>NC_141217.1:6827500-6875000 GCF_054856515.1 Filicampus tigris
AAGAAAGCCATGCTTTATTGCCTTTTATGACGAATTTAGACATTCGTTCATTCGTTCTGTTGAATAGTCGAACAATCCAAAGGCTCTGAAACCAGTGGAAATTTGCATAAATTTAAATGTGTTTCTGTAAACTTTTATGCCCCTAGCATGTTGTAGCATAACCTTTTTCTATCTTATTTGTTTATTATTATTATTATTATTATTATTATTATTATTATTATTATTATTATTATTTTTCCCTTCTTTAGTTATTTCTCTGTATATTTTGACTGTTATTTTGTCTGACTGTTCAATTTTTTTCTTGTACGATTTTGCACTAGTATTTGTTGCAAATCTAGCTTTTACTTGAGCTTTATTTGTTGTTAATTTAAATTGTTATATATATATGTATATATATATATATATATATATATATATATATATATATATATATATATATATATATATATATATATATATATATGTATGTATATATGTATGTATGTATGTATGTATGTATGTATGTATGTATGTATGTATGTATGTATGTATGTATGTATGTATGTATGTATGTATGTGTATAGACACTGCAATATGTTAGTGTATGAAAAAGGACATTGTGTTGCGTCAAACACACAGGGTAGCCTGTGCGTGCAATTGCTAGCTTACAGTTAGCTATGTCAGAAATGAAATCAGGCATCAGCCACAACATGCTTCCTTTTCAGATGCTCGTTTATCACCGCCATGCTGTTATGAAAGGGAGGTTTACATCATATTAAGTATTTTGGTGGTATGTGCCCAAACTTTTGGACTCTGTTGCTCAGCCATGACACTGCATTACCCACACTGCTTCTGTTTACATCACGGATGACCCAGATTGGGAGACAAGGCAGGTTTGACAGAAAAACAAAGAGGCAAATAAATAAAGTCGTCGTCGTCGACCACTAAAGATTTTGATTGTTGACGTCGTCCTGACTAGGCGACTAATCTTGGCAGCCCTAGTGTAAAACTGTACTGTGTCATAATAATAAGTGCCATTCATAATATTTGTTTTGACTCACTCATAATTTTGGTAACCAAAATATTAGACAAAGCTCTCTTTATGACGCAAGACAGAACACTACGACCACAATAATAAACATTTTTAATTGAATACCTCTCTGACAGTTAATACGGAACATTATGACCTTACAGAATGAGAATATTTGATACAGCTCTTGCAGTGGATGTCATTAGTGGGTGCGCAATTAATTTAGATGATTTACTGCTGGTTAGCACATCCGCCTCACAGTTCAGATGTCGTGGGTTCGATCCCGGCCCCGGCCTCCCTGTGTGGAGTTTGCATGTTCTCCCCGTGCCTGTGTGGGTTTTCTCCGGGTCCTCCAGTTTTCTCCCACAATCCAAAAACATGCATGGTATGTTGATTGGACACTCTAAATTGCCCCTAGGTGTGATTGTGAGTGCGGATGTTTGTCTCTGTGTGCCCTGCGATTGGCTGGCAACCAATGCAGGGTGTCCCCCGCCTACTGCCCGAAGACAGCTGGGATAGGCTCCAGCACGCCCCGCGACCCTTGTGAGGATAAGCGGTATCGATAATGGATGGATTTACTGCTGATGCACTGTGATAAGCCAGTAAACATTTATCTACATGAGCATCTGCAATCATGATAAATTTAATGAGACACGCAGCACATGTTTTGTCTAATTGGTTAGATATGATTAATGGTACTCATCACAGTTGAGGTCACTTATTTATCATAATATTTCCTTGTTACATGAAATGCGTAGGGCGGAGGGCAACACCTTTTATTTGCTTTGAGTACATTTGCTGCACCTGCGCAATATAATGACATCCTGTACAAGAGTTGTATCAAATATTCTGTCTGATTATAATGTTAATATAAGGTAACCGACCGTATCATCTACGGTTTACAATTAAGATAAAGAAATTTTAAAAAGGGCGGCACGGTGGTCGACTGGTTAGCACGTCCGCCTCACAGTTCAGAGGTCATGGGTTCGATCCCGGCTCCGGCCTCCCTGTGTGGAGTTTGCATGTTCTCCCCGTGCCTGCGTGGGTTTCCTCCGGGTACTCCGGTTTCCTCCCACATTCCAAAAACATGCATGGTAAGTTGATTGGACTGTCTAAATTGTTAGCTTGTTATATATATATATATATATATATTTTTTTATATATATATATATATATAACAAGCTAACAATTTAAAATAACAACAAATAAAGCTCAAGTAAAAGATAGATTTGCAACAAATACTAGTGCAAAATCGTGTTCATTGTCAGTTGCCAGCATTTTTTAAAATTTCATATATATATATATATATATATATATATATATACTGTGAATTATCACCATTGGTTCTTTTAGTACTAGTAGTAGTATTTATAATTATAACTGTACGTTGTAGTAAATTATTTGTGCTCATTTTCTAGGTAATTAAATGAATAATAATTCAGAACAAGAAAACATTTTTTGACAATCTCAGTCAATTCCATTTACGTCTTACATGCACTTTGGAACAATATGTAAAATATAAGACAAAAGATTTAAAAAAAAGAGAAAATAATAAATAATAATTAGCATTGCAAACTTCAACATACTGAATAAATTCGTCGTATCAAAAGACCTGAAAAGACCTGAAAAAAGTATCAATTTTAGTCCAAAATGACTTAAAGTTGAGTTTAGAAATGTACACTTAGGGATGTGAAACTTTCCCAACAAAATTTACAAATCATTGGTACAGTGTTATCTTTTGATTCGAATAGAGTGATATGTTCCCCATCAAACGTATTGTATTCTTTCCAAAATGAAGCACTAATAAATAAAATAAATGACAAGAAAACACTCATTCATTTGAAAAGACAGAAGGACGACACAGGACACAACGCTATGAATCCTGGAATTGGTAGCCATTGGTGCAAGCGGAAATTCAAACAAGTTGTGGGCGGGGCCAGCATAGATATGGAGACTGACTCCTCATTGAGTGGGTTGACTCGTTCTCACGATATGTCAGTGCGTTTGCCATGTTGGATGTGGCAAATCTCCCAGTAACTGAACGCTAGTAAATAATGGACTATCTGAATGTCATAGCATTGGTGTGATCATTACTTTTTATGTTTTGGATGATTTTGAATTTAATTGATTATACTGTACAGTTAATCTATCAAGGGTTAAAATCATAGCAGTCCTTAAGGAGTGAAGCAGGCCACCCCTGGCATGATGCAATACACACACACACACACACACACACGTTCAGACAAATTTTTAAGAAATGGCTGGACTAAGTATGGCCGAGTCGACGCGAGCGACAACTGCCGCATTTATTCACATGACCGACGTATTGTGCTGTTGGCGACAGGTCTGCGACACATGCCACGCACACATTCAGAATTGTTGCTGCTCTGATCGGTCCATTATGTCACATGTTGCGATGACATACGGTTTCCCACACGGAGAGGAGGAGAGAATGCAGCACGCAGCTCGTTGCTGCTGCAAAGCAAACGTTTGGAAATGAAATTAAATGCATCGTCTAGTCATCTCGGTCTCGTTATGGTTGTAGCAGGCACGATATCCATTGTTGTCGCTGTCTTTTTGAAGCGACAGCCCCCGACTTGTTTCAAAACAACGTGTGTCCACGAGTATATTCAAGCTGCGCGCAGCACTGACTCAAGGATGACGCTGGCACATCAACATGGGGTTCATGCACTTCATCTGGCGTCTTCCCTACTTCCGGAAGTATGTCGTAGCAAACCTGCTGTGTATAGTGGTTAGCTGATGTGCTTTTATTTTGAAGGCCGTGAAGAAGTGGAAGTGTGCAAAATAAGTAACTTGTTGACTGCGACTTCTGCCCGTCTGCTGGACACAAATAATTATACAATACAACAAAACCAACCCGGGGCTCGCAATGGAAGTAATCACACGCAGTTGGGTAAGTAGTAAAGTACTAGTGGCGCATTTTGAAGCGTGCCCACAGCGGGTTTGAATTTGAATAGTAAATTAGCCAGCTAATGATCCTTAAAAAGCCTCTGCCGTTCGCATCTCTCCCGCGGTGGCGTCAATCACGGACACTTTTTTTTGGGGGGTGCGGAACGGCCGGGGGGTGATAATTTTTATGAATAAGGGCGGGGGGTCGCGGCCGGAAGGGTACCCAGGTCAAGGGTGGAGGGTCGCGGCCGGAAGGGTCAAGTGCCCAGCTCTGACAGATACAAAATTAAAAAAAAAAAATAAATAAAAAAAACACATGACCAGGGGCATTGTCAGAAGTCATCAAAAAAGTGAAAACCGAAGTTTGTTAAACAGTAACAACAACATATTACCTTAAATCAAAATCAGACACAAATGCTTCAAGAGCACGGGCACTTTTCTGTTCATTTTCAGGCAATTTTTAAATTTCAGTAACAGCCGAAAAACCATGTTAATAAAGTTATTCTTTATTGTAAGTTCATCTACATTTCTTATTTTCCCTTTGTGTTTTCTTTAAAAAAAGAATACAGTATAATTGCACATCCAGCACAGGTGGCACTGGCGCTCTCATTTCTTATTTCTATTTTAAAATTTTAAATCTTTTCTGTGAGACTAAAAAACATTAATAAGGGTGTAATATGTTACATATTATATTACATGTTGTAATATTAATAATGTTACAACAAATATTATTTGTTGTAAGCTGATCTATATGTTTTCCTTTTTTTTTCTTTAATGTTAATAATGATACAATGTTTTGTAGAGGTGTACTTATAACATTTTATTGTCAAATGATACTATTTATAGTCATGACAGAGAGTTGGGGGGCTTGTGAAATTTCTTCTTCCAGGGGGGCATAACAGAAGATAATTGAGAAGCACTGTTATACAGGAAAATATGTAGGTAAGGAAGAAACATCCAACCATCCATATCTGAACCGTTTATCCTGACAAGGGTCGTGGGCGTGCTGGAGCCTATCCCAGCTGTCTTCGGGCAGCAGGCGGGGTACAGCCTGAACTAGTTGCCAGCCAACTACAGTGCACACATAGACAAACAATCAGTCACGCTCACAATCAGACCTAGGTACAATTTTAGAGTGTCCAATTAACCTACTACCATGCATGTTTTTGGAATGTGGGAGAAAACTGGAGTACCTGCAGAAAACCCACGCAAACATGCAAACTCTAAAAAGGAAGGCCAGGGCTGGATCCGAACCCACGACCTCTGCACTATGAGGCCGATGTGCTAACCAGTCTTCCACCGTGCTGCCCAAAGAACAATCATATCTATTTGTGTAATGATTTTATTATTGTTTACCACAACGTATGTGGCACTAATGGTAATTATTTAAGTATGTTTAGGATAATTTTGAATGTAATTTTTTATACTGTACTGATAATCCCTCAGGTAAATACACAGGTAAAGACCAAACAATTGTATTTTTCTCACGATTTCACAAATGTTTACTGCTCCCTTGTATGTAACACTTTAGAAATTATTAATTCATTCATTCATTCATTATCCATACCGCTTATCCTCATAAGGGTCGCGGGCGTGCTGGAGCCTATCCCAGCTGTCTTTGGGCAGTAGGCGGGGGACACCCTGAATTGGTTGCCAGCCAATCGCAGGGCACACAGAGACAAACATCCGCACTCACAATCACACCTAGGGGCAATTTAGAGTGTCCAATCAACATACCATGCATGTTTTTGGATTGTGGGAGGAAACCGGAGGACCCGGAGAAAACCCACGCAGGCACGGGGAGAACATGCAAACTCCACACAGGGAGGCCGGGGCCGGGATCGAACCCACGACCTCTGAACCGTGAGGCGAACGTGCTCACCAGTCGTCCACCGTGCCGCCCCACTTTAGAAATTAAATATTTAATATTAATACATAAATTAATATTAAACATTTGATCCGGGTCGATAACCAAAACCAAATGCAGATATGGGCAATGGACTTAGTGTACATAAGTGATTAGCTTTGATGGCTTTTTTTTTTCAGAAATAATTCCATCCATCCATCCATTATCCAATCTGCTTATACTCACAATTCACCAATTAATATTACCAATAATGACTATTATCATAGGACATTTAATATTTAGAATACATTCATAGTATTCATCACAAAGTTATTAAAATCCAGATCGCAAAATGTCCGAATATAATGCATCTGGCTTTGAGTGAAAGACGTTGCCACATACAACATGGCGACTACGGCGACTTACAAGTTGGCGCTACACGGGGCATCTGACTATATTCGCTTGATACCTTACGAATGGCTTGAAAACAAGAAGTTCGCGATAATTCCAGTGCTGGCGGACAAGCAGGCGCACAAATAAGCAGCCAAATGTTTGGGCTTTTCGGGAAAAGCAGACCTTTTAAAATCAGGAACCTGCACGATAACAGAAAGTATGGCGTTGCAGCAAGCGACGTGAAGGAATTGCTTAAAAAGGGATGCAACTTATTAGAGGTTAGTCATTTTCTTCTGGTTTCGTTTTAAACGGGTGTAAATTGCCCTTTTTGTTTGTATGTTTGTTTGTTTTTTTAATCAGACCTTAGCCACATTAAACAGAATATGCACGTGGCAATCGTAAGTAATGATAATTTTCCTCTTGGAGTCAACAGGGAGTTGTCACAGTGAATACATGTAAACGCCACACGCTGGTATTCGTGACACTTGTCCACAGTTGAACACCAGGAACTAAAATACACGCATGCATTAACCCCAAATTGTAATTTGCATGATACATAGTCGAATGGCTAATCGGTTTAGGGCGGACTTCAGATCCTACGGCTGCTAAGTCGAAACCTTAGCATTCTATAAAACGAACGAAAACAGTGGACTTCTTGGTCTGCGAACTGCAAGTACGGAGGTAACCAGGCGGGACTTCCGGCCAAAAAACAATGCAGGTAGTGTAGAGCGACTATTTCCGTAGCTTGAGAGTCGTACACAATACACATGACAACAGGTCACATAGTCTCAGCTTCATGTCAAGAAAAATTAGAATAGTCAAGTATCAACAACATTGCTCAACTCAAAACATTGCTGTGTGTCTTTATGCCAGGTTTCTGCAAAATTCAATAGTGTAGTTAGTTTTTTGGGGATTTCCCTCGCATGAGGAGACTCGACGACGGTGGATCGTCGCCATCCGGAGGGACAACTTTGAAATTACATGCAACACTCGGATGTGTAGCCCGGCATTTTTTAAAAGACGACATAAGGGAGCCAGAATCAGCGATAGGGCGGCCTTGTTAAAAGAGAGGAGCTGTCCCCGTTTTGTTTGAGTGGAACAATTACTCTCTCCACTTTTCTACGACAAGTGTTTGGGAGGGAAACTCCAAACCTCCCACGGAAGAGACAGACAGAAGCGTCAGGAGAACGTGTCCTAACTAACCATAACTACGACGTGCGTCCTGATCCGGCCCTTCGAGATCTGGCACTCGAGGAAAACGCAACTCTTCGAGAGGAAATTCCTCAGCTGAGGCAACAGGTCAAGAGTTGCTTTAAATCAAAGATTTGGCATTCACAGATTTGCATCCTCGGATAAAGACATACGGTTCTTCACCAGGTAAGTTCACGCATTACAAGCAAAGTAACATGACTACATCGATTTATTTAATGTTACTGTAGTTTCTGCCTTCCACCCCCCAATAAAGTGTTGCATGTTTATATGTATCCGTTTCCTAGGTTCTCAAAACATTGCCGATAATCATTGTGCAAAATGAACATGAACAGTGTCTTAAAACACATATCATGGATTATGATAACTCAAGGTAACATGCAAATGTACTGTATTTCATCAATGTGTTTCAAACTGTTAGCCTTTTGTATTAATCAGTACCCTTGAATTCGCACTTACTAGGCATGTAAAGACATCCAAACATTAAGATATGATCTTATCATGATATGAACCTCAGGATACAATTATTATTATATTGTCGGGAGGTTGGTGACCAAAGAAACCAAACAATATTTTTTTTTTTTTTTTTTAAATTAAAGGGAAACATTTACGATATTGTTAAAAGAAAAAAGCACAACACTGTGTTTTTGGATATAATAAAAGCAGTGACAAAGAAATAGTCTTTGCCAGTTATTTCGTTGTCATGTGTTCCTACTGCCTCAGCTGTGCAAAGTATCATGTTCTATGTAGTTCAGAATGCTATATTCGGCTGAACCGGGCAACGTTTTTTTGACAGATATGCTGATTTTGATATCGTGACATGACGATGACGAAATTGTGGCAGTTTTATTATCGCTTACAACATGTTGGTAACCCCTGCATTCGACTATCGCTCCATAATGAAATCAACTATTTGTGTTTTGTGACATGCCTGCTGAGTTTAATATTGACCAATTTTCTTTTTCAGATATATTTAAATATCCACCAATTCTCTTTTTGTAGGTTTGCCCCATATAATCTACTAGATGCCCTTCTAGACGTTGATTGAACCAGCGCTATCATCTATGGCAGGTTTTAAGATAGCTCAGAAAGCCATTTTGACTGAGAGATATTCTGGCGGTCCATTGATGAGTGCTTCATATTCCTGAACCACCTGGCCCTGGGATCAAAGCAGCAAGACCTTGCTGACCGTTACGGAGTCCACCAGGCAACCGTTAGCCAGGTCATCATTTCATGGAGCAACTTTCTGTACACTATACTAGGTTCAGTAAGGATTTGGACACCCCAGGAGCAAATTCCGAAACATATGCCAGCTGCTTTTGAGGACTACTCTGGACACTACTGTCATCCTTGACTGCACTGAGTTGTGGTGTCAAAGCCCATCTTCTCCTCTTCTCAAGAGGGTTCTTTTTTTTTTCAAACTATAAGTCCCACTCCACTCTGAAAGGGCTCATTGGAATAGCTCCACATGGGTCACATTTGTCTCTGCACTGTACACGAGATCGATCAGTGACGAAGAAATTATGTGTGAGTCTGGTCTCTTATCCCTGTTAAAACCTGAGATGGCTGTCATGGTAGATAAAGGTTTTCTCATGGATAACATTGTACCATGCAAGATTTATAGACCAGCCTTTCATTCTGGAAAATCTCACATGTCAGCAAGTGACGTTAGGAAGACCCGGGCAATAGCACATCTCAGGGCGCATGTTGAACGCAGCGTTCGCCGGGTAAAGGAGCACAAATTCTTTTGAGTCTGAGATTCCATTGCAGCTTTTTGGCAGCATTAATCAAATACACGCCGAGGCATGTCTGCTCACAAATTATGAGAATGGGCCTCTCGTTTAAAGCATGGGCAAAGACAACTTAGTAGCTTGAAACCACCGAACCCCCTCCTGTTGTAATTTGTCATTATCATAATATTGTATTAAAGTTTTTGATGTATAATCTCTACTTTTTCTTGGTTCGTTAAATCATCACTCGCTTACTGCCATTTAATTACTGTCACTATGTGTATAAAAGTTTCAATTTGATAACTACCGGAATCAACATCAGCCATTCTGTAATGTGATTTTAATTCAAAATGTGACAATTTCCTACACAGACGTGTTTTAATTATGCAAGTGTTGAGATGTACTGCATGTCGAAGTAAAAAAATCACTTTCTCCTAAATGACTTGAATTATTTCATCATCACGGGTTCATTTGATGAATAAACATGTTCTATTGTGTGTATAGCACAAAGTGACACCACTGGCATCCAGAAATTAGCATCTGTCCCTGAATCTGCCAAAAGCGAGGGTGGCTCTTGCGTGGACAGTGTGTGTCCTCACTGCGTACGACAGTCCACAATAACGTTGGACATTTGGGCACTTAAATTCAAGAAGGCCGGACATAAACAACATACACATCATCCAATATGACTGACAACACTTTACACAAACTGCCAAATAATTATGCAAATTGAATTTTGCGACATAAATTTAAAAACCATCATGTCGGGTTATCATAAACTACAGAATCCAAGTACTTTTTCAGAACATGAAAGTTTTTTGGACAGAACGTTAGCAGGAAAAGAATGAGTTAATGTGAGGTTTAGGGGACTTCAGTATATTTGTGGAATTTCATCTTGATGGCACATTTACAAAAATGTAAAAAAAAAAAACAAGATTAGAATTCAAGACCGTTGGTAACCTCGTATGCCGTGATTGTTAACAGACATACGTCTGTTACGTGTTCAATAAAATTGCGAGAAAGTACCTTGATTTCTATCTTGTTGTTTTTGCAGTTGCCACTTTCTGGTGCACACGTTTGTTTGTACGCAGACGGGACAAAGGTGACAAATGGGTTTTTGGCAACTTTGCCTGACAATACAGAACTTGTTCTCCTCAGCAAAGGTCAAACGTGGGGTGGAGGTAAGTGAAAGGTGTCCTCTCCGGAATGGAGCTTCATTAGACCTCCTTTAATTCTGACACGTGATGAGTGACATCTTAACACCTCTCTCATCACCTCATCAGCTGTGTGTGACATTGGCCAGTTACTGAGCTCGGACCAGCACACCGCGGCCCTGGTCCAAGCGGCGAAGGGCCTCCTCATGGGTGAGAAGTCTCCCAAGAGTCGGAAAATCCTGAGCGACCTCCTCCAGAACCTGGAGGATAGATCTGAGCTGGAGAGCAGAGATGAGGATGAAGACTGGTTCAGGGGTGAGGACTCCCCCCGCCTCCCAATTTTCCCATATCCTACAACGGAAATTCCAAGTGATCTACTCCAGTGTTAAAATGTATCCTAACCATAATTACAAAAACGAATAAATAACTTTAGTAACATTTTAACAGAGGTATCAAATCCAGGTCCGGAAACTAAAAACCCTGCCATAGTTTGCTTAACACTGGTGCTTCTACTCAACTGGCAGGTAAATGAGCTCTTTTTGCAGGGTTATTACTTTCTGGACCTGGATTTGACACCTCTGCATTTTAATATTCTTATAAAAAAAGACATTCACTAGTACTATGTTATGATGTGACCAAGTGTGAAGCAGGGACAACTAAAGGCAAAATCAACATAATATGCCGATCATCGTTTACCATTCCTGTGTTGTTAACCAAACAGACGTGTATTGCATATGTGGGATTTCAACAGTATGCTTCTATCCAACTTTTAATTTTAATTTTCCTTTGGGACACTACAAATGTTCTTGGGTAAACACCATTGCTAATAATTATTTACTTGACAGTCAAAATTTAGCACAACTACAAAAATATAATTTTTAATATAAAAGAACTTTTGCCGCATTCCCATGGTTCCTTTAAAAAGGCATTGAATCCATGAATCTAACAACAAGGCCTTAATTGTCATTAAAATGTCTTCAATAAATGTCAACACAATAATTTGGATTTTATTTTTAATTAAGATTCTTGTAAAAAAAAAAAAAAATTACCGAGTGACTCCTGTAGTAACATCACACAATTACGATAGCAGAACCAACAAAACAGTGATGTGGTCTTAGTCGAGACTGGTAAGAGCAGATGCTCGTCATGTATGTAATGTTTGGATAACATGGGACATCGGGAACATTGCAAAGTTGGTCTGAAATATAATTTCAAATGGAATTAAAGTCTTGAATTTATAACTTGAGTTAAACTGTCGAAACCCTGTAATACCACCTCAATTTAAATTGAAAACGATTCTTTAAAAAAATAAAATGTTCGTCTGATTGCTTTTAATTGCCTCAATTCTGTTTTCCACTCAGGCGTGGAGACTCGCTTCAAAACCAAGTCTGCCTACTTGAAGTACAACTGTGAAAGCAGGATAAGAAGCTACATGAAAGAGGTTAAGCCCTAAAGCACGTGACGGCTCCAATGTGTGCCACCTCACAATAAGAGTTTCTCGTCTCTGTTAACAGTTAGATGAAGCCACCAAATCCGTGCATGGAGCTAAAGTCCGAGTAGCGTGTTTGCAAGCGTCGCTGAGCATCTCGCAGATGCTGAAGTCGGACAAATACAACGGCTGCTACTTTGACCGCACGCAAACGGAGACGCATCGACTGTGTACCAAAGAGGGCTGGTTCACGTGCCAGGTACTGAGCTGAGCGTTGTCACCTGCGGAAAGGCAGGATTTCTGAAACACCTCTTGTACACTTGCACCGCCAGGGCGCTTTTGACCAGACAACGTGTGCGTCGCTTCACTCCATCAACCCGTACAGCAGCAGAGAGAGCCGCATCGTGTTCAGCACTTGGAATTTGGACCACAGGTTGGACATGCACTGACACAATGATTCACATTATTTTCCACTGAGAGATGTGACGAAATGCTAAGACAAGATAAATAAATACTGTGTGCGCAGCATCCACATGACCTCTGAAAGCAATGACGATATTGATATCGAGCGGGATATTGCGGTTTGACAGTCCCTGGGAACGTTTATTAATTTTTGGGGTGTTTATAACTGTACTTGGATGCCCAATATTATCAAGTAAAATTTTAAGGAATTTATGGCGTTTTCTGTCAAAAAGGTATTACTGTTGGCACTTTATTCGTTTTGAGATTTTGAATTTTCTTTTAACTTAAATCATCTTTATTCTGATCCCTCCGTGCGACCTCAACACTCCCCTGCAGTATATGTATATAAAACTTGACGGGAAAAAAAAAATCACCTTTTTGTGTACGCAGGATTGAAAAGAAACGGACTGTCATTCCTGCTCTTCTGGAAGCGCTGCAGAATCACACAAGCGAGGACATCAATTTGACGTACTTCTACAGACTGCTGTTTACGCGGGACAACCTGAAGCTGGTCCATATCGTGTGCCACAAGAAGGGCGCGCACAACCTGCTGTGTGACCCAAACAAGATCTTTAAAAGAAAGCGCCAGGGGAAGAAGATACGCTTGAAATGATTTTAGAACGTTTTCGATGAACAAGATGACCCGTTTTTAAGCGATTTCATCACATACTCTGCTTTTCCCCCCCAAGGAATGACAAGACATCACTTGCAGCCACTTGAAATGAAGCAAGAAACCACGAAACAACCATTTGTTGTTCGATTTGGCACAGCAATGTTTACTGCATTAACTCCCTACGAGGACTGTTGAGTTTGAGACAATCACTCAGTCTGAAAGTTGCATAGTACAATATGAAAAGCATTCAGCATGAGTAAGGCATGGAGTAAAGAAAAGAAAAAAAAGTATAAATATATAAAACATTTAGGTGTCCTGATCAATCTGCTCTCCACACTGTCTTGCAACAGCTATGAAGCTCACAGATGGCTTGATCAGATGTTTACTTTTTTAAGTGTCTTTTTTGAAAGTGTGACAACACACAACCGTGTATAATGAGCAACATTATGAAACATGATTTTATCTATATATGCGTATATAGAGATATATTTCCAGACGGATGTACAGTGTTAAAGCTGCCTAAGTGTAATTTCATGAAAGGAACATGAACACGACAATCCAAAACAATTTCATATTAAATAGTCATTTTCATTTGATTCTTAGTATGGATCTGGCAACTTGCATTCAAGTTGCATTATCCCATAATATATCTTTTAACAATCTCAGTTTGGCCACTGGTGTGAAATAAAGACATCATTTCATTGCCTCTGAAGACTGCAGTCTGCATTTATAATGTTTTCATTTACTTGGCATGGCTATTTTAAAAAAACAATGGCACCATCAGTATGTTATGAAGCTACGTTGAATTAAAATGCAGTTTTAAGTGAGAAAACCTGAATGAGTAAAATGTCAACATTCGCACTGCGGCATAGTGAGCGTGTGTTTCCTTAGCTAATTAATTACAGAGTTGAATTCTGGGGGAATGATTTGATAAGCAAAATAAGTAAGTGGACGTGAAGGGATTATTACTTCAATTCAGCACTGCATGAAGGCTAAACGCAAACTTGGCACACAAAAAATACAGTGCACTCGGCGCTGTGGCCAAACAGGCATTACATTTGATATAAACACAATCTAGTAAGATCCAATACAAAATCTGTATCAAAACAATAACGCTGGATTTTGATTGACACTAAGATAAGGGTATTAAATTAACAATAGAATGGGCCCTCACTATTTGTGGCAAATCTAGAGCAAAACTGCCCATGAATAGCAAACTTCCACAAAGAATGGACACTCCTCTAAAAGTGATTATCACACCGGTCAACAAATGTTTACATCTGAAATTCAAGAAAACCTTTCTGGATGTTTTTTTTGCACTTATTCCAAATATGCCCTATTTTTTTTCTCTAGCAACTCTGGTTTTCATAATATAATAAGTAATATGTAAAGTAACATTTTTGAATTAAGGGTTAGACACGCCTAGGGCGTCCTGTGCTGGTGGGAAACGCAACTGCTTCATAGGCCGAGGTTGTTTACACTGGCTAATACTTCACAGTTATGGATTCCATTGGTTATGATGTCATGTTCATTCCTAGTCGGCCCAAATTATCGTGAGCCTAAGTAGCTGCAGCAGACTTGGGTGCCGCAATCCATTGGAGCTTCCATCTTTTGCCTTCTGCTACGAAACTTTGGTTGAGTGAACCGCCATTGTGATGTTTTATTTGTCGTGTTTAAAGCTGACAGTCACTGTTAGTTGTCTCAATTAAAGAGATGCTACAATACAATTTTTCAAAATTGGGTGGGTCCACTGCATATTTCGGCCGATGTTCTTATTTTACATCCTTCATGTAGTCACTAAGATAAACAATCTTAGAAACTACAGTGATCCAATAAATACTAGATTAGCACCAGTGTCAATCAAAACTGATCATCATCATAAAAGTTGTAAAGGCAGAATTGTTGATACAACTCCTGCCATGGTTGCCATCAAGTATAAACTAATGTTGTGGGCACTGCCCATGTCCAGGTGTGTTCATGGCCTCATCAAGGTATCAAAACATAACCGCTCTTGATACGAGGCGGCAAAAATCCTTTCGCCCTGAATATTCCCAAATAACAATTTAGTGATCACCAGTGGCTCATTGATGATCAGGTCAACACATGCTTTGTTACTATTGACAGCAGGCTTTTAAAGATACTCGGGCGTTGTTGGCTTGTTTTGGAAATGATTGTCTTGAGGTCGGTTGGCCGATCAACCTGTTCAACAGCGCTAACAAAAGGCTAGCTCGCCATACTTGCGTGTCAAAGTGGGACGGTTCCTCAAAATGTCAGCTGCGGTACCCCCAAAAATACGCTCAAATTGCCTTGCTACTTGTGGCAGCTGTGTGGACAAAATACATTTCTTTTGGCTGCTTCTGCTAAGTGCTGAAAAGTCCATCAGAGGCGTGTCTCTTCACAAAGTGCCGCCGCTGTCCTCCTCTTGCGTGCATTCGAGGCCCGCCTCCTCGTCAGGCTCATCGCTGTCCTCTCGGGCAAAGTAATGCCGCCGTCTGTGCTGCTTCTGGTGACGCGAAGAAGTCGCCAATGTTCTCGGAGGAAAATCCTATCAGGTGAAAGACATTCTTTTGGTAATTTAGGCAACATTTTATTGAAGGGAACCATGAATCACATCAATGGCTTACCTGTACAGCATCCAGATTTCCAAAGAACTGTTCCACGGGAAGAATCTGGTTGCTGTCGTCATCGGGGAACATGTTTTTGTCTGTTTCTTCACAATCCATGTCCTCCCGCTCAGGCCTGTCTTGAACATCGTACCATGCGCGGGTGTCCAGCAAATGAGCCGACCCGAGCGCGTTCTCTTTTCCCTCCTGTCCGTCCAGCAGGGGAGATGCCGAGCATCGCCGCCGGCCCGCGAGCTGGAGGCACTCGCAGCTGATACGGGACAATCTCTCTGCGTCACCGACCGCTTTGTTGTTAGCGCCCCCCGCTGAGGTGCTCTCTGCTGCAGAGTGTGTCTTCTGGCTTTTCACACATTTCCTCCTTGTGGCAGAACCCTGTGACCCAGATAAAAGAGCAGGCTTTGAGCGTTGGTGCAATTAAAAGTCCCCCCTTTTTTTTTTATTTTTATCATCACATGCACATAAATTTGGGTGAGTTCTATCACAGTTTTCATACATTATGCAACCATAATAAAATGGTTATCAGAGCTGGGCACTTGAACCTTTTTTGCCTGTCCGGCCGCAACCCTCCACCCTTGACCTGGGTACCCTTCCTCCCGCGACCCCCCCGGCCATATTCGTAAACATTGTCGGCCCCCGCCGCGTTCCGACCTCCAATAGCCCCCCCCGTACTTACCCATGTGGACCTATGGACGCAAGCACGTCACATGAGGGCCGATTAGTGGGCCGGACTAAAATCCACTTCCGGCCATGCTTAGTCCAGTCATATTTTTAATGTGTCACCCCCCACCCCTACGCCCCAAAAATGGGCATCCGACCGGTCCGGCCCAGGGACGGACTGCCCAGCTCTGACGGTTATACAACGTTACACAGACACAGGCTGGCTGCATTCGCCGGTCACTTCTGTAATAAATATCTTTTTTCTTTCTTGAAGGAAGAATACAAAACCTGATATGGGAAGGAACGCCATCCAAATGATGGCAATATTTGACGACGCCATACAGCATTTTTATAGCAAAATAGACCAGTCAGGGTTTTTCCTGGCTGAAATTGAGGCAGAGGTGGTACCATCCTGACTATGCGCCATAACGTGCATGTGTTCTGTAAAAAAAAAAAAAAAAAAACGGACTCACTTTCTTTTACGGCCAACACACTCTACTTTAAGAGTTCCAATAAAAATGACTATTATCACGTTAAAGAATTCATTCATTAACACTAGAGCCACAATTTTCAAGGTGTTACTGCAAAGAGCCACAATATACATATGGGCGCACATAAACTGGCCCATCCCGTCCCCTCACTCCCCAGTTCTCTTAGATCACACATGTCAAAGTCAAGGCCCAAGGGAGAAGGTTTTCTACGACCCCTGGGTTGATATTGATTTATTATTTGAACCGGTCCGTCGAGAAATATATATCATAATGCGTGACGTCATCAGCAGGCACAAAGGACCAATCTCTATTCTGGATATTTAAAATATTTTCAATGAACATTCGATCAATCCCGCCCTTGGCTTGTAGCTAAATTTTTTATTTGGCCTTCCATTTGACTTTGGCACTCCTGTCTTGAATATTTTGACAAACTCTCCTTTCTATGGCTTTTTAGGCCTATGCAGTGTTCGAACTTCCAAGCAAATTGAAACAAATGCTTTATAATTTTGGGAACAACTGCGTCTACTTTGCTGACTGATCTTTCAAAGACAGCAACTTGTGCTTGCGAAGTTCAGTCCCCTTTGGAAAATTCCTGGTTGATGTTTGCTTGGAAGGAAGTGAAGTACTGCTGAAGATATTAAGCCTTGCTGAAATGATGGAAAACATGACGCAGAATGACCCTCAAAAAAACCTCCCAGCATAGACCAGCATATGAGCTCACAAGATATGCCAGTTGTGCTCTGTATTTGTGCTTGTGTAGCTGTAGCTTTGTTTTTTTTTTGCTTTTTTTTTTTGTGGAGTTGCCATTGCAGTCTGAAAGAGATGTGAATGTTCATTCAATTTTAAAAGTTAGTTTTTTTACTTTAAAGTAACACTGTCATGTCAGTTTTTGTTGATTATGGCGGCGTCATGTGGACAAAAGCGGTAGTGTTTTGACAAAAATCAACCATATTTCCCATGCGTGCCAGCGGGTAGTGTTGAGAAATCTTGAGCCGTCCTTATAGCGAAAGGAGGAAGTGGAATTATGTCTTCTTATTAAGTCATCGTGTTTAAATTCTTTCTTCAGACCTTGTGCAATTTCCGTGATCAGCATTCACCTTTTTTCAGAGACGTTTGACAGCGCTTGCTGTGCCAGGAGGCAGCCGGCGCATGCCGACTGCCTCCTAACACACCTGCTGACAGCGACACCAAAACTGCAAAGTATCTGTACAAAGTATTTTATTTGTGTGTGTTTGTTTAATTGTAGTTGTAAATTAGAAGATTATTGTTATCTCGAAATATATATCATCGCTGTCGTCCAAATATGGTAAACTTCATTTTTGCTTACCTTCTTTTTTTTTGTGACAACAATACCGTATTAAGGTTTGCTGGATTACGTTGTTGCAAAAATCGTGCCTCGTGAGGGAAGTCCGTTTCATTTTGTTATGCACTTTATAGAAGAGGTTAGTGTCGAAGAGGCTAACATCTTCATTTAAGATGTTAAAAAGTGTTTGCGGCTTCCAGTGTTTTCTTTTCCGTTTCTTTGACGATCGACAGCTCATTTTCACAGTCAGTTTATAAGATTCTTCCAAGTGTTTTATTGAAGTGCAGAGTCGACAGGAACATTAAGTAAGAAGTACATGTGCCTAGTAAATAGGGCTGGGATGATACACTTTTGTCCCAATCCAATACCGATACTTGGGCTGCGATCCGATACGTATTGAGACACTTAATATTATTAAAATATACGTTTTTAAAAAACTGAGGCATGTGTTTCCAAAGTTTTAACTTAGGTGCCATTTATTCCAGTGTCACGATTGAAAAATGCATACACTTTTCCAGTCACTGTTCCTGAAACACAGGAGTGCAATAAATAAAACTCCATTCGCAAAGCTCAACTTTCAGGACCTCAAATGTTCCAAAAGTATGTTATAGAACATGCAAAACATAATATAAGGTATCGAAAGTATCAATACTTCAGCAACATATCGATACTTGGTAACGGCATAAAAAGTATCTCGATACATCGCGATACAATATTTTTTCCCAGCCCTACTAGTAAACCAACCTTTTGAGTGTGTGTGGCTTCAGAGATGTTCTTCCTCTTCCTGTGCTTTAAGTCGTTGAGTTGACCAGGCATCTGCAATAATAACATCAGTTTGGAGTTGATAATCAGCTAATTATTCAGCTTTCGTCATCAACATTCTTATCATTGTATAGCACCGCCCTATAACTGTCCTGATTACAACTACATTATCTTTGTGTCTCATCCCTTGCCTAAAATATAAAAAAAAAGCAATTGCCCTTGTATTCATCGGGTGGCCGTGGAAACAGAGTGACTGCTGATCACGTGATCAGCGCGGTCTTGCGTCAAGATAGTCTGTGCTGTATTTTTTTCTGCACCGCCTAAATGTATCTGATTGCAGATGGCAGACCACGGTAAGAAACGCCCCTTACGCCCCCGGCACGGAACGCCCCCCTTGACAAAACGCCTCACCAGGAACGTCACACCGCTCGCCTACCCAGTAACGACACACCCCCATCCCCGCTACAGGAAGTCATGGGAAATGCCGCATGTGTACCTAATGCTGCATGTATTATTCACCCAAGAAAACCCTTTTAATCTGTTTTAAATACTGTGTTTAAAAAAGCAAATTGTCATATACAAAACTATGTTATATTTTGCAAGACGTTATTGCACAGTTTTTATTACTTATGCAGTTAAGGCTTACTATATTTGTATAATTTTCCAAACTTTTCCCGAACTGTAGTTTTAATTCAAAAAAACTACCTTTAATTTTACAAGTTTTTTTTTATATACAAAACTGTTTGCAAAAGGTATTTCATTCTCATTTCGTTCACAAAACGAGGCTGTTTTTTTTGCATTGTATTTCATTGTGTTTTTTACAAGTTCCTCTACCAACGATTTATTTTATACCTATGTAGCTTTTATTGAATGAACATGCTTTTATCACTTCAGATATCCACTCCAAATTCAAATTCAAATTCATCAAAAGCACATTTATTCATTTGCAGATAGGATGAAGCAATCATCGCTGCAGCATCTGTCAGGATTGTAGTCAGGAGTGAACCTAGAGTGACCAGATCCAAACTGTTCCAAACTGATGTGGGACAGGGAGTATGCTTGTGGGGGACAATGTGGGACGCAGCTGACGCTCGAAGACGGACACCAACAATGCATATGGCACAGCTGGTCAACTGTTCAGTAACATATAATATAATAAACTGTAACAAAATAACAATTATGGATCTACAAATATAAACGCAGAACACAGAATTGCAGTTGAAATTATCTGTATTTACGAAAATACAACACAAACTGCTAGTAAAAAGGTAAATCTCTTAATATCATTAGGAGTTCACAATAAAGGCTGAAATTAGTCAGTCTCATCATATCTTGAGGTAGATGCACTTTAACAATAGTCACACACACAATAAAACCTTGTCAAATCTCAAGTCAACATGTAGAGCATGAAGTGCAGTAACAATTTACTACGGTAACAAAGACAATCCAAACAAAGACAGGCTACTACAACTACTGCAATTCAAATTATTTTCAAATTAAACAGCCACAGCATAAAACAAAAATAAAACAAGTATATCAAAAATAGTCGGGATATAACAATGCTGTAACGACAATCAATTCAGTTGTAAACAAACGTGTCCACCATAGCAGCACTATGCACTTCCAGAAGCAAGGAAAGCACTGATGAAACACTTTAGGTTATGTCCATCACATCACATCATTTTTATTAATTAATCGCACATTTCTGGAATGCGTCGCTAAAATGCTTATTTTTGTTTGTTTTTGGTAGGCGTATCTTTCTAAACGCCTAGTAGGGTGTGATGGGGCCTGCATGTGCGCCCGGCTGCTTGATTGACAGCATACCCCTGCCTCTCACAGTCCCGCACGCAGGCAGTCACACCCGCCCGAACACCATACCGCCCCCCCACCCCCACCCACACACACACAAACAAACAAACAGCCCGAGACCCGCCCCCATAATAGCCCCCACTGTGTGTTGTCTGCTCTCATCACACAGGCGTTTAATAAAAAACAAGATTTTAGACGCACGTTTGAAAATTGGTGCCTGCCGATCACACATGCGGGACAGCGAGTCAATTTGAGGGACGCATTAAAAATCATTAAAATGCGGGACAGTCCCGCGCAAATCGGGACATATGGTCACCCGACTACAAGGCCGTGTTAAGGGGGCGTTCCGTACCGGGGACGCAGGGGGCGTTCCGTATCGTGGTCTGCGGGCTGCAGTTAGACCCCTCTCCCCCGCCAACAACACTGGCCGGAAATGGCAAACAACAGTCAAATTTTAACGCTTGTATACTAGGAACAGTGTGAAGTCCAGACAGTAGCCTCCATGTCAACTCAATGTCACGCAATTAGCTCCAAGATAAAAACGGGATTTAAACTGTGCTGATTTCAGAGAAGACCTACGTAGTCTACGTACACTACATGCTAAAGCTGCTGAATGGATCCGTGACACTTACCTTGTGCATCGTCGGTTCGAACGACATCCGCTCTCTAAACTGGTTTCAACTTCGGCTTTACATCCGACTGATAACGTCTTCCCGATGTGACGTTTTTGTTTTTTTCCGGCTCCGTCTCTGATAGTTGTCCTCAAAACGCCTCGGCCCTGTGTATTTCCTGCAGCTGGTGTCCAAGTTCAGGACGGAGCGTGGTGACGTCAGACGCAGACGTGATTACGTCTGTTCATAAATGAACGCTTATCCTTTACGAGCAGGGATGACTGATTGTTCTATTTTATGGATAGTACAATTGTTCCTTATTTACTAAAAATACTACTACTACTGAGTATGATAATAATAATAATATAATAATAATAATAACATGTAAAAAATATTACGAGCACGGATGGGCAGTTACACACACTCTTGAATGGCGCATTGATTAATTTTCTATAAAAAAAACAACAACAACAAGAAAATACATATTTTTCCCAGGAAAATGAGAAAAAATACCTAATATGAAAAAATGTTGAGAAAAAAATCTGCAGGTGCCGGACTGAGAAAACGCAGGAGTTGACTAGTTTTTCTTGTAATATCACAAAACACCACTAGAGAGCAGACATGCCTTAGTTGCACTTATACTGGATCTGCTACTGCTCTATACTACAATGTGAATAGGCTCTATCTATCTATCTATCTATCTATCTATCTATCTATCCATCCATCCATCCATCCATCCATCCATCAGCAGATTTGGAATGATATGCTGGACAAACATAATGACTATATAATATAATAATATTAACATTTTGAGTGAGGGTTTTTTGTTTTTTGTTTTGTTTTTGGGGGAAAAAAAATGCAAAATGAGTTCTTGCACTTAATGTTGGTTTCTTCAGCAGTTTTGTGCCATCCTTGAACGGTCATTTTTTACACGAGAGAGCCCATTGAAATGGGAAAAAAATTACTGTATGTGGTTATTTTGTTGTTTGCTTAGAATTTCTTTTTGGGGTTATGAGTTGATTTTTTTACAGAAGCATTGAAACATTTATTATCAAAAATCAAATATATTAAGAGCATGTATTTCGCACATATGCACATGTATTGTCCATGTTTAAAATAGTAGTTTTGTCATACATGTTAGGAAGTACGAGGTCTCGCTGGTGTTGGGCCAAAACCTCATAAATCACATTTTGGTGAATTTAATATTTTTTCAAAAATCTATACTATTGGTCAGTTCACACGCGTGGGTGTTATTTTTACACATTATTGACCAATCTAAAGTGTTGAAAAAGGCTTGCTCTCTTTCACGATGCAATGCTAATGGTTGCCATTTTGGGGGGTCTCTTGAAAAGTGACCATTTTGGACGTACAAGGTTTTGGCCCGACGCCAGGGATTATATATATTATATACTTCACAATTACTTAATGTATTTGTAAATGTGTCGCATTTTCCTGTCATATATTGAAATTACATTTTATGAAAAGACAAAACGAGTACAGCACTTTAATAAGAAAGCGATCCAACACAGGTCTAGGCAAATATTAACCATGAATGCTGTAGTAATGCTGTGAGTAAACATCTGTAAAGTATTTAACAGAAATTATTCACATTATTATTGTATTGACATTAGATAAGGGTTAAATATAAACATCGTAGTTTTTACTGCGTTAGATATTTTTCCGTGTCAACTAGTGTTTGGACCCTACGAATAGGCTACTTATGCGTCCAAGTAATGGTCCAAGTTGTTGTAATTTCCCCGCTAGAGTACGCCAGAGGTATTCTAATATCAGGTCAATAGTCTGACCCCTTGATGAAGATGGTTGATATAACGTTTATGCGAAAATACATTTTATGCATCATAATATTTCATATTTCATATTTTTCTTAAAACTAAAAGTTCACGTTGCTGCAGGTAACAGACCTGATAGATTCGAATTCAAGTACAAACGTGTAAAAACGGGAGCCTAATAATCAGAAATGGAATAATATTTAATATGCTGGTATGTTATAACACACAATAAAATGTCTTTGGTAGTTCGTCACTTTGTTCATTCGACACGAGTCATTGTTTGAAGGGTGCAATAGTGCGGTAGGCTAATACGGATCAAATTCAACTGATGTGTGCAAATAATGCGGAATGGCAGAGATACATTTGAATAGGCTAGAGTAATATAAATGCACTATACGTGCAAATTTTCGAACGTGCCACTGCAAAAGTCAAGTCAACTGTTTAGTTAAGTTAACGGCAAGGGAAAATAGAAATATCTCATATCAGCTTGTAGCTCGTTGGCTACATCACTGTGGTTAGAGAGAAGCATTGTTTGTGTTTTAATAATGCTTGGTTATTACGTTATTGGACCGACGACTCCGAATGTGCCAATCTGGTGCTAACTTTACCGGACTATTAGAATGTCTGTTAAATGTAGGCTTACTTGAATCCAAAATAAGTGCAATACCAAGTGTGGACTTTTCTTTAGGTTTCTCTCTGACAGTCTACACAATAAACTTGTCGTTGACACCTGTTACCAAAAAGTAATGGTGAGGAAGGGGAGGATATATTTGGAAGGAGGAGGAGAGTGATTCTAACCGGGGTGGGTCTCTCTGGGAGTGTGTGTGCATGCGTGTGTTCGAAGCCCCTAGCAGAGAAAATTGTGGACCATGTGACGTGGCCCACAGCATTTGCCCACTCTCGACTGCCGACCAGCGTCTCCACTTCAGCGCCATCCGGGCCAAAAAGAGCCACGGGGCCACATCGGTGTCAGTGTCCTGTAATCCGGCTGCTCAGGGGCCGTGGAGGATCACACGAGGGGAAGTGCTGAAGACGAGAGACACAAAGTTGAGTGAGGGGGGGGCATCACGATGGTGGTCCAAGGCGAAGCGTTGGAGAGCCGCGGTCCACTGCACTGAGCAGAATGGAGCAGCTTTTCCGGAGAAAGCGGCTCGGTCTGCTGAAGCCCCTTTTGAGCCTCTCTCTGTTCTTCGCCTCCCTCCTCTTGATCCACAAGCTCAAAGTCCCCGAGAAGGACACCACGGGCACGCATATGAGGCACGCCGGCTGGTGCACGGAGTGTTCTTCGTTGAAGAAGGGCAGCAAGCCCATTTTTAGGAGCCACGCGACGGTTACGGGCGCACCGGAGGCGCAGCGGCTCTCCAACCGGAGCGCTCCTGTCTGGGATGCGCAGGTGCTTAACTGCAGTGAGGACGCCGCGGTGAGGACAAAGGACTGGTTCCGGAGATTGGACCCGAGGTTTCACCAGTTCGTCCTGCACCGGCACTGCAGGTACTTCCCGATGCTCATCAACCACCCGGAGAAGTGCACGGCCAAGGACGGAGGGGTGCACCTCCTCATGGTGGTCAAGTCCGTCATCGAGCAGCACGACCGACGCGAAGCGGTGCGCAAAACCTGGGGCAGGGAGCACAGAGCGGAAGGGAAGAGCATAAAGACCCTT
Source organism: Filicampus tigris (assembly GCF_054856515.1). Classification (NCBI taxonomy): domain Eukaryota; kingdom Metazoa; phylum Chordata; class Actinopteri; order Syngnathiformes; family Syngnathidae; genus Filicampus; species Filicampus tigris. The sequence goes on from NC_141217.1 coordinate 6,851,963, forward strand.
TTTCTTTTGGGGAGTCCTTCCGTCGGCAAAGACACCAAGAACCTCCAGAAGTTGATCGAGTATGAGGATCAGATCTATGGGGACATCCTGCAATGGGATTTCATGGACACCTTCTTCAACTTGACCCTGAAAGAGGTCAACTTTCTCAAATGGTTTAATATCTACTGCCCGGGCGTGCAGTTTATATTCAAAGGGGATGATGATGTGTTTGTGAACACCAACAACCTACTGGACCTCATTGGTTTCAAAGTGGAGGAGCACAAGGAGTCCAGCCTGTTTTTGGGGGACACCATCTCCAAGGCCATTCCCATCCGGAACAGACAGAGTAAATACTATATACCCAGGGAACTCTTTGATAAGCCATACCCTCCTTATGTGGGAGGAGGGGGGTTCCTCATGTCCTCCCAGCTGGCCAGGAGGCTCTTCGTGGTCTCCGAGGACCTGGAGCTGTACCCCATTGACGACGTCTTTTTGGGCATGTGTCTGCAGAGGCTCCGCCTGAGCCCGGAGATGCACTCTGGCTTCAGGACTTTCGGCATTTCCAGGCGCCGGGTGAGCCCCATGAACAGCGAGCCGTGCTTTTACAAGAATCTCATTGTGGTGCACAAACTCAGCGCCCAGGAGCTCCTCAAGATGTGGAGACTGGTGCACCATGAAAAACTGGTTTGTGCAAAGAGGGCATCTATGTGACATGACAGTGCACAAATCGGTGAAGGAAAGCAGATGACTTGATTCTGATGCAATATCAGGCTCTTTAGTTTCCTCCACAGTGAATCTGTCCAGTTTGGAGTCCTCTTCACGTTTGGGAAACCACCACTATACAGGTCTACAGTGCAATTCTCAGTGCCATTTCCAATTTGAGCCTCAAGGATCAAGAGTCAAATGTGTAGGGGCTGTTTGTGCCTTACATTCGTAACATAGTGCAAGAGTTTCACTGTGCAGTGTCAACAAAAATCAGGGTAACACAAAACCAAAACGTCAGAAATTCTGTACTTTTTTTTAGTTTGTTTTATAGTGTAAATAAAAACTAAAGGTCTGTTTATCTCTGTTAAATGTGACTCTTGTTTGATTCATGAATAAAGAAAAAGCTGTTTGGGAATAATGCCAGAGTCGTAAAGTATATCAAAACCGGTCTTATAAATTTACATCAATTTAATAAAATACATAAACTTTTTTTGCAGAAAAAAATAGTCATTGTCATGATGATGTACATGGTATAAAATCTACATTACAATTATTACAGACTTACAGTCAGGTCCATGAATATTGGGGCATGGACAAAATACTCATCTTTAATTCCAAACACCAACAAAATGGATTTGAAATGAACAAGATGCTTTTAACCGCAGACTTTCAGCTTTAATTGGAGGGTATTTACAGTACATGCAAATCAAGTGAGCAGTGTAGAAATGACAAGTTTGTATATGTATATATTTTTGTATATACTTTTGAAGGGACCAAAAGTAATGAGATAATTGGGTGCTCAGCTGTTCCGTGACCAGGTGGCTGCTCTATGCCAACAGAACTGCTTCTCTTGTATTTATTGATGATGTAACTGCTGACAAAAACAAAATGAATTCTTAAGTGTTTTGTGCATTATCTGCTCATATTCAGCCAAATACTTCTGAACTGATTGGACGGCACTTCACAGTGCAAACGGACAATGACCTGGGGCAAACAAAGCATTTTGGAATGCAAAGAAGTGGATTTGGATGTAAATACCCTCAAATTGAAGGTGAAAGTCTGCAGTAAAAGCACAGCTTGTTCGTTGAAAATCCGTTGTGGTGTTGTTTAGAGCCAAAAAGATGAAGATTGTGTCCACTGCCCAATATTTATGGACCTGACTGTCAACGCGGACGTATAAAAAGACAGAAACCTCTACATTCACAACTACCAAAAACTTTCTGTCACTTAATACAGCAACACCTTGTCCTGCCTTAAAGTGTAAGTCAACCCAAACATATTTTTTGCAAGGATACGTTCCCAGCAGGCCCATTAGTTGAAACGTGGCATTCTGATTAATTTTGCATTTGTGGAAAAAAGGTTAAGCAGCAAAATGCACTCGTTTTTAGCCATCTCTGCGGGCGGCCATTTTGTCTTCTGTCGACTGAAAATGACATCACAACTGCTCACAACGACCAATCACGGCCGACCTGTTTTCGGAATCTGAGCCGTGATTGGTGGTTGTGAGCAGTTGTGATGTCATTTTCAGTCGACAAAAGACAAAATGGAGATGGCTAAAAACGAGTGGCTTAACACTTATTTCACAAACGCAATATTTATCAGAATGCCTTGTTTCAACTAGTGGGCTTGCATAGAACATATTCTTTAAAAAAATGTTTGCATTGACTTCCACTTTAAGAGTGATTTCTTTTTGTGAATACACGTCGACGGGCATACAGTATATCGACAGTATATCTGACACTGTCATATAACACATCCCACTCCGAGTGGGAGGGCCTTGTCAGGTCTGACAAAAATAACCACTGATGATGTCATCGGAGGTTATCTCTGTGTATGGACACGGACGGTTCTATCTGCCATTTGCCACACTTAAGCAGTGTAACCTGACTCAACTCTCTACCACAGCAATTTTGTATTGAAACTGCGCCACTGCTTTTATTCTGTATCGTAACTTTTTTTTTTTCATTACTACATAACTATTGGTCTAAATCTCCTTGATTTGATTGCTTTGTTTTCATCTTGCATGGGCGATGTGGGCGCGCAATACAAATACTGTAAAACTACTTATAGCGTGCACCTCATCATTGATTTCTGAGGTTTTGCATCAACAGCCAGCACTGTGTAGTCTAATTAGGGACAAATGTCTTTTGCTGTACTAACGTTAAGGCCAAAATGACTCATATCCTCATCATATGATTAGTGTTTTGTTTTGTTTTTAATTGTAAAAAAATATATCAAAAAGTATCTATGGGAAATGACACCAAAAAAGTGCCAAAAGGAAAAAAAAAATGTTCCCAAACTATTTTTGGAAGTGTTCACAAAGGGTAAATATTGAAATGTTTTCATAACATTTTTAATAAACACCTATTTCATTAAGTCAATTAGAATGCTCTAGAATAGATTTTGCTAGAAGTTATCAAGGTCTTGTTGCAAAACATTGTTCCTTCAAAATGGTTCTGTTCATTAGGATCAGGGATAAGAATAGTCTTCCAGTATAACTTCTTAAGAGTCTTATGCTATGTCATTTCCCCCTAAAAATACATTTTAAATAAACAAAAATTCAATTTGGCCAGGGTATGAATCATTTTGGTGTCAACTGTCCATGTTATGTGAACAAGTGTATCAAATTTTGACTAAAGGTCCCTCACTTGAATTCAGCATGACAATTTTTTTCACTATAGCAAGACCAGCAAATCAGCTCCTCACTTAAGATGGGATCTCACTGAGCAGTGCAAACACTTGTCACCATCTTTGCAACCTTGTACGAACGCTTACAAAACCCCCAAATTCGTTAAGCAGTTGCTGCTCAGTGAGATACCAGCTTTACATTCATAAGCCGTTTTAAGACAAACTGGCAGGTCCTCAAATTATATGGCATAAAACCTAAATGGACTTTTCCAAAAGTTGCCTCTAGAGTGAAAAGTAGGACCATGGCATCATGAGTGATGTTGTTGATCCTCTACAGCAAGAAGGTGAATTTTCTTCATCAAAGATCACCGCTTCCCAGGTGTATGTCCTCTAGCCAGGGGTGCCAGAGAGGGGATCCGACTGCCTCTTCCCAAAGGCCTGGCTCGACCTCGAGTTCCCACCGACCAGGTGTGCGTGACCTTTGTGCTAGCGACAGCCCTACCTGGACACAAACAGAGAGCCCCGCCACTTGTAAAACCCCTGACCTAGATTAAAGACCTTGTCTAGTGTTCCCTTTATTACCAAACCAAAGCAGCCCCCGCCCCCCCCCCTAAACAATTAAAGAGTATAAACATGATGGTGCCATTTTGAATTAGGTGTGTTCCTGTGCTTTCAAGGCAAAGAAGAAAAACACATTTAAGATCAATGAGTACTAATAAACATTAACAGCGGAACTGCCAAAAAGTTTACTTGAAGAGGACACATTATGGAATATTGACATGTAGTTTCCTGAAATGTGCCTGGAGCAAACAACGATTAATCGTGCCGAATTGTGACATCGCAATAGCGTTTGTGCATACAAAAAGGTCTGCAAACCATGGGCGTAACCAGCCCGTTTTGGGGGGGTGCTCAAGCACCCCAAAATTCAACCCAAGCACCCCAAAAATTATAGCATTTTTAAAACCCTCTTTTCCTTAATAAAGGACAGGATATGCTTAAATCTGATGATAAACGCTAGATAAAAAATAAAAAATGAAACAAAACAAAAACGTGAACAACGCAGCATCGGAAATACCCCCTGCCTCGAAATGGTTCAGTCCATTTGATTCCCAGCACCGCTCTCGCCCCCCTCCCCGCTCCTCCTTCGCTCGGCTTGTGTCACTTGCGGCATAGCGGCGGAGTCTGTGGAGGCTCCGGTGTAATACGGTGAGAGTATGTTATACAGTGGTTATGTTGAACAACTATTTTACCACCCAATAACATGACTTTGTTATCATCAACAGATATTAGTCCTCATCTTAGCTGCATTGAATCGAATGCAACAATGATCATCTTAATTGTTGCGTGTGTGTAAGCTATGTGTGTGGTCATCCTCCCAGCATCAGCATGGACATTCGCAATTTTTTCTGTAAAAAAAGCACCATGTTCAGATGAGAGTCTATTACCCACAGTAACTATAAAGAAATACACAAAACCTCTTCCTAATTTATTTGTATATTTATTTGTATATGGTTTGTAAAATGATGGAGGATTTTGTATTTGAGTCAACTTGTGGGGCAGGAAAGTGAAGTTGGTGGTTCCTCCGAGTCAGAGGAACTCAAGAGGAAATTGTTTTTCCCCTGTCTGGACAGAATGATCTCAGAACTTGATCAACATATTAAAAAATATATAAATACATAAAAAACTAGTAGGTGTTTGCCACAGATGTTTATAGTTGAAGTCAAATGAAGACCACACAGATTAACTTGGGGTAGGGGGGTTAAAGCGCCATTCCCAAACTTCCGAAATCAAGGGTCCCAGGTGAGTTTTTATTGGGTCACGATTGAGAAAATCAAATTCAATATAATTGTTGCCCGAATAAAACTGATCATTAGGTCTAAATGCTGCAGCACTATACACTATGTCATCATCCTGGTGGCGTACCTACTCTGCTTTCCCTGAGGTACGCCCTGAGAACTAAAAACCCTCCATGTTTGGCTGTTCTCGGTTTACACAGTTGAGGAGCCCAGATTATGCACTTTAATCCAAAGCAATTTATTTCCAGAGCAATTTGTGAAAGAGCACAACCACATGAAACCAACTGTGGCCCGAGAAAGCCAGGCAGACAAATGTGTCAGGCCCATTATCGATTCACATTCCTTTGAAAGCCCCAAAAAGATCGGCCACTAGTTGACATGACACGTGTTCATTTTGGATGAGTAAGGGAGAACAACAAGAGCCAGGTATTGTTTTTGACAGGCAAATGTGATTATTGAACATTTCTGTGGCCAATACTGTCATAATGAGAAGTGGCAATCGCAATTTTACATATTTCAATCACTCTATGCCTAATAGCTAGCAAAGTACATCCTGAAAATGTGCACATTGCAATGCGCTTTCACAGGGTGCTGTGCTGTGCTGTGCTGTGCTGTGCTGTGTTGCGCTGGTGGGTGTGTGGCCAAGTGGCTATGAATGCTTCACCTTGTGCTGGCTGGGTTCGCTGGGACGCCGCAACCCTGCGTGAGTTTTGTTTGCAGCCGTCACTGCCCGTGAGGTGAGCCTTCCAGGCCTGCAACAGGTACAAAAGTAGCTCAGTAAGTCCAGTCCTGCCCTGGGAGGGACTTCAATCGGCGACGGCCAGGAGCAACTGTAGGTCCAGTCAACGGCGGGATGGCCGCCCTCCTTCCTTCGGCAACACTGTGGCCTTTCATGACATCTGTTCAGGGCTCTGGCAGCCAGAGTGTGACTTTCTCGGCATGTTTTTCCCCCTCAGCAATTTTGAAGGGTGTGTTTGCGCTAAGAAGACGCATGTCATGTGAAATCACGGCAAAGTACATTTACGGTGCACTATTTGTGCCAATTCTCCTTGAACAGATTCTGTTTGTATGAAATCAACGATAATGGCCGGCAATATCACCAATAGATAAAACGTCTTGGGTAACAGAAGAGGGCTGGGACCGTTTCAAGCCATAGACACAGCAGCTGCTTTGTTGAACAGAAAACCTGGCTATAGCCCTCGTTATTAACTTACAATTCTTTCAACATACAGAAAACGGAAGAACAAAGGAGGGGATGTTTTCTCATTTCACGCTATTTTATGCATTTAACAGAAAAATACCTTTTAAAGTTAAACGCAGCCGAATTAGTACAATTGGGCAGACCACAAAAAATGTCATTGTGCATGCAAAACCCATCATTCACTTCAGTGAGCACACAAGGTATTAACTACACGTGTACTGTACACTATTCCTGTGTACTTATTAAGTCATCAATAATTTACCCCTACTTAGAGTCTTGAGTTACAATTCAGTATCTTCCAAGGTTAAGTGGAAATAATTTGTGCCATCGTTTTATTCACAAGCAATCGACTTGTGTAAAGTCAAGTGTACAACAAGTGCGGGGGAATTAGCTCGTCTGACTTCCTTTTGCAATTACTTCAACTTGAGGGGAAGAATAAAGCAGCTCAGCAAAGAACTACGTTTCCTCTTTTGAAGTCTTTAAAAGGGTCAACAATAGCAGTGTTTTACCTCCACGACTGTTTGATCTTTTACTTTTACACCCCGCACTCATTAGTTCCTGTGTTGATTTGATGGCAGCGGGGAAATGCTAACGGTGTGGATTCCAAACCCAGGTTCTGTGGAACCTTGCTGTTGCTCTTAGTACAGGAGGCCCTTGCTAATATTTAGTTTGTTTACATTTGCACATAGGCGACGTAGCTAAATTCCCCCCTTTCACTCTTAAAATCTAAAAAACAGAACTTTAAAGAACCCAATCAAAGGTTTAGAGGAATGGTGGTATCTCAGTTGGTTTAGTTGGGCATGCTCACGTCCAGAATCTTACCTCTTCGCCCAGTGAGAAGTTGGTGTGACACAAAGGGCAATGGCTGGAGCGTTTACCTGAGATGGGCGCTGAAACAGAAATGTGACACCTATAAGCTACCTTAAAGGTAAAGAGAACATCCCTAAAACTGGAGAGGAAATGAAATGAGGGAAGACAGATAAGAGTTTTAAATATAGGCTTTGTTTCAACGATGGAGAGAATTCATCAGGTCACATTTAAAAAAAAATCCAACAATGTCAAGAATAATGTTTCTTTTTTTTCGGGGGGGGGGGGACAAAACGAAGACAAACATTACAGAAACGCAAAAGACTCACACTTGTCAATTATTAATACTGACATATGGTTTGACAATCTCTTTAACAATCAACGGTTTTAAAATATAGACAATTAATTGTCTGAGGCATTGGTGGATAAACTGTGTTTAACTCATTTCGTCCAGGAGCGCATAACTGCGTTTTCTACCACTACATTAAAACCACCCTTCAGGTGCTTTCTGACCCGTTTTTTTTTTTTTAAATGTGTATTTCAAAATTTTCAGATTACTGCATCTGGTTCACGATCCTATTTTTTTCCCCCTATTTTCTAACTGTCCAAAGAGTCCTTGGAATAAAGCAAAGGACGATTCTTAAATGACCAATAAAGTATCAAGCAAGATTTTGTTAGAATTTATCTACTATTTCTGTGAAGCTATTTAGAGGGATGGCACAATTGATTACATTCGGGTAAAATGCTGGATCAAAATGTGTACAGCGTAATTTATTTTTTCTGTTTACGTCACAATAGAAGCCTTTCGCCCATCCCAGAGTAAAATGGTACTTCTCTCCTAGCCCGTGTATTTCTCTCTAAACCAGAACGTTGTGTGTCTTTATGTGCCCTGCCATTAGTTGGCAACCATTCCAGGGTGGAGTCTGCCTCTCGCCCAAAGTCAGCTGGTAAATATATCTACCTCACCCACGACCTTAATGAGGATGCACAGTATAGAAAATGGAAAACGAGGCTTGGACATGACGATAATATAAAAATCATCATCCCACCCGCTCAACCAGTCATCCAAAACTTCCAATGGGAGACTCACGTTTGCAAGTGGTACCCTGGACGTGTCGAGTCAGTTCTTCAGTGGCCACTGCCTCCGAGCAGCGCAGGCACTGGCTGAACTTGGACCTACTTTGACATTCGTTTAGTAGGTGATCCGTGAAGCTGGAGATCTCCACTACCTGCGAACACAACAATCCCCGTTAAAAGAACGACAGCTTTTTGTTTAAGTGGCACCTTGCCTGTTTGCATTCATCACAGCGCCGCAGCATGGGACAGTGTTTCCAGTAGTGAAGGTCTAACCCATCTTCGGTGAAAGAATCATCAGTTTTGCCGCAGAATATACACAAGCTGGAAAAAAAAATGAACCGAAGTATTAGAATACAAGGACCACAAATCTGGAAGATCTACTGTACTGTATTGTGAATTAAAAATATTAATAGGAGTCAGTCAGCTAAAACAGACTAATGCCGAAATACAAGACACTTACTTATCCAGGTATGTGATAGATCGCTGGACCTCTGCAGTGGGCGTTGTCTTGTCCTGAGACAATTTTAGAACTGCTGTACATGTAGAAGATGAAACTTAAGTCACTTACAACTAGACAGCACTACATCAAGCTCTTTCATCCCTCGAGATTGAAGTGAACATTTAAAGAAGGATGTCAACCCCAAAAATTCTTTGCAATAATAAGTTCTATGCGCATTCACTAGTGTAAACATGGCATTCTGATTAATATTGCGTTTGTGGAGTATGAGTTGAACTGCAAAATCCTGCCATATTTAGCCATCTCGGGAGGCAGCCATTTTGACAATGTGATGTCATTTTCAGTCAACAGAAAGTGGCAAAATGGCCGCCTCCCGAGATGGCTAAATATGGCTGGATTTGGCAGTTTTGTTATTTTCAGGTGACAACAAGTGGAACGCGTAGAACATATTATTGAAAAGAAACTTTTGGGATGACTTCCCCTTTAAAGGATGCTAACTGAAATAGTTTGAATATTGTGCACTCCGTCATGGGTTTCAATTGTTGCAGGGAAAAAAAAAAAGCAAATCAAATGAATCGAGGCAAAAGGGAAAAACTTTCATGTGCGTTGCCAAATGATAGTAGTGATGGCCTTAACAACTTCTTAAGTTGTGAAAGGAATGAACTGAATCAACATTTGTCTTTGCATGTTTTAAATGACTACGAGTACATTCTTTGAATGTTTTAAAGCACTTTGAGTTGCATTTTTATGTATGAAAAGTGCTATATAAATAAAATGTGATTGATTGATTGATTGATTGATTGATTCAAACCACCCTCAAAACCAAGCCTAAAGGTGGAAGAACAAACCGTTGAAAGGTATTAAAGTGAACTGGATCTGTCTCCACATACCTGTACATTGTTTCCCAGTCTTTTGAGAACCCCTCTCAACTTTAGAAACTTCTTTCTTGGCCATTTGTCCTTTGGTACTTTTACTGTCTCTCTCCTTGAACAAAAGACACACAGATGTAAATGGATGGACCCAATCCAAAGGAAGATGACATAAAGACTCAAATTGATTTTGATAAGTCAGTTGTTTGGTTGAGGATGGAACGTGGCCTTTCCCCTCCTTTGTTAGAAAACAGTGCACAAGTAATATTTGTAAAAGAGCCTTTTTGACAGCCTACAGAGTCCAGTGGAGTCATAAATGTTAATGAGATGCCTTTACAAGGTGTGATGTAATTGCAGTCTAACAACTCCAACTCCACCTACTGTCAAGTCCTTCAAGGCAGCCAGCTGCTCTTGCAGAGAGTGGATCTCCTCCTTCTCCTTCTGCCCATCCTGTGGACCACCACCCATAATAGGCCGGATAAATTAGTGACAACCTCAATACGTCATTCATCATCCGTGTTTACTTTAAATTGCATTACAAGTAGTGGAACCTGACGTGTGCTACCATCTTGAAGCTTTGCACACTGTTGGAGCAGCAAGGTGGTATGTTGGCGACTGACGTGGATGACGGAGGTGCAACAGTGTGCCAATTAGGTAAAGGGAGGACTAGCTTTCTGATGATGCTGGTGCAATTACGAAAATTACGCTTACTCACTGGGTGACTCACAAGCATTACAGTAAAATCTCCCAGCATGCCAGTCATCCAACAAAAGCCAACTCGTATAAAGGTTTTAAATTGAAGCAAAACTACATGACAGTCTACCATCAATAGTTAGATGCATGGCAAATATTTGATAAGGAGGTAAAACTAGTATTGATGTGGGTTTAAATGGGGGAAATTAGATAAAAATAAAACACTTTCTATTTTTTACCCTTTGTAGCACAGCTATAAAATACATTTGAAAAAAAAAACCTGACATTTCTACGGTGCCATCTGAAAAAAACACCATGTGACTTCGCCATGTGAGGCAGCTCCATTGTCCATCTACAAGCTGCTCCTCATTGATTGCAATTCATTACAACATGGTCACACACCCTTAGTAAAGCAATTTGACACACAAGTCACCACAAACAGCATGTTACAGTATAAGTCGAAATTAGTGGTGCTGCCATCCATCGGCCACCATTCATGATCGGACATTTGCTGTATGTGCTGTTTTTGTATAATAAAGGAATGGAAATTTGGTTTGAATGTTTTCAATTAGTTGAAATAATTGACAGCTTAATTGATTATTACAATAATCATTAGTAAGCAGCTCTAATATATAAGAATAGCCATCTTTTCCATGTGATAGGAAATGGTTGATCTCACTCAGGAATGATCAGTATCGGAATTGGCAACATAAATCCCTGATCAGAACACCCCGGGAAAATAAATTGTCCGTCTTGCCTGAGTTTCCACCAGCTTTCCGTCGATCTTGGCAAAGCCATCAAATAAGGTTTTGTAAAGGAAGTTCTTACGAGCTGCATTCTGGGGTGGAAAGAAGCTGAGAACAGCCAAACTGTTCTGCTTGTACATGAAGAAAATGATGCGCACTGCCAGCTCTCGAACAGCAGATGCACCATGCTCCAAGGCTGCCATACAGAACTGAAAAACATAAATCACAATTGTGTTAAATTACTGATGTACTGTACATTGATGTTTTGTGTGACCCGGGAGACGGCCTGGCTCAAAATCTCGGTTTAGTTCATCCCGAAGGCGTTTGATAGGTTTGTTAAGGCTTTCAAGTTCTTCCATACTACACTTTTAAGATGGACCTCGCTTTGGCGTCCCACAATGTCGGAATGATGTCTTGAGTCTTGGGTGGAAAACGGACTGATTAAATAATTGATTTAATGAACACATTTAATATCAAATTTTGTCTCAAGACTTCATACGTTCTCGAGGGGGGCATAATTGCAAACTGGATGGGTTGCCAGTTAATCACAACACGCATATGAAGAGAAGGCAAACATTTACACACACTGTACATTCTCACTAAAAACTGAACCCACAGTGGCTGCTCTGAAGTCTGGTGAGTGAGTGAGTCACCACACCATCAGTGGCTTAATCATAAAATCATCCATCCACACTGGGCTGCTTGCTATTCAACGACAGGGTACATGTAGCGGAGTAAGAGTACAGTTTCTTCTTCGCAAATCTCCTCAAGTAAAAGTAAAAAGTATAGTGATTTAAAACTACTCCTAGTAGTACAACATTTCCCAAAACGTACTCACGTAAATGTAACGAGTACTGTAAATGTAACTCGTCACTACCCGCCTCTGGTAAAAACACACAAAACACAAAAGCACAATGGCAGCCCAACCGTGACTCAACTGACAAATCATTTTTGTTGTCACTACTGACGATTTATCCCATTGTATTTTACAACCAGAATAATTATAATCAATTCCACATGTCAGATTGAACAAACTCCATTTTAAACTCTAACACTGGTTAGACTGACATTGCAACACACACAAATGGACCAGTAAGTACCGTGCCTTGCTCATGTATGCCTCGGCAATGACGCAGAAGCGCCCCCCCCATTCGCCCATTCCCGCAACCCGTCGAAATACTTTGTTCCATAGTGGGCCCCTAAGCTGAGTCCTTACAGAATTTCACTAGGCACATCACCCAGGTAACAGTAGTGGGAAAAGGGAAAAATGTTCAAACCATCCCTGTCCTAACAGGGCTATCAAATTCAAGTACGAGCTGCATGGCCATGTGGTGTGTGGGCGCACATACACATACACACACACACACACACACACACGCACACACACCTATGTACTATTAGTTACATTAAAGTGCTGTGAAAACTGCACAATTTTTAGCTAATGGTTAACTTGCAAACTAAACATGCCAAGACTGGAAGAACATTTCTCAGCAGCTTATACAAATATAACTACTGTATGCTTGTCATATGTGTTTTATGACAGTAGTCTGATAAAGAGAGGAGCAAATAATTATTGATGATTCTTACATCACACAGACAGACTTGAAATGTCAATGGTCCTGATTTACTAAGATCACATACAGTACAGCAGGCAGTAAATTGCATGTTCACTCTAAAAAGATTGCACACGCTGTTGGTAGGCATGTTGCGTGTGATCCAAAACAATTGGGATGTTTTACTCAGATGCCTAAAAGCGCATGCTAAATTGAGTGTTCACTCATTGTACACAATTATGATTATTCTGTTTTGTAGTCATGTTTTTGTATTCAAATACAGTAAAGCTCTTTATAAAAGAAGCACACAAATTACTGAGTCACAGAAAAGCAACATATCGCTCTGGTTATTTGGGGGTTTTCAAAAAATGGAAACTGGAAACACTCGAACTTGTTTCTCTATGTGTGTGCATGTGAGTGAAAGATTACTGTGTCCATGCGTCATAATTATGCCAAAGCATTACATTGCAAAAACATCCGGTCACATCCACAACCTTCTAAACCAGGGGTGTCGAAGTCAAATGGACGGAGGGCCAAATAAAAAAATGTTGCGACAAGCCGAGGGCGGGACTGATAGAATGTTCATTGAAATTTTCTAAAATGTCCAGATTGGATTGGGTCCTTCACGCCTGCTGATGATGTCACGCTTTATATTTCTGTAATATTATTAATCTGTAATATTTCTTTGCCTCTATATTTGTCACCCCCCTCGCTGTTGTGTTTTTATCTTTGTAGTTACTAAATAAAAAATAAAATAAAGAACATCACTGCTACTTTTGCGAGGCAGCTCGTACATCACTTCCGTTTGCGTTTCTCCTGCCAAACTGGAAACAATTTTCTGGTTGACTCGGGCTGCAAGATTGTATGAACTGTACACAATGTGAAGTAAAACGGAGAGGATCATATGATTGGTATGATGTCTCCATCTGATTGTTTTAGAGTGGCAAGGTATGAATGTGGGTGCTCCTGTCAGAAAACACAGGCCCGTATTACACTTGGCACGTCTATTTATTGTGGTCTGCAACAACATAGACAAAGAATAACCTAGCAACATCATCCAATGCATATCCATTCGTGAACAATATGCCTAAACATTACAATTCACTGTATTAAGAAATTAAACAACCAAACAATACAGACAATACACATTCACACGTTTCATCACTAGAATAGTTAGCATACTAGACAAAATAACTAACTTGTGTTCATCGTGACATCACTCACGAGAACATATCTAGGCTATTATGTACAGCAGTTACCTGACACGAACCTAAATTATTAAACTCACAGTTTAACATTTACACACAACAAATGTTGTGAAACACGGGAAATCTGCAACTACTGAGTTTGCTGGCACGAACAAATTACTAGCTATGTGTCAAAGAAGGAAAAAGAAAAGAAACAACGTCTCTCGCTATCAACATTTAGCGCTCGAGGAGCGTTCAATGCCTGCTCACAGTGTGGGACATCTCAGCACTACATCGAAACTCAATGAATTTATCAAATGCCAACAATTACTAATACTAAAACAACGTGAGATTTCTAACTTGAAGTATTTCTTAATAAAGTGTGTTTTACTCCAAATAACCTTTCACCACAATCCGATTCTGAAAGCCACGAAAAGTGACGTGAAGTCTTCAGAAATAGTGGAACGAATTGGGTTATCTGTGTTGTGGTCGAATTTGTGTCTTGCCAAGTTGTTTTGTTTCCGAGGTTAATGAATGCATCGTGCGGCTGGATGGGAGGGCATATGAGCGAGAGTAGCGGAGGGCGAACAGGAGAGCCGTCGCTCTTTTTTGACTGAACGGTTGTCGTACCGCATTGGCGTCGGCTGCGGCCCACAGTAGCCGGTTGGACTAATAAAAACGGGATAATTAAACTACGTCTGTGTTCTTGGGAGACGCTATATTTTAAAGCGTGACATCATCGGCAGGCGCAAAGGACCCGATCACATCTGCTACCCACACCGGCTTGCTGCGGGCTGGATCTAATAATAAAGCAATATCATCCCAGGGGCCGTAGAAAACCTTCTCGCGGGCCACATCCGGGCCTTGACTTTGACATATGTGTTCGAAACCTTATCAGATGATGTCAACAAGTCTGTTGTTGATAGATATGAAAGCAGAAGCAATTTCTTCATTGCGAGCACATACAAGAGCAGAAGCAATATTCTTCATTGCAGGCAAATATCACATTGTTCTTATATTTAGTTTACAATACGCATATATATTGTAAACTAAATCACTCAAACATATGTTTAGTTAGCATAATCAACAAATGTGTGATAACTATTTTATAATTATTCCTTCATTTCTCACCCGTTTATCCCACATTTGCACACAATCATTCATCAGGACACAAAAACTCCCAACAGTCTTTATTAAATGAATTAAAACAATTTAGTCGGGTTAAAATTTGGACTTTACATGTATTTCAATGAGAGCCTGATAATAGGTGTGCTGATAATAGGTGTGCTGTGAAAAAGACATTTAATCGATCAATTAAAGTCCTTTACCATCATTACGTTCTCCACGGTGAATCCAGAGTTTTCCGTGCCCAGCTCCACCAGGAGACTTTCGAGCAGCTCGGCTCGACTCTGAGCAAGACGAGTGGGGAAGTTGGATTTGAAAGGCTTCACGAGCTCAACAGGGATAAAGTGCAAGACCCGAACATCCTTCAGGACAGCAATTTCCTAAACGGCAAACAAGAGAGACAATGCACTGCAAGCCACTGTCAAGTCATATACGTGTGCCGTTACATATTGTAATTTATCTGTCAACACAATCTGGCTGGAGATAAAGTCATGGGTGGAACAGGGTAATTAGTGACATGGCAGACGGAAAAACTCAAGATGTGCCATTTTATCCTTCTGGCTGAACTTATAGTGTGCAATAGTGTTTTTTTTGTTTTAGATAGTTAGTATTTAGACCCCAGATCCAGGACATGACAGCCGTGTCATTGTGATTCAATACCTGGATACTGGCTGTGGCAGTGACACGGAGGTGGTTGGTCAAGTCTCCAGTCCTCGCCAGTAGGGTAGGCCAAGTGTTCTCCAAACAGTGGGTCACCTCAACTCTGCCCAGACCTGGGATCAGCTGGCTCAACATGAGGATTAACAGCTTCAAGGAGGCTTGTAAAACCTAAGTTGAGGCAGAAGACATTCAGCTCCTTTCAAATGCCTGAGTTGTCATCCTTTTGCAGCAGGTTTTATTTGTGATTGCCAGAATGCCAACACAACAATTGTATCCAAACACCAAAATGGCAACTAATTCTCAAGGAACAAGCAGGTTATTCACACTCATAATGAATTTTTGTGTTTACTGTGTATAATAATATATATCCAAAATCACATTGTATAGTATGTTGTGTACGAGCTGGAAGGCCCGCTGGATGATGGTCATGTGTATGTGACCATCATCACAGCCTTATTCATCTCCCAGTGGTCTCAAAACGACTGCACTACTGTACACTTATTGTCTCTATTGATGCATCAGAATATACGTGACGGTGTCGTGAGTTGTCGGAGGATATCCGGGATTTTTTCAAGGAGTAATGGAGGTATAGTTGATCGCGGGAGCTCTGCTATAAGTCACGGCAGTGATATAGACGCCACGCTTGCGGGATTTAAAGGCGTGAAACCATCCAAACATGATGTATGGTTAAGATATACCTGTATGTTCGTGGACAATGTTTGTAAGAGAACACAGCATGGTAATTACTACTCTATTTTTTTAAATTAAATATAATGCTTCACTTGCATCTTCGATTGAAACAGGAAAGATGAATAAACTCGTGCCTGTGTGAAAGCCGCATGTCTTAAGCTCTTATTCTTGGGGGGAATTATGTTTCTATCTGCTACAGGGGCTGAGATATTATTTTGTAGGTGGCGAAAATGTCAGGTTTTCAAGGGTGACTCCAAAGACGACCGTAGGTTTTAGAGCGATGTCTCACGAGGGGCTTCATGCTTTAATGGGTTAATGGAGAAATGTACAGTAGGTACAAGTGTATTTACATACATGGCGGTTCAAGTGATAAATAAAGAACCATGAGAACTATTGCTCTACACCAGAGAGGGATATTACAGAGCTATCTTTGTGATATTTTTTTTAAGGAGGAAGCAAGGTCTGAGAGAGGAGCTTGAGATCCCATAGGATACATGTGTGTGAGAGGTTATGCTTTAAAACCAGGAGCATAGATTATTCTTGTAACGGGGTTCCGGGGAACATACTTTGACAATAACTGCTGATACTGGTAGAAGCCTTGGTGGAATTGACAAAATACACAATGAAAAGAAAAAAAAAAAAGAAAGAGTTACGGATGAAACTTTCTCCAGGAGGGCCCTCTTAACCAAGAAGACTGCAGCTCTTATCATGTTTCTCAGCTCCTCCTTGGTAGTCGTGGAGGGTACCTCCAAGAGCTTCTTGTGCACTGCCAGGAGGGCATCTTCTCTATTTGACCAGGATTTAGAATATGCCCTTGCAACCTGGAAAACAGCAGTCAAGGAAAGAAAATGAATAGATGCACATGATGGGCACCATATCGTTCACTTTTAAACTCATCTGACTTTATGAGCAACGTAGACACAATAGATATTTCCTTTTCAGTCACTTAGCAATGAGTACAGTTTTTCACCGTTTCTCTCTCTTACCAGACTCTCGCCATAGACCTCTATTGCATGGCCAGCCTCTCTCTGAGCCTTTTCCGACAGAGGCTCTGGTTCTGCGCACACCCCAGGGCTAAGCAGACGACTTTGGGTGTCAAGTAGGACAGAGTGCTCCATTGCAGGGCTTTGTACTGCCTCCACCGGCTGGTCGTTTCTCCATGGGGCTGGCAGGTGCCTCTCGTCATAAAGCACACTGCTAAACTAATGAGAGAAATCATGAGAAATTGAAATTGACTCCAGCAGCAAATACTGTGATATTGAGTGCATTCTTATACTTTTTGCTGTTGCTATCTCTTTAATTATAATGAAATAGAACCTCTACATTTTTTCAGGGAATAAGGACATCTATTTTCAAAAAGCAGTAATTCTCCAGCAGTGGCACAATACTTTTACCATCATAAACATTGTGTTTTAGTAATTTTATTTGTTTTTACGAATAACAGTGGTTACGTTACTGAACTGATGTTGTTGTTTGACTTTCGGTTTATTAAGTCCGGGGTTGCCACAGTGACTTAAAAAATAAACAGGGCTGGGCATTCCCTCCCGGATGGACGCCCTTTTGTGGACAGACGGACCGACGGAATGTAAGGACAGAAGCTTAAAAGGACGAGGACGGACGGTGTCGGAGGACGATTATTTTTATGAATAAGGACGGAGGGACGAGGACAGAAGGGTACCCAGGTTGCGGACGGACCGGTCAAAAAGGGTAAAGTGCCCATCTCTGAAAATAAATATGATAAAGAGATAAGACACATGTAGCAGAATGAAAATGCAAAAGGCTTGAATTGCACATATTAACAAGGTAATTTTGTACTTGAGAAAAAGAAGAGGGTTCAAGAATAAAGTGTTCAATGTGCAGAGATGAATGGGCATGAGTGTTTATGGTAGTTTTGAGTAATTGAGTTTTGGTAGTTAAGTAAATACTAAGTTTTAAACTCAATTGATAATTGTGACATAAATATCAATCACTATTTTTTTTTTTCCCATAATCGCCTTGCCCGCCCAAGCACCTTCCAGTAAATCCCGTTGTGCTTTGCCCCCAGGGCCAACTGGCAGTCGGCTGCCTCGTCCCCGGCTCAAAGATTGGTCTTAAAGCTGCATTGGCAACTGCCGGAGTCAGTCACCTGTTGCAGACTTTTAATTAAATAGAGAAACTTAAACCTGCAGTTGGGCTGACCTCAGGGGGTAGTGAATAAAATGTAAAAGGAATCCCACCACAGATAATCTTCCTGCATGCCTCCAAAGGCCTGGTACACACACAAGGATTTTTCAAATCTTACAAGACTTTTTATCTGTGACAGACAAAGATAAAAGATTAAAAAAACAAAGAACAGCAGACTCCCGGATATCCGGCAATGTTATTTGAGTGTTTCCGAAAAGGATTGCAGGAGAGAGCATTGAAAAATATCATTGCTGTCAAGAAAAGACTTGCTTTGGGAAAAACCGTCTGGGGAACTCACGTTAATACAAAAACCAGAAAGATAAAATCGGGTAGGACATTTTTTTGTTTTAAGGTATTTACCATCGCCTTCTTATTCGTCAGTCAGATTGCTCCTTTGATTGGTTACATTCCGTTCATGGGTTCATGACTCGGTGAGGCATTGACTTTATCCACACACGAAGATTTTTGGTTGTCAAAAATGGTCTTTACAACGATATGTTCTATGTGCTCCCACTATTCTTAACAAAGGTATTGCATTTCTGTACCCGGGCCTAAGGTGGATTAGACAGCTGACAATGAATAAGACATATTCTTCATACTACTCAAAGTTTTGAAAGTATTCAAACTAAAACAAAGACCCCTTGAGAGGGAACAATTATTTCTCTCATTGTATTTCAGCAAAACCCTCCTCTCTTTGGGTGCATAAACCATACTCTTAAATCCTCTCTGATCAGCTCTGCTGGATCTGACACTGAAACTGTTTTCACTGTGCTTTTTTCCAGCTAAGAAAAGTGGCACTTACATCTATTTTTTGCAACTCAGATGAGGTGCAAGGTGAGTCAGGTGGGTTGCTCCATTTAGGTAAAAGTGTGCCAGAGTCTGACAGATGGCTCTGTGGAGTTTTTGAAAGAGCTTTCTCTTTCCTTTTCGTGTCGAACGTCTTGGTGGGGAGTGAGGGGTGGGCTGAAGAACAAAGAGGTGATGGAACCTCCTGGGATGCACACGATTCTGATGCACTTGTGATCTAGTGATGAAGCAAAATAGCAGAAGTGACTTTACAAAATAACTTGACCCTCACACACTCTATCCCCCTCCCCTCCACACACATAAATAAATGAATAAAAAACAGCATAGTGACTCAAGTAATACTGTCTGTGTTTGGTGACTGACCATTGCCATATCAAACAGGTTGTGGACCTCCAGCTGCTGGTAGACACTCCTTCGGTACACATCCATTTCCTCCTTTTTTTTCTTAGCAAGGTCATGTTCCTCCTTTTCCATCGCACATTGCTTCTCCACATCAAACCTTGCTAAATGCTCCCCAGCCTGTCCAGAATGATTAGAGCTCTCATCAGGACGCCAAACAGACAAACATGACTACACAACTACTCATCTTTTTTTTTACTTGAACCAGTCCTCTTTTGGTCTCCAAGCCAAACCCAGCCAATTCCTCAGAGGCTGAACCACTGCTGCCCAAACACTACAATATGGGATTTATCTATTTATTTTGACCATTATTCCGACCAGTAATTAAACTAACACAATTTTGAAAGTAGTGTTGGGAATTTGGTACAGCTGACATGATATGAGAAAACCCAGAGTGTGTATTGGGACAACAAAAGCACAGTAAACTGTCATGAAGCTAATAGCAGCGATGTCATCATGTCGGCAGGTGTGTGAAGTTTCTATAGGCCTTAGATAGACCAATCCGACTTCGGACATCAGGCAGCGTCGGGGCGTCTGATTGCACCGTCTGATTGATGTAGAGAGCACCGTCGTAACATCGGACCCTGATGGGAAGGGTCTGGTGGGCGTTTCAGCATGTTGTACCGGCGTCATAAGTCGTGACATTTGGTCACTGATTGGCTGTTAGCTAGCGACTCGGCGCACGGGGCAAGAACAGGAAGTGACGAATGTGGATAAACAGTGAGTAAGCCTTTGCTGCTCTAATCTTCTCCAAGTGCAAGAGAGAGGGATGACAATATAAGTATTGCACGATTGTGTGTCAAGAGCGTGAGGGTTTGCTTCACGTGGGAGTTCATCGTGAGCGAAAAATATAGCGGAATGCATTGTTTACGTTTTTAAATTCCGCCCCCGCCAATAGCTTTCTGGTTGTCTTTTTCTATCCATGAGGAATAGTGACTACGACTGCCGATGGTATGGAAGGGTAGTACATCTCACACATGCACAGAAGTTACTTAACGGTCTGATGCGGTGTATTTTTCCAGCGCAACGTGCGCAACGTGCCATCGGCCCGACGTTCATAGTTGGCCGACGTTGGATTGGTCTATCAAGGCATTATGAGTCACTGAGTCAGCACCCTGTTATAATAAATGAGAGAAAGGACACATAAAAAATTACAAAAAATACATTACAGTGTGTTGTTCTCCTTCTCTTTAATGGTGTGTTATGTTTTCGGTCCCAGCGGTCTACGTCACGCGAGGAAGGCATGCGTGGTGGTAATGATCGCTTTGACAGTTCTGTTGCCTAAAACGGTGTCCGATCGCCACCAAAATGAAAAATACACATTACTACTCTTGTCCACTTAAACCTGTGAAAGTATAAAAGTGTTCTGCACAATAGTTTGGATTTATTGACATAAAAATGTGATCTCATCATGATCACCTCCACAAAATAAAAAATACCGTGGCGATTGCTCCTCCACTTTCACAAGCTGAAGCGGACAAGAGCATGAATGTGCACACAATCCCCGACTGGTTATATTTCGGACATTTAGCGACGTTAAACTCGTGTCTCAGGAGGGAGAGAGACGCGGCTTGCAGCAGCAGCAGGCAGATTGGAGCCCCCCGCTTCCCTCCCCGGTTAGAGGTAGGATTGGGACAGGGAATAGCAACAACTAGCTTCAGGCCGTTAAAACAAAAGGCGTTAGCACAACATTAGCTCCTTACTGTCTGCCCAGCGTGTGGAGGTGAAGATGAGCCTGTGTCTTCATGTTGCCTCGCAAGCAGTCGCGCGAGGTGTCCCTGCTTTTTGCTTGCAGCCCCCTTCTGCCCGAGTGAAGCGGCTTGAGAGTGACAAAAGCCCTCATCGAACAGCGAACGAAAAGTTCCAACGAGGCTGACTGCACAGCCGAGAGTGTGGCCGCATTGGAAATTGCCATTTCGGCTGTTACCTTCCAAATTGGAAGGCGCGTAAATCTGGGGCATTCCTCATCCAAATAAATGTGCACGTCTCATTTCCACTTCAGTCCCTGTAAATATCCTGGTGTTTAATGCCTCGCCCGTCCTAACCGTGATCAGCAAAGAAGCAGTGTTTTTTTGTTGTTGTTTTTTTTTAAATTTTTTTTTTTAAGCAAAGAAGCAGTGTGCGGCTGGTTCCAGCCTATGTACCTCTGCTGACTTCCACATTTCCTCATTCTCATATAAATCAGCCACGGAGAGGTTAATCCTTTTGATATGTTGAAGTGGGCATTAGTAGAGATGTTCACATAAATTTTGGTGCCAATTGATCGCCGTTTTTGGACGTTATAAGCAATGAAAGTACAATTATTTCCAATGGAGATTTTGGAATCGGTTCCTCGCGTGACTCCGGCTGAACAAGGATAGAACGGTAGGGGGCGCGGCCATTCTGCTCATTAACAAGGGGCGTTATTCATAGAGTCACTGATTTCCTAATTTCTCCCAAATTTATTGATAAAATAGAAAATGACAACTCTTTTCATTTTCCTGATCAAAAAATATATAAAATGAACTTGTTAGTGAAAACGTGGCCATCCCGGCCCCACCGTCCCTTTAAGCCTAGAAACAACTTTTACGTGGCAATACGACTGTCAAAATTATTTACTGTTGCCACAATGAAGTTAGTGCATTAAATAAAGCTTGCCATTAAAGCAACACCGTGTCATTACGTCAGTTTTTGTTGATTATGGCGACGCTATGTGGACAAAGGCGGTAGTGTTTTGTAGTGTAGGTAGCGGTAGTGTCGCGCACCAGCACGCAGTGTCGTGAAATCCTGAGCTCCCGCTGGCCTGCAAGTTAGACTGAATTTCATTTCTATTTCCAGTGGCTGTGTGAAAGATGAATAGCGATGAGGTAATGAATCAAATTTTTTTTCAACAATATTTTGTTTTTTTGTTTCTTTTGGGGCTTCTGCCATGACACCAGTAATATCGCATAGACGTTCGAATCGACTTCCGTCTTTATAGCGAAAGGAGGAAGTGAGTATGCCATAAAGCAATTCAGGACATTTGTATTTTTTTTTTTTGTGTCCCAGGGTTTATCCCATCCTCCTCATAGTTGCTTAGTGCCAGTAAACAACGATACAGACCCCCTCAGCGCATGACAAAAGTCCCATTCAACTAGTTGTAAGTCAATATTTCATCAAAACAGTTGTGAAAAAAAATTATTAACTTGCCCAATGTTGCTTTAACTACACCCATACAGTACGCTGGCGTTCAGATTACCATGGTAACAGCTTTGACAGCTGTGCAGCTGACAGGGCAAGTGTGGCTGCTATCTAGTTCCAAAACGCTGTGTGGTTGAGTAAGAAGACAGAGGGAGTGACACGATCCTGACAGTCACTGCAGCTGTTGAGCTCTTTAAGTATTCATGGTGTGCATGGCAACACTGTATACAAACGGGTCAGTAATGGGAATCTGAGCAATGTTTAACAAGTATTGTTCAATACACGTTGAACAGTTTTTTAAAGGTTGAGGTTAGGGTTGAACCATTATGGAAAATAA
>NC_141217.1:6880000-7172500 GCF_054856515.1 Filicampus tigris
AACATGTTCCATCCATTTTCCATACAGTTTTTCCTCAAATCCTGTGTGTAAGCGTGTGGATGACTGCATGAAAGCCGGGCACACCCTGGACTAGGGCAGATATATGGACAAGCAATCATTCACACCAACAACAATGGACAATTTAGTCTTCAATTAATGGGAGTAGAAGAACAACACAAAAAAATAAATACAGAAATAAACAAACCTCACAATGATGTTATAGGGTTCCTACAACTTTAGGCAAGTTACATTTAAGACTTTGTGATTTCCATTTGAAATTAAATTTAAGGCCAACTTCACAATGTCCCGTGTTGTCTGAAGTTGCAACAGTACATACTTGAGGGGCTTTTTTGTTGGTTCTGCTGTGGTGATTGAGTGATGATTCTATGAAAGTCATTCTATAAATTTATTTTTGAAAAACGTTTATTTGTTTGAAAGGTGTGACATTATTTACGATCATAAAATCCACTTGCAATGTGTCTTTTGGAGACTTTTGAAGGCTTTGTTTATTGATTCATGGATTCAATGCCTTTTAAGACCTTTTAAGGCACATCAGGATCCCTGTGTTTTATGTTTTTTTTATGGGTTTTGTTTCATGTTCCAATTTCCTTCGTTAAAATGGATGCTGTCAGGGAAATGTCTCCAAATTAAGCTACAGCACAACAGTGCCACCCACTGCTGCACAAATATAAATTGCTACTTACAATGGTGTAAAAAGCACTCTCATCCAGGGGATCACCCAGCACATTAATCGCCACCAAAGCAACCTGAAATCACAAATAAATGTCTGTGAGGTGTATTTACGGAAGGTGAGGTGATGTATCCTTTCAACCAATTTCAGTCAGTTTCAGTAATGGTCGTAGAAATGGTGCTACAATACCAACGGCGGACATAACTTCAACTCTGCAAACTGACCATCTACCTGATTGTAGCGATTGTGACGGTTAGCATGATTCCTGTGGAATGTTATCCTCAGGTATGTTCCGACGGCATCTACATGGACTGTCTTCAGCTCCCGAGCTCTGAAGCCGGTCTTCTCGTTGTCCGACAGAGACACGTAGCTGTTGAGAGGGCGTCAGAGTTGTATTGCTATTGTGTCATTGATTTTGTGATGTGAAACAAGGTTATAGACAACTTTGAAATGAATATTGCAACCCGGGCGGCACGGTGGTCGACTGGTTAGCACGTCCGCCTCACAGTACAGAGGTCGTGGGTTCGATCCCGGCCCCGGCCTCCCTGTGTGGAGTTTGCATGTTCCCCCCGTGCCTGCGTGGGTTTTCTCCGGGTACTCCGGTTTCCTCCCACATTCCAAAAACATGCACGGTAAATTGATTGGACTATCTAAATTGCCCCTAGGTGTGATTGTGAGTGCGGATGTTTGTCTCTGTGTGCCCTGCGATTGGCTGGCAACCAATTCAGGGTGTCCCCCGCCTACTGCCCGAAGACACCTGGGATAGGCTCCAGCACGCCCCGCGACCCTTGTGAGGAGAAGCGGTATCGATGATGGATGGATGGATATTGCGACCCGTGTTTCTGTTGAACGTCCTGTAATCACATTACCGAATCAATGATCCTACAACTCTTTATTTGACCAGTCATGCCTTCTTTTGACACAGCGCATAAAATAAATATATACTGTATATTTCCTTAATAGTATACTAAAATGAAGAATTTAAAAATATCTTCAGCAGTCTCACCCAAGCCTGTGAAGCTGGCCAATGAACACTGATGTGCTCGGATCAGGAAGACTGTCTCCTATGTGGAACTCCACCTTAGACGGGATCAGGTAATGGTGGGCCAGCAGCTGCAGCTTCTTCACCCGGCTTCTTTCCACCAGCTGCAGGGTGATGTGCTGAGGGTAGCTACACAACCTGTGGAACGATTGCATAACGTTTGACCTGTGAGTCAAATCAACTCAAACTGTCCTATCATTCCAGTGGGCAAACAGCAGTCACAAGATTCCAAATTTAAGAATAAATAACAATATATTCAGACATACAATACAAAAAAAATTCAAACATCGAAAAAATTGCCAGTGGAGCCATTGAAATATGTGACGCCAAGAGAGACATCAGCAAATCCCACCAAACTTTGGCTCAGTGATCATCTAAAGCAGGGGTCATCTCAAGCATTTTTTAGGTGTGGGCGTGTTATTACTTATTATATATTTTGTGTTAGTAGGGCTGGACCGATAATTCAATAATCAATATGTATATCGTGATTAACACGTGATCAATATCAATGGAAAATGCCCTCGATAAAAGGTTCGATAGAAAAAAATTAGAAACAAACGCGATCACGGCATGGTGCGCGCATCCGCCTCCAAACACGAAGAAGTTAAACCAATGAAGAAGAAGCCGCTAAACCAACAAAGAAGCAGCAACTAACTCAACGGAGCATGCGTGCGGGCCCGGCGGCCGTGCTCCATACTCGCATCGTGCAAGCGAGCGGTGTAACTTCGTTCAAATAAATGACCAAACGGCTCAGTACAACTCTTATAATAAAATGATATTATGCTTGATAACCCCATTAAACACTTCCGGATGGAGATGTGGTGTACAAGTGAAGGAGTTCCCTGTCTTTGACATGCTAGCGCCAGTTAGCCATGTCTGAACCGGCCTCGACATCGCAGTCAAGTTAAAATCAAGCAAGTATGAGTCCGCTAAAAAGATAAAGTACTCGTAAAACGGCTGGCCAACGATATTGTATGCACTGCATTGTATGAACATTGAATGAAGGCTAATGTACTGTATGTGTATCAACAATACTACTTTGGGGTAGCACCGAATGCAAATAATCTTTTACAATGCATTGGTGGAGGAGGAATTGTAGATTACGCTACATAACGATGTACACAAAAACAGTTGACTGTTATTTTTTTTTAAATAGGTTTTGAACAAAATCAGTAATTATCAATATTCATTGATAATAAATACTTAGATTGTGACAGTTTTTCAGACATATCTCTCAGCCCTACTAAATACATTGGTTAAAAATTTGATTATTAATCTTTATACTGACCAGTTTATTTCACTCTGGACCTCTTATTAACGGTTAAGTATTGTTAAAATAAAATAACCTAAATTCACGTTTCTTTGGGTCATTATTTTCAATAGTTAAAAAAAGAAAAACTAAATATATATCGGTATCGACTAGGAATGCTCCGATCGATCGGGCACCAATAATGATCGGCCGATTTTCGTGAAAAATTACGTGATCGGAATATTCGATCAAAGCCTTTTATTGCCGATCAAAACATCGGATCACCCGCAGCTCATGTTTGGCTGCCGCGAGACGAAATGGCAAAAAAGTTGATTTGTTTAATACGCGACGACGTCCCTCCGTCCAAAAGCATCACTCGCGCCGCCCTGAACGCAACCGCGCCCGCCCGCGCGAGCTACATTGACTAATTGAAACGCGCCGCCAGAAAGGC
This sequence comes from Filicampus tigris, assembly GCF_054856515.1. Lineage (NCBI taxonomy): Eukaryota > Metazoa > Chordata > Actinopteri > Syngnathiformes > Syngnathidae > Filicampus > Filicampus tigris. The sequence continues at coordinate 6,883,434 of NC_141217.1, forward strand.
TCCCCAACGCAGCCGCGCCTCCGCTGCGAGCAGAGGGGAGGGACGCAACACAAGGCTGCGAAGCATGAGCTGCGGGTGATCCGATGTTTTGATCGGCAATAAAAGGCTTTGATCGAATATTCCGACCACCGCAGTTGGTGTGAACATAGCATTGTCTGCTGCGCGGGTGGAGTTTGCGTCTTGTAATAGTGTATATGCCATGAAAAGGTACCTCGTGTGGGGAGTGTGGCCAAAAGTTTCAACACAACCAACTTAATCTGACATTTGAAGAACAAGCAATTGGGAGACTATGAGTTTACGAGGCTCACTGCATTGAATAAAGTCAAGGCGGACACAGCACAGTATAAGTGGCTATATAGCCACAGGGAGATTAAAAGATTAACAGTGACTTTTTTCTCGTTGATAAATGCACAAGATAGTTTGTCAAGACAATAAAGTTCCTGAGTTTCAATTTGGGAACTCATTGAATAGTTTATTCAGGTGAAGCCTGCATATGACTATTTTTCTGCTTTGATTATATTCTGAACCATGCAATGTATAGGTGGCATGTTATTTATTTGACTTTTTGCATGATTAAGTCTTTTGAGACTGCTGATTATTTTGATTCGTTAAAAACTGTGTTACTAAGAGCTGGTAAATTCAGGGTTTTCAGTTGTCTTTGTGACTGAGTAATTGTTGTACTGTGCCAGCAACTGTTTTGTATTTCTTCATGCTTTTGAAAATATATATAGATTTTTGTCAAAATTACGGCAATAATATGGCTGTTTGTTTGTTTTTTCAGATAATACTGCATAATCGCAGTCACCATAAATAAATGGAAAAATATAAAGATATTCAATGTGATCGGAATCGGTATCGGCCAATCTCACTCATGCATGATCGGTGTCATAAAACCTGATCGGAACATCCCTAGTTTCGACCATTGTGAAACACTTATATCATGATACAGTATACTTTTCAGTCATATCGCCCAGCCCTATGTGTTAATGTACACTGCAGCCTATGCACCCTATCAGTCTTCACATGAACAAAGAAGTATTAAAACTCCCCAAAATAAAGTAGGTCACCTTTAACCTATGTGGCACAGGAAATTGTGAGCGGTCAGCTGTTCCTTGAAGCTAGCGATCAGAGCCATTAAGATCTATATATTGTTTGTTTATTCTTATTCAAAGCTTGTTTGTTTGATCTGCAATGCACCCACGGACATCTGGAGCAGCATTTTAAAAGGGTACACGCGAACTATGATCGGGATTTTTCTGTTGTGAGATTTCAGGTAACAGCCAATCGCAGTTCAGCTTGTGAATGTTAGGTGAGCTGTGATTGGTTGTTACCTGAGCCCTCAACACATGTAATATTATTTTCAGTAGACAGCAAGTGCCATGAAGTCATCTAATTCATTATACACAAAGTAGTCACTTTTTACTGCTAAAAATTGCAAAACTAGTCAAATATCCCTTAAACGCATTCAGTGTCAGACGATGTTCTCAAATGGGAAGCGCTCCACGGTGTCAGCCATATTTGACAATTTTGACTCATTTTTGAAGGCCTACAGAAAATTGAGCTCTGTCAAAGCAAAGATTTGATCCTCTTCTTTCATCAGAAAAAAAGTATGTTTCTACCTTTACCATTGTTTTGTAAACAGCAGTTGAACATTGTTAAGTTTCTTGTAAATAGTTGTTTCTAAGAAAGATTCTGAGAAAAAGAGCTTTTTGTGAAAGGATGCATTTCCAGCAGAACTTTCACTTCGATGCTTTTTTTTTTTTTTTTTACGTTGACTCCTCTAAAAGGGGTGGTCACTTCTCTGCTGTCTGACTATGTACAATGACACTGGATCATTTTTCTGGACAATTCTATTAAATTTTCCACACTTGCAGCGGTCACCACGATCGCGTGCACATTACATCATCCCTTTCCTCTCAAACAAAGATGACAATGGGACTATGTCACATTGATTGAAAAAGCTCTGTTGCAGAGCGGGAGCACAGTTCGCCGAAGAGCATCTACTGTACACACACTCATGCGCTCCATATTAGGAAGTGGGCACATTTATTGTGTGTGGGTGGATCTGGCTGTTGTGAAAATCTGGCCACTCCTGCCATCTAGTGGTGACTTTTCATACTGAAAGTATTCCCAAAGCCTTGATTCTGGCGCTCTGGGGCCAAGGCCTCTAAAATAGCTTTTTGGGGAAAAATCTCGTTGGTCGTATAAAAACACCATGGCATCCACGAACAACGATTCCACAGACTTATGGCACCAGAAGAATTAAATTAAAATAAATGTACGTGTCTATGCAATTGGCCCATAAAACCCAATCAAAAACTCCTAATTATTTTTACATATTTAAAGCGGAAGTCAACCCAAACATATTTTTTTCAAGAATATGTTTCCAGCAGGCCCACTAGTTGAAACACGGCATTCTGATTAATTTTGAGTTTGTGGAATATAAGTTAAGCAGCAAAACGCACTCGTTTTTAGCCATCTCTGGGGGCAGCCATTTTGTTTTCTGTCGACTGAAAATGACATCACAACTGCTCACAACGACCAATCACTGCTCAGATTCAGGAAACAGGTCGGCCGTGATTGGTCGTTGTGAGCAGTTGTGATGTCATTTTCAGTCGGCAGAAGACAAAATGGCCGCAGAGATGGCTAAAAACGAGTGGATTAACACTTATTCCACAAACGCAATATTTATCAGAATGGCCTGTTTCAACTAGTGGGCTTGCAGAGAACATATTCTTGAAAAAAATATGTTTGGGTTGACTTCCGCTTTAAAGGGTTTTCAAAATGAAAAACACAGCAATTTATGAAGGAGTAAATCAGCTAATATTTGAATTTTAGGGGAAAGTAGTAACTATGAAGGATGTGCCAAAAATTTCGCCATCACAATTTTCATCCGAAAATTGCACAAAATAGCATTTTCGGCTGGACCTTCTGGACCAGATTTGTCACCGAAAGAAACACAGTCCAGCCATTCAATCCCAGGAACTTAATTATATTTTTTTCAAATTTTCTCCAACATTAGGGTAAAAGAGGGTCTGAAAATGTCTGGCAGTGAATGAGTTAAAAACATTCATATGTCTCATTTAAGGTTCCACAGTGTACAAACTTTATTTAGCAGGAGAACAAGGTTCTCTATTACATAATTCCACAATTCAACAGCGTGGCTAAAAACTACTATAGAAATTAAGGATAGACCAATTATCAGCCGGACCGATGATCGGCTCTGATATTCGGTGTTTGACGAATATCGGCATCTGCCTTTCTTTTTTTTTGTAAATCTGATGGCCAAATCAGTTTAAAATGTTGTTAACTTCAAGGAACTATTTATTTAAAATTGTAGTTAACTTTATAAGAGATTCTACTGACACCGGGAACACTCTGCACTTTTTGTTTTTGTTTGAAATCAAAACAAAGAAAAGTGAACGTTTAACCACGTTTCCCTCATTTTGAAATACTGGAGAACTTTATTTACTGATGACCCTGGGAGCTCCCTCAACTTTGTGTTATAATTTTACAACACACATGTATATTGGAAAACATTTATAATAATTATTATTATTTAAAAAAAAAAAAACATTATGTCAATCTGAAAAGGTGTTAAATAAACATGCTTAAAGATGTTTCAAAAAAATGTTAGGACTTTTAATTTTTTTTTCTTTTTTTTTTTTAGATTTTGACGGCAATATTTTCCTTTTTGCTGAAAAACAATATCGGCTCCAGATATCGGTTATGGGCCTCCCTGGCAAATAATAATCAGTATCGATATCAGCCCTGAAAAAAACATTGGTCTACCGCCATGGCATCAATGAACAACTTTATTTAATACAACTAACAGGTCTTGAGGTTTTCCTTGCACATTAACAATCATCAGGAGCCAAGAAATAAATCAGGAATAAAGTGGCTGACAAATGTGTGATGTGACAGGACACTGCTGCTTGGATGTCTGAACAGGATAAAATAAGATACAGATATAATGCAGATCAATGGCATTTTTTCATTCAGGAATCCTGAAATGTAACCAGTGTTGAGAGCAGTCATTTCGAGATGTACAACCAGTGTTGTGTTGATGTACTACCTGCTAGATCTCCAACCACTGACAGTGGGTGCATGGACAATGAGCTCCTGAGCACTGAAGTTATCCTCATGACTGGAAGAACTGAGTACAATAAATCTTATCTTCCTGGACATCCCTCCACCATCGGCTGCAAAAAATAAAACAAGTCAGATAACACACGTACTGCATTGTTTGGTGATGAAACATTTATTGTTAATGATGATATTTCAGGGTTGCCATTTTAGGTCAATAAAATGGCATGCACAGATGCATCTTTCTACCAATTTAATAGGCCTTGCACTCTCACGCGAGTTCTTCATACAAAACTATTTTATACATTTCTTGAGAGCAGTATATAGGTACTGTATGTGTATCTGCAACTAAATGTCTCTAAAAAAAAAAAAAAAAAAAAAAAGGTCAGTCAACAATCTTACATCTTGTTCGCGCTGTTTTCTGTGTTTGACTGCATTCACGTTTTGCATCTTACCATTATAAGCCACTAACGATAACGTAGAACAGGTGCCCCAGTTTGAATCATGATTTGAAAAATTCCTTCAGAGATCAACATGCGGTATAAGACTCGGTCAACATTTCCCAAATTTATAGTTGACGAACCCAATTCAAAGGCTTCTGGGCGCTAAGGCCATTCTTCAAAACCAAATGGTTTTACTTGTATACGTTTCTGCCAAATTTGAAGGAAATAGGTCAATTTAAAGACATTTTTAGGGGCTAACAGTTGGCCAGGTCTCTTGTGCTATTACTCTGACTCAGTTTTTTCTGTTGTTTTCTATGCTAATTTCATGAAATTTTTCAACTACAAATGCCTTCTTCCATATGATATACAAGTGTTTGTTCATTCTCGACACTTTGTTTCCCTATGTATCGCACCAATTATAAAAATGGTGTACAGCAAAAAAGTCTTTACCTTTTATGCTGTATTCATATTGCTTTACATTTACAATTTTACATTACATTAATTGAATAAAAGAGACTTGGATTTTTTTTTTCTGTTGAAAATGTCTATTAAATATTCTTTGTTATTTGTTATTGTAATTGTGTTTTTTGTTATGTTGACATTTACCTTGTTTTGCAGTGAGGGGAATTACTTAACTAATTCATTAGAAATAATTGCCAACGTTGTTACGTTTTCCATTTGTTTAGTAAACTTTCCACTGACAAAAGTCTTTTAACTATAGGTTAAAGATTAAGAAAGTTATGGAGGTTTGAAACTCGAATTCCACAAAAAAAGGTCAAAACTAAAATCTCGAGTTCCATTGAGTTGCATTAAGACGCTGACCAGAAATTGGTGCATTTTACTGCTTTTAAACAGTCACAACTTTCTTAATCTTTGTTAAAAAAATACGATACTTATGTTATATCACTGGAATCGTCCTTAAAAGATTTGTCCATTGGTGTCATGTAAATCAATTAATCTCTGGAATATTAGGCACATACCTACACAGTACGTATAAAGACTAGATCAACGCACTATTACACACCACTGGTGGAGTTCCTGCCTGAAAATACAATTATTGCTAATACTGAACGAGAAGATAGTTTTAATGGTGGGACCGAACGTGGTAACGAAATAGAAACACTTGTTGAATGCTGCAATTTCTCCACGCTTACATGATGGGCGGGCGCAGAGAGGGATTTACCAACTGGTCATACACCAACATGGCTGAGCTGTGTTGTGACGTTGTTTTGGCCAACTCTAACCAATTACACTAACTTATGTATTCCAGTCTGACTGCTTTAAGTTTAAAACAGTTGTAAGACCGAAGACGCATCAATTGGTCCGTTCAAATAACGCTTACCGTGCACATCACCGAAATGTTGACAGCTCGTACTAGCGTCTCATCCCCCCCATCACCACGAGCGACAACCTGCGCGGGCATGCGCAATGACATGGTAGCACCGCAATGCATTGTTGTCAATGTAGTTTTACACGGAATAAACCTATTCGTAACTTCCTGTGGTGTTTGGCTTGACTAAAGGCGTGATACTTCAACTTTCATAATAAAGGTACATAAAATAAGTATGGGGGTGGGGGTGGGAGTGGGGGAAATAATACGACATTTACCCAAATAATACAACATTTACCCACTAATGTTGAAACAAGATAACATGCCCGTTCTCGTAGAAGGTCGAAAATTAGGGCTAAATTTGTATTTCTTTTATTCCGAAGGCTTTAAACGGGAGCTATGGATTTCCTGGTTCGTTAGCTCGCAGCAGCAGCCGAAACGCCGACATGGATGACACGCAAACATGGCCAGAAGTGGAGAAAGCAGCGGCAGAGAAGAGACGTGAACTTGTTTTGCAAGGTCCTACAGCCAACACGAAGATTTCATCTCACGGGGGACTTCCAGCCGCCATTTATTCCCTCACGCTGCTCAATTATCTGGAGGTTAGCCAGTGCCCCAGTTTGACGGAGCTCCACGAGGACATCCAGCATCTGACAAACCTCCAGAGTCTCATCCTGTGCAGGAATAAACTCGCATGTATCCCGGATGTCATCAGCAGCCTCAAGTCCCTCAAAGTTCTGGACCTGTCAGCTAACAACCTCGGCCTTTTACCAGATGGGATCACGCAGCTACGGGAGCTAACCACTTTGAACGTGAGCTGTAATCGCTTGGAAGCTCTTCCGGACGGACTGAGCCACTGCACCAAGCTTTCCAGCGTCAACATGTCCAAGAACCGCATCAGCGGCTTCCCGAGCGATCTCTACTCGGAGCGGCTGGATCTGCTCAGCACCCTGGTGGCCTCGGACAATACCATCGTGGAGCTCGGCACGGATATTCCCAAATTAACAGCTCTGAAGGTGAAACACTGAAATACTATCGATTGGTTATTACTGAATGTGTTGCATTGATCTGTGACAGAAGAGCATCAGAGTTAAAAGCTGCTGAGATTCATGGAAAGCAGTTATTTGATATCCTTGATATTAATCTTAGCCCGTGAATTTGTACGCTCATCAGCACTAATATAATGACGCTTTAACAACGACCAATGCCACTATGGGCGTACTAGTACGCAATTAAACCTTACTAGTAAAGTATTGCACTAGTAATCATAATACTGACAGGCCCAAATAGTAGGCAGGAATCACACAGTTAGTGGCCTGCATGAGGTTAAGACGAAAATAAAATACAGTAAGTTGTGCGTACATCCTCACCTTTCTACCACTGTGTTATAATCAGTGCATCACATTTCGTCTAACAGGAAGAAGGAAAAGGATGTTATTATATTCATTATCTATTTAAAATTACTACTGTATTCATATATGCAGTAATTATTTCTCATCTCATGACAGTAGTCATTTACGAGAATAAGCCATTGTTGTGATAATATTGTAATTGATGTAACATTGGCAATACTGTAAAGTAATAATGCTAGTCTGAGTAACAAGGGAAAAAGTAATAATTTTACGAGGAAAAAGTTGTTTGATGAGAATAAAATGTCAGTGCAGTATGAAAAAAAAGTTGTAATTTTGTAAGAAAAAAAAGTTGTAATTTTATGAGGAAAAAAGTTTTGCCACTATCAGAAGTAAATCATATGACAAGAAAAATCCAATACGAAGAAGAGGTCACGCAATGTTAGAAGAATAAAGATATAAAGTAGTCACAATATTACTAGAAAAAAAATAGTATTGTGTGGCCACTGAGTTTGTTGTAAAATAGTATGAGATAAATTCAATGCAATTCTTACCAGCATGGGGAAGTTTCTCCTTTATTTCAAATTGCAAAAGTCAATCTGTGACCTTGATGTGGTCCTACTCGTTTCAGGTGCTAGACCTCTCCAACAACCAGCTGACCGACATCCCGTCCAGTCTGAGCGACTGCCCCAAGCTAAAGGAGATCAACTTCAAAGGCAACAAGCTGAATGACAAGCGCCTGGAGAAGATGGTCAACGGCTGCCAGACAAAGTCCATTCTCGACTACCTCAGAGGGAAAGGAAAACAGGGAGATGAGAGAGGTGACGTGGATGGGGGGCGGGGTGCCAATGACAGAAAGAGGAAGCAAAAGAAGAAGAAGGAGGAAGAACGCGACGAGTTGGAAGAAATCAACAAGATGGTGGTGAGGGTTCTCCATGTTTCCGACGCTCCTGAGGCGCTCACGGTCAGAGTGAGCGCGGAGGTGAAGGATGTACGGCCTTACTTGGTGTGCTGTGTAGTCAGAGGCATGATCCTGAGACCTGGGAATTCTCTCAAGCGGTTCCTGATGGCGCAGGTAGGTCGACTGGGTAGAAGTCGAGATGGTATACAATACAGGCATAGGCGGCAACCTAATTGGGCACTTGATTAGTTCAAGTCCAATTAGTTTTCTGTCTAGGCAGGTTTCTGCCGAAAATTAAATGGTTTGAGCACATCCATCCATCCATCCATTTTCTATGTCATGTTCTCATTAGAGTCGCTCTAGTTCAGGGATTGCGATTGGCTGGCAACCAATGCAGGGTGTCCCCCGCCTACTGCCCGAAGACAGCTGGGATAGGCTCCAGCACGCCCGCGACCCTTGTGAGGATGAGCGGTATGGATAATGGATGGATGGATAGTTCAGGGATGGGCAACTTAAAGGGCGTGGGACACGATTTGTACACATTTTAATATGTTGTATTAAACAATAAAATATCCATCTCGCAATGAATGGCTTTTCGAATTGATACACATTAACAGAGTATTTAACGCACCACGCACCAGTAATTATTAAAAACATAAGTAATACTATATAACATTTATTAAAAAAAATAAAATAACTAAAATAAAAAATAATACAATTAAAAATTACTAATATATAAGATTACCTATGACTCTAATGAGGACAAACAGTATAGAAGGTGTTTTTCAAACCCAGTCGCAACCACTCATAAAATAGAACAAAGTGTGTCAATTATGTGCCTTGACCGTCTTTTCATATTTTGTTTTACCCCCCCCCCCCCCCCCCCCAGACGAAACTTCATGAGGACATATGTGGAAAGAGGACCATCGCGACCATCGCCACTCATGATGTACAGCTTCTCAAAGGGCCACTGGCGTATGATGCCAAACCTCCCACACAGCTCAAAGTAGGCAAACATGGAACTCTGTCCAATTCTGATGGGCAAAAACTCACCTAAGTCTTACAAGATGAGCTCAGTGAACCCCTATTCCAGATCGTGCCGCTGGGTCGGAGGGAGACGACAGCCGTCGAGCTGATAAGACATCTTCAACTGGAGGCTGACGAACTGAGGAAGCAGAAGAAGAGGCAGAACGTCACTGGTCTTCACAAGTTAGTCTTGAAAGTTTATCACAATTTCCATCTGTTTGGGAAAGAATTTAAGTCTAAGGGACTTGAAGTTGCAAGGAAGTGTTGTAATACAGTGAATATGAAAAGCCTACTCATTCCTGTTCAAATAGCAGGATTTTGTCATATGTAACCAAGGGAAATCATTTAAAAACTTTTCCAATCCAATCAGAAGAAGGAATCATACAGTGGTAGGAGAAAAGAACCAATCAGAAAATGGAACAAACGGACTATACAATACAATACAGTTTTATTTATACAGCGCATTTCACAACAGCTACAGCTGTAACAAAGCACTTTACATACAGCAACAAAAATAGCCATAATACAACAAGTGAAATCAATAAATGAACACAAAACACTATATACAATAGACATCGGAAAACAGCCAAAAATTTGTCAGTCTCAGATCGGATCAAAAGCCAGAAAATAGAAATGTGTCAGCACCTGGTCTTCAGGAAGGTGCGTAGGAGGGGAGGAGCTCGTCGAGGTATGCCGGGGCGAGGCCGTTTAAAGACTTAAAAACAAATAGAAGAATATTAAATTGAATCCTAAAATTCACTGGGAGCCAGTGAAGGGAGGCCAGAATTGTTGTGTTATATGCTCCATCTTCCGATCTCCAGTTAGGAGGCGAGCGTCAGCGTTTTGGACCTACTGGAGACGTTTGAGAGACGACTGGCAGGACTCCAAAATAAAGTGCATTACAGTAGTAACACACAACATGAGTACTGAGCATGTAAACTTAAATTTCTGTCATGCTGTACTGTACACAATTACTTTATATTTATGCATGTTTAATAACAAAGCAACTAGTCTTTCAATTTCTCTCCAAAAGCCGTACAAAGTCTAAACCAAAGTCCTCTATATGTGGCATCAAACATCAGATAAACAAGTATAAGGAAGAGCTCTCACAGCCCATCACCTGTGAATCAGGATTACAGTTGATTACAGGGAATGTGACACATTTTTACCACAGTTTGAAACCATTAGCATTGCATCTGTTGACAATGCAAGCTTCCCAAGCAATTTTAATAAAAGCACAGTTGAGTTAAATCTGTGTCTTGCTTGTTAAACTAGTAGGTGTTAATACTTTTCTGTATAAAAGTTTAAACATATGCTAAAGGAAAATATTGAAATTAATAATTGAATTTAGTTGACTAAAATTGGTCTTTATTTTCATCGACTAAAACAAAAATACAGATGACTAAATTATGACAAACTTCAATTCATTTTAGTCAAGAGATTATCACTTAAACAAAATTAAAATGGCTCGTCAAAATTAACACTGGTCCCAGGTCTGAGAGGGTGTGTACACTTTTGTATACGTTTATTTTTACTTCCTCTAATGCTTTGTAATATTTCAATTGACTTATACATGTTACAGATTTTATCACAATAACTTGGCATTTGAACAGTGGTGAATCGGCTTTTTTATATCCACTGTAAGTATATTTAGATATGTTTGATTTTGAGAATTTGTGATCATCTTTTACAATTTATATTATACTCCAAAATTTCAAGTATGCCTGACATGTCACCAAATTCTTCAGGTTTTTTTTTTTTTTTTTTAAATAAAGGCAATACTGTACATGCTTACCACCTTGTTCCAGATACCTGCAACTTCTGCAAGGAAAGGCACTATATCCCTGTATTGTAGATGCAGAGGGCCACGTGATCTCATTCCCGCCTATCACAAACAGTGAGAAAACCAAGGTGTGTGCTTCCTCTAAAACAATCGTCTAATTTGAGTTGACAAAAGTTTCAAGGGCGTACTCACACTCGACCATTTGAAAATGCGTGTGTGGGGAGGGTACACCCTAAACAACCCCTTAATGATTCTCCCCAACAGATCAAGAAGACGACCAAAGAGTTGTTCTTGGAAGTGACAAGTGCAAACAGCCTGCAGACTTGTAAAGATGTTATGGATACTCTGATTGCAGTAAGCCTTTTTTTGTTGTTGCTGAAATTACATGAATTTAACCTTTTAAGAATGTTATACTTTGCAGTAATTCAAGCAGTTGTACTAGTGTTTTTATTTTGCTTGTGACCTCCGCTTCAGATTTGTAGACGACTCATTTAGATGAGGTTTCTTGTGCGGCTTTTAAGCCAAAAATGTGTTTTTAATAAAACACACGCTGCAGCCATCTGGCCTCAGTGTTATTGTGTAAGTGCTGCAATACGCGTTCTTAGATGACAATTTTATTGCGCATTTTCCCATGAACTGAAAAGCGAGTGCTCCTGCAAATGCTCTGTTGACATTGAATACATTATAGGTCATCTTGTCTGCTGTGCATTTTGTGGAAAAAGATGTTGTCCTGTGTGTGTATTGGGGGTTAGAACAACAGTGTATCTCGTCAGTGATCTAAATATTGTAATCATTTTTATAATTTGGTGGTACACAGGAGCACTGTAACAAAAGTATTCTAGCGGACCGTGACTGACAAGCCTTTCAAAATTGTTTTCAATTTGTGGCATTGAAGCAGGGTAGGCCCGAATGGATTTTTTTTTCATGGACCTAAATCACTGGCAACACCTACTTTATCATGGTGGGAGACACATATCTGCATGTTAGGCGAATAAAATATTTTTGCCCTTAAAGCGGAAGTCAACGCAAACATATTTTTTTCAAGAATATGTTTTATGCAAGCCCACTAGTTGAAACAGGGCATTCTGATAAATATTGCGTTTGTGAAGTAAGTGTTAATTCGCTAGTTTTTAGCCATGTCTGGGGGCGGCCATTTTGTCTTCCGTCGATTGAAAATGAAAATGACATCACAACTGCTCACAACGACCAATCACGGCTCAGATTCAGAAAACAGGTCAGCTGCGATTGGTCGTTGTAAGCAGTTGTGATGTCATTTTCAGTCGACAGAAGACAAAATGGCCACCCCCAGAGATGGCTAAAAACAAGTGCATTTTGCTACTTAACTTATATTCCACAAATGCAAAATCAGAATGCTGTGTTTCAACTAGTGGGCCTGCTGGGAGCATATTCTTGAAAAAAATATGCTTGGGTTGACTTCCGCTTTAAAGGCAAAAACAGTACTTCTCACGCTGACCTGTTTGCCCATTGCTGTTTCCTTGCAGAAAATGGCGGAGTTGAACAAGTTCACGGTTGAGCATCGAGAGGAAGCGGGTTCTGACGGAGAAGGGGACGCGCCACCAGCCCAGACAGCCAGCACGGACGCCTGCAGTGAATTGATCGTCCAGCAGGTCCGAACTGTCGACCAGGATGGGAACCTGAAGGTGGTCTACCCATCCAAGACAGACCTCTCCAGAGACATCCCCAACTTGAGAGTCATTTGGTAGAATTGCAAACCCGTTTTTCCATGGGGGTTGAGCTCCAAAAAAAGCAGCAGAAACTGGGCAACACCTCCCCAAAAATTCTATAGTTTAAGACTGGCATCCTCATACACTTAAAACCCATTCTAGACACAAACATTTACTGTAACTCATTTTAAAGTCAGTGTACGAGTGAAGATAAAGATTCTCAGTTTTGCTAGAATATCATGCAACACTTAACCCCTTTCCAGTCAGACTCTGGTACATGTAACAGCATTGAATTGCATTTCTGCAGTCATGGTGACATAACTGCACTTGGTTGACAGCTCTTCACAAAAAAAAAAAAAAGCACTGCACTACAGCAGCAAATCTATGAATAAAGATTGTTCCAAATTTCAAAGGCTGCAAATTGAAACATGATAGGTTATTGTAATTTTTCCTCACATGATTCAAAGATGAATTGTAATACATGAACATGTATATTTTGGTAACATTCCTGACCCATGAGCAGTTCTTCATAAAATGCCAAGAGTCTAAATGTAATAGTGATGAACTGGAATTAAAATCCCTAGCAGTGAAAAAGTCAAAAGCTCTTTGGGGGGATTCCTATGGTTCCATTTTCAGGAGAGAGCTCACTCAAATTTTTTTGTACCCTCCCCAGATGTGCCTAAAGACAACCTGACCTCATGCTAGATTTAGGCCAACATGCGTGTACATCAAGTGCGTGAGTTTACAAAACAACTGATTGTACCATACAGATTCCAGTTATGCAGTAGAAATGTCAACGATCAGTTTATAAAAGGATGCATATCTTAATTTTGAGCTTTGTGGAAGAGGCTGCAGACTGATTTAATAAAAACTAAATCCGTAAAAAGCTGTCAAAGGTATTTATTTTGGAATATTGCTGTAATACTGTGGGAGGAAAGAAGTGAAGCGCTGTGAATTGTGAAACATGCAAAATTTCAAGTCAAAAGGGTTAAAGAAGCATCAAAGTGGGTGTTGCTTAATTGTGGCGATTTGGTAATGAATTAGTCTCTTGAAAAGCCTTGCATCCAATATTTTTATTGAGGCAAAGAAAAAAAAAATGAATACAGTGATGTTTGACTGGCACTGACATAACCTGCATCATTCAAGAGTATTGAAATGACAGCAAGTGTACAGTTGCACAATGGACTCAAACAGCTGTGAGTAATGATAAATTTACAGAGCATTTTAGGGACGTTTGCCAGGATCTGGGGAAAAAAAAAAAAAAAAAAAGGCAATGGGTCAGTGCATAAAGAAACATGGTCCTTTGATAGATATATACACTCCATTTAACATGATTTTGCAAATTGCAAACTTTCAAAAGCGTCCTGTGATATTGGATGTATTGAACAGGTTAACCTTTTTTAAAAAAAAAAAAATTTTCTTTAACAGGCTAAGCCGTGTTGACACCAGAAATGTGCTTTCTACATAAGATACCAACTACTTACACTGACAGGTGTAACCAACTTCCAAGTACTTGTAGGTGCCTGCACAGGGGTCTCCAAATACATCACTGCTGGCTGTAATCTTACAGCTGTGTTTACCATTGCACCTATGAAGGAATGGACACTTATTGTGCTTCAAATAATTAAATTCAGTTCAAAACCAGTACTGTAGGGCAGTGCTTTTCAAACTTTGAGTCAAGGCACATTTCATTGAAAAAAAATTAAAAAAAATCCCGCGGCACACCAGCTGCTAAAATTGTGAAAAGCAAAAAGCTTATTTTAACAAGTGTTATATTTTTAAACATTTAACATTGATGACGATATAACGTCTTTAATAGGAATTAAACTAAAAAGGATTTTATGTTTCATATTGATACTTTGTGTGAAACATGGGGCTGTTTGGATAAACATGCGTTACTAATTCACTTGTCTCTAAACAAAGACAATTGGCTACCTGCTGCCGCCTGCTGGTATGGAAGAGTACTACAATGTAGTAAAGACATTACGCTGCCAGGTGCTATACCGAATAGGCACACTCATTAGATAATTTCCCACGGCACACAGCTTAAAAACACTTGTAGGGACATTAGGTTGCAAAAAATAAAACCTATAATATGCATGACCAATATTTTACTCCACTCCTGCAGGTGAGTGTTAGAAAGTGCCAATTGCTACACAGTGAAGTCATTTCATCATCCTTTTCCATAATCTAGTGGGCAAAGCAGACATACCCCGTCTGACTGAATGAGCAAGGTGTGTTATAGCTTGAATTTGTCACCAATCAATTACAGGGAACAACCATTCACACTTTGACAATTTAGTCTTCAAGCTTGAGTGCCCAGCAAATAAGAGATTCAGACCCTTGCCTGTGAAGCAGATGTCCACTACAAAACCCCAATCCATTGGGACGACAACAAGCTGCCATTTCTTTCCAAGTGTACGACCATACCTCTTGGTGACAATGTCAGTTGGGTGCAGACATCGGGTATTTTGTGTCTCTTGCGGAGACTTATATTTAGTGCATATTGTCTGGTCTCTGCGTCCGTAGTCGGCACCATAGATGAAAATAACACGATCTGGACCTGTCAAAGATGAAAGGTAGCTAAAATATGATGAGGCAAAAGATACCAAGAATGCTCATGGGAGTTCTTTTTTTTTTTTTAAATGAAAAATTCAGTCTCACCACAATGCAAATGCGCCTCTGATTCTTCACACACCACACTAGTCACTGTGGAGTAAATGAAAATGATTAGGTATGAAATGCACTCTATGGCACACAAGTGACATACTTGCAGGCATGCAGCTGAAGTTGGTTTGCAAATATTTGAAGGTGTCAGCACAAGGATCAGGGGTGCGGAAATCATCGACGGTCACTTCACACAATGTCTTTCCATTGCAACTGTAGACAAATTGCGTTCGAAGAAAACAGTCAGCGCTCCTTTAGAAAGGTCACTTACTAGAAACTCTAGCACAAACGCCATCTTGCATGCTCAATTTTCATAAACCATTACCACATAAGTATTTGAGACCATTCTTCTGATGGTCTACATGTCATGTTGTAAACATTATTTTAAACTTAAAATGCATCATTTCCATCCATTTGTTATAGTGCATCATTCGGGCCACAGGCGAGCTGGGGTATATCCCAAGCTGACCTGGCAAACAATTCATTTACACTGATTGACAACTAACTAGACAGTTTGGGCATTTAGGAAGAAGCCGAAATATGGAGAAAATGTGCAAATTACACACTGAATGTCATTAAGAGATTCAGAAGGCTGAATCTAGCAACAGTGAGGCAGACATTCCAACCATTTAACAAACCTTCTGTATTGTAGCTACTGTATACAGTAGTTTAGGTTGGTCTTGAGTTTTGTATACAGTTCTCCAAGAACTGTTTTTCAGTCTTACAAACTAAAAGCACTAGTTCCACCATAACGGATTCAAACTTGCTGCCAATTCATTTCTAGTAAAATACAGTGTATGATCAGACGCATTTGGGATCATCATGCAAGTCTGGTGTATTAGCGACACATTTTCAAGGTGATACTGTTAAATGTATCCACATTTAGACCAAAACAAATGTTAACTGTAACACTCTAAATAAGCCCATTGTGTACCTTGTCTTAATTTTTTCCAGGGTATCTGGCTGAGCACACCCTACGTTAGCTAGTTCCTGTTGAGATTTGCCCTCGGCGCACACCAGTGAGCTTTTGCGACCGTACAAAGCCTGTTGAACATTGATCACCCCATGACCTGTGAGGGAGGGACAGCAAGCAACATGAAACTGTACTCGAATGGCACCCATTGCAAATTATGTCCATATGGGTCAAAGCTCTGGGTTGACCTGACTTTTCAGCTTTGATTCATTGTGAAGGTCTTACAATTGAAATGCACCCTTTAAGGCCGCAGTCTTACCACACTGTAGGCGATGGACGTTCAGAGGATGCAAATCACAGGTGGTTACTTGCTCTTCACAATAAACAACTGCAGGAAAAAAATGTCAATGCATAAACACGTTGTCCAGGAAACGTAGGCTACTGTGTTGGGCATTAAATTCGATAGTCACCTGATGTCAGAAGCAAATACATTGCTGGCAGCACTGCAAAAATCAAAAATAAATTACACTGACAGAGTCTTATTTGTGTTGTGCAGGTGGGGTTTATAAATATCCGACGAGACTGCCACGAACATTGTGTGCGTGGCTGTTATGCCTGTGCCTAAGAAAAAAAAAAAAAAAAGTTTTTTTTTTTTTTTTTTTTTTTTTTTAAGATTTCACTACCTGGATTGTTTGTTTATTTCGTTCACTCAAAACAGTGTTTATCGTAACACTCATTGTCAGAGACTGCATGCTAAGATGTCAAATATGCCTTTTACTGAGGGTTGGCAGTTGTGGTGAGACGTCTGGCGTGGAAGTGAGTTATTACAAACCATGCCATTTGTGAAGAAAAAGGTATACATTGCTCAAACAACACAATTTCATTGTTATTTTTATGCTAAAAAGGTAGCAAATAGCAAGCAACCTAAATCATCCACATTTGCTAGCGATTAGCAACCTTTTTTTTTTTTTTTTTTTTTAAAATCTCCTCCTGAACTCGAATGAATATCTGAAAAGTGAATACTCACACAGTGCTGAGCAAAGTTTTAAGCAGGACGACATGTTTTCTGCGCGATCCAGTCTATAACATTGACAACGTTCGGAGGAGGACCACTCGTTTTTATATTGACTGCAAGGCTTCCATCCAATGTGGTAATCAATAGCCGCGCCCCCTCACCTTTTCCGCCTTGTTAAATGTTTTGAACAAAGTTTGGGACTTTTCGTGGCCTGAAAAAAATTGTGCGCGTGCAGCTGACGGGTAAATGGATACATACAGTTACTAGTTAGGCCTACCTGTTAAAAATGTAGTTACTAATGTAATCAAGTGTCGTAAAGTAATATAACTTGACTATGTTTAATTACGTTTGGATTAATCCAATACCAGATCTGTTGGGAAAAAATAAATAAATAAATCAAGCAAACAAAACCTCATATTTATTATCATATATGTCTCTAGTCTTTTGTACTTTATGGCTGTGTAATTAATATGCATGGTTTTAGAGAGAGAGAGAGAGAGAGAGAGAGAGAGAGAGAGAGTGAGAGTGAGAGTGAGAGTGAGAGTGAGAGAGAGAGAGAGAGAGAGAGAGAGAAAATAGCTCATGTGGCTCATCAGGAATGTCTTCAAGTAAGTCCTCTCAAAATTTTAGCAGCAGGCCTTATTAGTGTGGAAATTATGCCACGTGCATAACGTTTCTCCTCATAAAGAAATAATTTGATACAATGGCAATATTACCATGAAATTTTAAAGTTTGTACAATGCAGGCTCAATTGAAAGGGGTGTAATTTATGTTTCAGATTTGAAGGTAACAGCAATCTTTATAGTTTTGATAACACCCTTTCAAGTACATTTCAAAGAATTTAAGTCTGTTGTAAAGATTCTTCCTCAAATATTCTTGAGTTATCAAAATTATTCAAACACCACAATTAGATGAACTGATATATTTGATTTTTTAAGTGTAAATCAACATGTTATAAATAGGCTTCATAGCTATAATAACATTTCTCCTCTAGAAAATAATTATTGTAACGCAGTAACAGAATTTGATTATATAAATTGGCATACAGTATGGTTACGCCCCTTTCAGTATTGCATTTCAAATAAAAAAAGAGATATTCAACTTAAAATACTTAAAAAATAATTCTACACAACATTTAGCCTTCCAAGTTCACTGACTGAGATGATAAATCCACATTTTGAAGGACTGAGTCAGAGACAATTCCACATTTATTCTTTTTTGTGCTGTGTCATGTACTGTAGATTTTGGAGGGATTTTGAAAAGTTTGTATATGAAAAATCTGGAAATACCCTTACACTTGGCCTAAAATAGTCACATAGTCACACTTGATTAGATTTGGATGGAATAATATAAGTCTTTGTTCTTTATGGTTAATCTTATGCTGCTAATTGGCAAATTTTACTTACGGTACACAAAAACAGAATTCCCAGATCCCTTCCAAATGATCAAATATTTCTTTTAGAATACAAGCTGTCCACACACACTCTGAATAAAAGTATTTATACGCTGCAATACCTTAATGATTTATCATTAGACATTGAACGAAAGGAGTCTACTGTGCCTTAATTGTTCTTTTACTCCTTGCTTTGATTTGTTTCTTTTGTTTGTTGCTCGAGTTATTTTGTTTTATTCCTTACAAGATAATTTACCTTGTATAATATTGATGCCCATACACTTTATTACTATCTGCATATTTTCGCAGGCGTCCCTCCTCAAAAATTTCTCTCTCTCTCTCTCTCTCTCTCTCTCTCTCTCTCTCTCTCTCTCTCTCTCTCTCTCTCTCTCTCTCACTAGGAAAACATATATCCAAGTTTTTTTTAATTAAATAGCAAAGCTTGGTCTTGGCCAGTTAGCATAGCAGCTAACAGGGCTAACATATACTCATGAGCAAAAATCTAACATTAGTGTTGATTTTCAGCCCTGTTTCTTGCGATCTTGTTGTCATTAGATTTAATGATAAAATTAGATTAGTATTCAAATAAGTTGTAACTTTCTATATTTAATTGTAAGTGATTCAACCTGCAATATTTGTGAAATATGTTTTACTAACGTGATGCCTGACTGTGACAGGCTTATGGCAAACAAAACAGCAAAATGTACATGACTGTTAAAATATCCTTTAAAAAGTGTACCGTTGAAGGGTGCATCCATGATCTTGTGGAATCAAACGACATGTTTTTTTATGGAGTATTCTTGAACACGACAACAAAATAAAACACCTTTCTTTTCCTTCTGCTGTCACTGGTGATATCTTTGAAGTAACTCGGGAAAACGTGTTACAAAAAGTGAAGTCACAAGCTAATTGTTTTTTTTTTTTTCCGGCTGTAAAAGTTGCTGGGAGCAGAGGCGTCAGATTCGCTAAGTGGTCACCTCCCCCCGTCTAAATAATGTAGCCAATTACAAAGACTGCTGAAGACATGCTGCAAGGCTAGAACGTGTGGGAGGCGTGGCTTTTGATTAGCAAATTGGAAGCCTTTCAGTGACAGTCACTATTAATACGAGTGAACCTCTGCTGATCATCGTACTACTGCTACAGACAGGGCTGTGTACAAGATGGATTTCCACTGCTTCCGACTTACCTCTGCACTGTGTGAGTATTCAATTATGAAACAAATCTGTTCAAAATAGTCATTTGACTGTTTTAGGCAGTAGTACTGTCAAGATCAAAAAAGGATTGAACCTGTGACCTCTTTGGAAGCATGTTGCTCCATCGACTGTGCCAAATGAGTACCTGAGTTAAAGTGGGAATCAACCCAAACATATATTTTTTTTTTCAATAATGTTCCAGCAGGTCCACTCGTTGAAACATGTCATTCTGATTAATATTTTTTGTGGAATATGAGTTGAGCAGCAAAATCCACCGCTTTTTAGCCATTTTGTCCATTGGCCATTTTGTCACTTCTGTTGACTGAAAATGGCATCACAACTACTCAGCTAACAACAATCATGGTTCAGCTTCAGAAAACTGGTCAGCTGTGATTGGTCTTTACCTGAACAGTCGATGTCATTTTCAGTTGAAAGTGAAAAAATGGCCGACTTGGAGATGGCTAAAAATGGGTGGATTAACTCTTATTCCACATGTATCTGAATGCCTTGTTCCAACTAGTGGGTTTGCATAGAACATATTCTTGGGGAAAAAATGTTTGGGTTGACTTCCACTTTAAGGCTGCAAAAGTACATAAAATGACTGCAAACTCCTACACAAGTACTTAAAGTAGGTCAACACAAACTCTTTACAATATGTTCTGTGCCTCCACTAGTCTAAACATGGCATTCTGATATTACATTTGTTGAATATTAAGCAGTACAATCCACCTGCTTTTAGCCATCTCAGGGGGTGGCCAGTTTGTCACTTGCTGTTGACTGAAAATGACCACAGTTGCTCAGGTAACAACCAATCATTGCTCACATGCTTCCTGAAGCTGAGTGATGATTGGTTGTTGTTGAAGCCCTCTTTTGTATGCGAGGCAACTCTGTGGAGCACAATTTCTCTAGAACAATCCATAAGTGCAAGCAGAGTAAAAATCCAACCGGTACAGAACAGCTTGGTCTCCATCCCAAAAAAACCCACATGTCGATGATGCAGTTTGTTTCCCTGTAAACACAATTTTGTGCGGCACATTTAAATAACACACTTCCTGTATTGGTCGCATGGTTTTTTTTTTTTGTTGTTGTTTTTTTTTTGTAGAGAAATGCGCACCAGTAAGGGGTTTAACACTTGTGTATTTGGCAGTGTTGCCACACCAGTTTTCGTCCATCACTAGCTGTAGTCAAAGACAAATTATTGCATGAGCAGGCTTCAACTTTCCTCAATGTTTCACACTTATGATGTGCACTTGTCTTGCCATTGGCAAACCACCTTGCACAAGAGTGACATCAACTGGCCATTTATCTGAACTGTTTGTTTTCTAGTGCTGACAGCAGCGTGTTTGGTCCTCACTGCAGGTGACTATCAAAGTTCATGTCAGTATACACCAATTCCCATTTCTTAACCTCCTCATACAGAACTTTTTTTTTTTTTTTTTTGCAGTTGTTGATTCTGCAGACCAAGTGACCACCTGTGATTATAACAAATGGCAGGTCCATCGATTAAACTGTGGTAAGACTTAAACCTGTCTTAACAAAACCTTCACTGACTTAACAGTTTGACTTCCTAAAGAAAATCTTGCATTTTTTTTAAAGATGAATGTTCAGGTCAAACTGAACTTTGTCCCACAAGACGGTTTCAATGGGAGCTCAGTCATTTTGACTGAAACTAGAGTACAATTTCATATTGATTGCGGTCTCTCTTGGCATGTGACAGATAGTGGCATAATCAAAGTACGGAATGCTTTGTATGGTCGCGCAAGCTCACAGATCTGCGCTGAAGGCAAACCTCAAGAGAAGCTGGCTAACACGGAGTGCACAAGGCCAAACACCAAGGAAAGCCTCAAGGCAAGGTATGCGTTGGTCTAAAGTTGTTAGAAACGTGTGCCCTGCTGTAATGACGCTTGAAAGGACTGAGACTGCCTCTAGTTTCTTCTGCTAATCATGCCATTTGCCTGCAGTTGCAATGGCAAGAAATCGTGTGAATTGAACTTGGATGAGTTCCGTACTCCTGATCCCTGTGCTGACACCTTCAAATATTTGCAAACCAACTTCACCTGCTTGCCTGCAAGTATGTCTACTACGCGCTATAAAGAACGTGTAGAATCCCATAACCGATTTTGAATTTACTCCCAACAGTTACTCTAGTGGCATGTGAAGGGTCTGTGGCATACTTGTATTGTGGTAAGATGTAACTTTTTATTTCCAAGTCTCGTTGACGTCATGCATATCCAGTGGAACCTCAGTTTAAGTCTAATGGGGGTAGAGGTCATCCAATTTTTTTTTTTTTTTTTTTTTTTTTTTTTTCCTCGTATGTCCAGTATTGTACAGAATTATTCTAAATGAGTTTACAAACTTGCCTTGGTGGCACTTGGAATAATGACATGGCTAAGGACCTCACAAAAGTATTTAATGAAATGGCATGATCAAAAGAGACATGTACACATACTGCAAAAGTGCTTGCTCCAATAAACTGCCGTAGGTAGATAAGGCAATGCTAAGATAATGTATGCTTTTCATTCTTTGAAGCAATGCATTGACTTTGATGGAGGGGGGCTACCACATAGGCATGTCTTGGCCTGTTTGATTCTTAAACAGACTTCGAAAACTACGGTACAAAATGGCATTTTCAGGAGACTGGACACTGTCCATTTGGTTTTAGGTCTGTTACATCAAGGTTGAACTGGATGTGTAATTGATGTCCTTAAACTAATTCATGTTTTGACTCTAAATTTCCATCACCAACCTTCTTTCACTCATCCTGATGCCAGATTTAGGACACGTTATTTCAGTCTACGGTGCATACTACGGACGCCGTGACATGACCACATGTTCATACAGAAGGGCTCCACATGAGCTAAAAAATGTCAACTGCATGCAACAAACTGACGTTGTTGCCAAAAAGTACAGTATTGCAATATCCAAACCGCTTATCAATTTTTTTTCAAATTAACATGAAAGTAATAAGCCATGTTACCCTTTCATAGGTGCAATGGGAAATACAGCTGTTCAGTGACAGCCAGCAATCCAGTTTTTGGAGACCCGTGTAAAAACGTCTACAAGTACTTGGAGGTCTCTTACACATGTGAATGTAAGTAGTTGGTAGCCTATTTAGCATCTCAAGGAATCCCTATTGTAGGAAATGTTTGTATTTTAGTTGCTTTCAAGAGTGGTAATTTGAATGTTGAACTGACATTTAAAGAGGGTGATTTCTCAGGGTGTGGAGCAAAGCTTTTTGTGGACTGTATTTGCTAATATGAATGCATCAAATGTACACATTACCTTGCATTAATTGACTGTGCTTTTTGCAGATGATGATGAGACTCATCGCTAAAAGGTACTGCCATATTTATGGAGTCCATTGTACAACAGTCTCTTTGTACTTGTTTTCAAATAAACATTTCAAGTGATGTCTCAAATAGATTGGCTTTTTTTTTCCTGCATGTACTTAGACTTTGCAAACTAAGATGTGCGCCATTCATTGCCACTTTAACAATGTTGGGCTCAATCTTGGTGCATGTACAGCTACAATGTAACAAAGTATTCACGCTTTGCCTTATCAACATTGTTAGACCCTTGCACTAAAACTGTTCATATTTTATATACACTCAAAATTCTCCAAACACCCCATATGACTTGAGTACAGTACTTCAACCATCATGAGTACAAAGCAGTTAAGCTAAAGGATGGATGATCTTAAACAGAGGTGGCCACTGTCAGAAATCTGTCTACCAGACGGCCCAGTGAGAGGTGTCTTGTCATGCCTGTCCTGGAGGTTCCATGGCCGTTACCTGAGCCCTGAGCAGTTGTGATGTCATTTTCAGTCGACAGAAATGACAAAATGGCCGCCCCCTGAGATGGCTTAAAACGGGTGGATTTTGCTGCTTAAAGCAACACTGTCATGTCAGTTTTTGTTGATAATGGCGGCACTATGTGGACAAAATCAGTAGTGTTTTGACAAAAATCAACCACATTTCCCATGCGTGCCAGCTCGTAGTGTTGTGAGGTCCTGAGCCGTCCTTTATAGCGAAAGGAGGAAGTGAGTATGCCGTAAAGCAATTCAGGACATTGGTATTTTTTTTTGTGTGCCAGGGTTGATCCCATTCTCCTCAAAGTTGCTTTGTGCCAGTAAAAACGATACAGACCCCCTCAGGGCATGAAGTCCCATTCAACTACTGTAATTGTAAGTCAATGTTTCATCAAAAATAGTTGTGAAAAAAATGTGTCTATTTCTTGCCCAGTGCTGCTTTAACTCATATTCTACAAACGCAATATCAATCAGAATGCCGTGTTTGAACTAGTGGGCCTGCCGGGAATATATTCTTGAAAAAAATATGATTCGGTTGACTTGCGCTTTAAGAAAATACTTGGAGGCGCAAGCAGGTATGACGTCCTGACAATTGAGTGTGGTAAACATACACTGCGTGATTGTGGTCAACAGATCAACACTATTCTCAAAGCTACTACAATAAAACACATAATGCTTAAAATGGAAGTCAACCCAAACCTATTTTTTTCAAGAATATGTTCTATGCAACCCCGATAGTTGAAACAAGGCATTGTGATAAATACTGCCTTTGTGGAATAAGAGTTAATCTAGCCGTTTTAGCCATCTCTGGGGACGGCCATTTTGTGACTTGTGTCGTCTGAAAATTACATCGCAGTAGCTCAGAGATCGGGTAACGACCAATCACAACGCAACTGTTTTCTGAAACTGAGCCATGATTGGTCATTATCTGAGCCCTGAGCGTCTGTGATGTCATTTTCAGTCGACAGAAGTGACAAAATGGCCGCCCACTCAGATGGCTAAAAACGGATGAATTTTGCTGCTTAACTCATTTTCCACAAACGCAATATTCATCAGAATGCCTTGTTTCAACTAGTGATCCTGCATAGAACATTTTTTTTCCCCATAAAATTATGCTCGGGTTGACTTCTTTAAACGCTATGACGGAAAACACACGCCAAAAGTATTTTTGAAGCAATGAAAAAGTCAAATAAGACTCAATAAAATCAAAAATAGCAAGTACTCACTGCTTTTAACCAAACGTACGACAGGTAATCCGAAAACTTACAAAAGTCCTACAAAAACACTTATCAGCGTTGTGTGCATGCGTGCGCAAGTGCACTGGGCATTGGTAGGACGTCTCGACTGGTAGGAAAGAATTTCAGAACACCGGTCTTTCTGGCACAACACTTTCATCATCTGGCTCGTGCATGTACAGTCCAACATGCATTATGCCAACAACCTCCTCGTCCTCCAGATCTTCAAACTACTGGATCCCTTCAGATTCCCTCAAGTTTGAAATATCGCTTTCTGAGTCCGTTTCTGAGTGGCTTTGTACACGTACCCCATTGAGCGCTGCCATCGTCGTTCATCTAATGACGTCGCACTTCCGGTTTCGAGCTCGTCAGCCTCTCACTTTGGAAAAAAAACTGGGATTTTGTCAAATATACGAAATAGAAATGATTTTTTTTCATGCTTTATTTTTCGTATAATGTTTAATTACATTACTTAGATTTCATTTGGCATTTTCTGAAATGACTTCACATTTGAGCTTTAAAGCAACAATGTTTTTTTTTTTTAATGAAATACACTGCGATTTTTTTTTCAACTGGCACGGACCTAATTTGCACGTACAACTAAGATTTGATATTGAAATGAGCAGAGCAACACGTTGCAAATACAGAAAGAAATTGACTCAGCATCGCACTGTTATGTGGCAGTACTCCATATTTGTTTACAAAGTTGAACTATGTGGGACTTGTGAGCGTTGGCTCTCAGGATCTGCAAAAAAGCACAAAATAGTCACTCAGTTAATGTAAGCAAGCTTTGTTCGAAGTCATTTTTATGTATGTTTTCTGTTCTGTTTCCCTTTCGGGTGACTTGGTGCAGAAATCAATACAATAGTTTTAGAAGAATCTCCTTCAAAAATTATGATATACAGTTGCACTCAAAATTCTTCAAACCTCCCCATTTCTAAAGTACATTTGCAAAATCTGCCACAAATGGCCACTTTCAAGTACTCCACTGTACAAACTTTACAAACGAAATTCCACACATTACAATAAACATGATTTGCTATGATAGTTGAATATTATTGAATGCAACTGTAGATTTAAAAAATATATCAATAGACTATTGTTTTCCTCTCCTACAGCAAAAATGTGTTGGAGGTGCTAAATGAGTAGTGGTTGAGTAGTGGTTACTCACATAGACATGTGTAAGCAACCTCCAAGTACTTGTATGTGCCTTGACAGGGGTCTCCAAACACGTCGTTGCTGGCTGCAATCGTACACTCGTTTTTCCCATTGCACCTATGGATGCAGAAGAAACTGACTTATTATTATGATAAAAGTGGTACTACTATTTTGATCAAGTCATTGAATACCTTCAAAACGGTAATTTTAAGGAGTCCTGGCCTTAAAATTGCCATTGAAACAAACAAGCACATCAGAGTACAGTAAGCCCAAAGTGTCAGTCTGACACATTTGATAGGGTAGTACAGTTCTAGTTTGAACATAATGTGAATTACAAAGTGACTGCCAACTGCCACACGTAGGAAAATTTCATTGTAGTTCCTTATGCTGTATCTGGTGTGAAACTGGCCCCACTTGCCCCCAATACAAGCAGTCTACGAAAGAAACGAGATTCCTCAATTTGCACCTTTAGCCAAAATTTAATGGGATCCTTCTTGGCCCATGCACTGCTTGTTTGTAGAAAGATACATGGAGAAAATTGCATCCATCCATTTTCTACTGCTTATCCTGTTGAGGGGCAAGAATGACCTCTTCAGACTGGCCTTGGGTGAGAGGTGGAATACGCCTAGAACTGCAGGTTGACGGTCAATTGCAAGGCACATGTAGACAACTAACCGCTCACGCTTGCATTCACATCAATTGGACATTTAGTATTTTTTTTTAGAGTTTTTGAAGCCTCACAAAAGGTGAGCTGGGGCCTATCCTGGCTGACTTTGGGCAAGAACTAGCTGCCAATCAATCTCAGGGCACATAGGACAAACAACCATCCACACCGATGGACAAGTAGCCTTCAATTATTCGAAGAAGCTTGTGGAAAGAAGCTGGAGTGCCGAGAAAACCAATTGGGCTAAGAAAATGTCGCACATGCAGGCATGAGGGAAATTCTCGACGATGAGCCAGACATGCTAACCACCAAAATCAAAACATAGCCCCCCTTATACAGGTAAGTCTGTTTTCCACCCATTGTAAAACCTCACTAAATTTTCATGAGATCAGGCTGCGATTTCTTCCTAGGCGTGCCAACGTACCTGTTGGCGACAGTCTCAGTTGAGTGCAGGCAGTCAACGTTTTGTATCTGAACCGGAGGCCTTTTGTATGTGCATGTGGTCCGGTCGCGGCGTCCATAGTCGGCACCGTAGATGGAAATAACTTGTCCTACATCTAGCATCAAGATGAGAGACAGACGGTTGGTGATGGAAAAGTGGCTAGCCAAAATACAAATAATTATCCAAGCGCATTAACAACTGACAAACTATAAAATATAAGCTACAGTACTTCATAATGCTTGTACAACGCCATGTACAGGAATTCATCACGAAAAAAGGTTCATCTCACCACAAAACAAGTGTGCCAAAGATTCCTCACATGTCACCAGAGTAACTGTTTGAAGTAAATTAGAAACGTTAGTTATAAATGATAGGAATTCTTTATGTCACACATAATTTAGCAGAGGTGACGTACTTGCAGGCAAGCAGGTGAAATTGGTCTGCAAATATTTAAAAGTGCCATCACAGGGATCAGGATTGCGGAAAGCCGCCGTGTTCACTGAACATGTTTTTTTGCCATTGCACCTGCAGACATTATAATAAAAGCACAAGTCAGGAGAAAAAAAACCACAGAGTCAGTCATAACAAAAATTGTGTACATTCATAAAAGCAAGTAATATTGCAGCACATACAGTGCCCTCCATAATTAGTGGCACCCCTTGTTAAGATGTGTTCTTCAGCTTTGATTAAATGTAGCTTTTGTCTAAATAATATGGAACCCATTTTTTTTAATTTAGTGGGGGGGGGGGGGGGAATCCCACATGAAGAAATAATTATTTTACATAAAATCATATGTGGCACAATTAGCACCCTAATGCTAATACTTTGTACAAACACCTTTTGCCAACAAAACAGCACCCAATCTTTTATAATGTTACACAAGATGGGAAAATACAGAAAAAGGGAAGTTCGAACATTGCACAATCCCTCTCAATTATCCAGCGACCTGGGTCCTCACTGTTAGGCTCACTCCACAGGTTTTCAATGGGGTTGAGGTCTGGGGACCGAGATGGCAATGGGAGGAGCTTGATTTTGTGTCTGGTGAACCATTTCTACAATTATTAGTATGAAAGTATGCTTCTGCAATAAACAGCGAATTTATTTGAAGGTGTTTATTATATATTTATTATATACATTCATAGGGCACTTTAAACTAAAAAAAAAACAGCTCTAACAAAGCTCTGTACATAATAATGATAATATATACACAACTATAATAACATTATAAACAATTCTAACAACAATAACACTACTACTACTACTACTACTAACAATAATAATAATAGCAGAATAATAAATTGTTATATTTGAGTGAAATCTATTCCATGTTCTATTAAAGTTTGTATAATCATGTATAATACATTGTGTGTATAAGAAGTGTTATATTTGAGTGAAACGTATGTCATGTTACACAATAATTTATTTGAATAAAACGCATTTTCATCAAAATAGAATAACATAATGTCATGATAAAGATTTGGTATACTGTATGCGTCAGTAAGTACTCAAATGGAAGCATACATACAAGCGCGGGCGGAACATGCAAACTCACCACACCTGAGGAAAAATTGGAACCCTGAATCTCAGAACTGTGAGGCACATATGTGCTAACCACCAGTCCGCCATATTGATGCTGTACAACACAAGGCATACCTTTCGCTGAGTTCCTCCACTGTGCCTTGGCGAGCGCACTGCGTGTTAGACAGCTGCCGTTGAGGTCTGCCCTCACTGCAGACCAGTGGACTTGAACGACCGTATAAAGCCTGCTGCACGCTGATGACGCCATATTCTGTCACATGAGAAGACAGACAACAATCATGATCTGTATGGCACTCACATATGATCAGCGTCCATTGGAAATGATGTCAACATGGTACAAAGCTGTGGGTTAACCTGAACTTTTTATTGTCAAATGTAAGGTTCTATTTGAGAAGTAAAACAGCTTTGTTATCCCATTTCAGTTTTACCACAGTTCAAGCGATGGATGTTCAAACGGTCATTATCACAGGTTGTCACTTGCTCTGCAGAATCAACAACTGTGGAAACCAAAATGAATGTCTGAACAGTGTTGGTTAGGAAAGAAGGAAATATACTGTATACAGTATGTTGGACATGAATTTTAACAGTCACCTTCTGCGAGAAGAAAACATGTAGCTGTCAGCACTGGAAAACAAACATCATTTCAAATACAGTAGATGGACAAAAGTACATGTTTGAATGTGGATTATTTCATATATAGAACAGAACATGCTTAACATGAATAGCTGGCGAGACACACATGTACACCGGGCCTGTGCCCCTGTGCAATTGAGCATAAAATTGACTTTTTTTTTTTTTTTAACTGTCTGGATTACTAAAAAGAAGAAGTCAACCCAAACATATTTTTTTCAAGAATATGTTCCCAGCAGGCCCACTAGTTGAAACACGGCATTCTGATTAATTTTGCGTTTGTGGAATATAAATTAAGCAGCAAAATTCACTTGTTTTTGGTCATCTCTGGGGGCGGCCATTTTGTCTTCTGTCGACTGAAAATGACATCACAACTGCTCACAAGGACCAATCACGGCTGACCTGTTTTCTGGATCCGAGCCGTGATTGGTCGTTGTGAGCAGTTGTGATGTCATTTTCAGTCGACCGAACAACACAGATAACCCAAATTCGTTAAACTATATTTAAATATTTTTAAGAGTAGACAATTCCGTCAGGCCCGCTGATAGTGTAGTGGTACACACGCCTGAGTTGTGTGCGGGCAGCGTGTGATCGATTCCCGCTCAGTGACAGTGTCTATGTGTGCCCTGCGACTGGCTGGCGACCAGTTCGGGGTGTAGTCTGCCTTCGCCCATTGACGGCTGGGATAGGCTCCAGCAACTCCCCGCGACCCTATATAGGATAAGCGGTTTGGAAGATGACATGACATGACATGACAATTCCGTCAGTTATTTTTATTCACGTGCAACCGTCCGAATTAAGTAAATCCAAAGCCCCCTGCCCCCCTGTTGATGTGTGTGTGTGTGTGTGTGTGACGTATTGTCGCAACTTGAGTCACCGATACCTACGATCAAGAAATTGAAGCACTGTTCAGTCTTTCATTGACAAAATACAACAAGTGCATGAATGATGATAAAATAATAGAGTGATTTTGTGTCCTTTGCTTATTCCTCTAGAGTTACGAGATAGGAGAGTTGCTCGAAGGAACCCCCCCCCCCTCCCCCCTGCGCCATATCACACCGAACAAATAGCCTACGTGATTTTGCAATCGAAACACTTCATTTTTCCCAGAAGGGCACTTTAAAAAGCATGAATAGCGTCTTTATAAAAGGACAAACAAAATATAAAGAACAAAGTGGCACATAAAACGCAAAATCTATAAATACCGCGCGCAATGATTCTAAGTGCATCTGGACGCGTGTCAGAGGCATGATCTTCAATTCACCACCTCACCGACTGAATCGCTGAATTTTCTTGTCACCGAAATATGCGTACGGATGGGTTAAAGCGTCCGTCATGTGCGCACTTATTCCCCTCCATTTTGGCTGGAGAGGGTCATGTTCTCAACGCAGCACATTGCGTACGCATCTTTCACGCCTGTTTTGTGCGCACGCATCTTTAATAAGTCCGACCGCTGTTCACTTGCGCAATTTTTCCCGTCAAGTTTTTTTTTGATAGGTCACATACTTTGCGCAGGAAGTATACGCATCCATCAGGCACCGTTTTGTGCGTACGCAGCGTTGATAAGTGAGACCCCAGGTTGTTGCACTGAATTGCTCTGGAAGCGCACTGATACCCACTCTTTCTACAGGCCCTTTCAGACAGACAGACACATATCTGATAAGGATTATAAATAGAGCAAGCGATCAACAACATAACTTATCCACTCTCTATTTTGACACAAACTTTTGTGAGCGATATCCAAAGTCTGTTTCTCTTTGTTAAAGTCAACAAGTGACTTGGAACAGATTTATTTCAAAAGTGAATACTCACACAATGCTGAGATGAGTCTAAAGCAGGAGGGCATGTTTTGGAGAACCGGGTGTGTAGCACTATGTCCAAAGGAGGATCACTTGTATTTATAATGACTGCTTGGCCATCCAAACTGGTACTGCAAAAGACACGCCCCCTCCCACCCCCCGATTTTTTTTCCACATCAAATGTCACAGAGCTATTTTTTAGATAGAAGATTGCTTCACGTCCTCAATCTCCACCACAAATAACGGCGAAGGACCTTAAATGCACAGTATGCAGGAAAAGAAGGTTGAACAATAGCTTACACGTTTGAATACAGACGAGCCTCTGAACACAATGCGTAACTCTGGAAGTAGACTGTTGCGGCAAATCTTACTCAAGGAAATATTGCGGAAAGCTTTTGTTTCAGGAAGTGACATGCATTACTGGAACACCAAATGTTATTAGACCAAGTTATGTTGATGCCATGTGCTGCTTTCTAGTCGATCTGTTTATTTCTCTGAAACCTGGCAATTATCTTCAATAATATTCACGGCACAGTCGCATGATACTGCATTGTCTCAGTTGCACACGTGTCTGTGTAACTGCGGTCAAGCTATCACGCTTCGGCTTTTCCGTGGTCAAACTATCCGCTCCTAAATATTTGAGTGCGCGCGTATTCTAAATCTTACGGCAAATGTTTTCCCTTCATGTCACAACTAACTGTCTGCACAAAATACAGTGCATAATTCATCATTTCTCTCACGTTTGAATTGCCACACAAACCATTCCTCCAATAAGTAGAAAATCATTCGAGTGGATTCTTCTTTTTGAATAGGAATACTATCATCAAGTGCCGTTTGGACTCGTATTACTGTAAAGTTTTTTGGGTTTTTTTTCTCAAAAATTAGAGGTAAAGTCTACACAAAATACAGTACAGACAGTACATAAATCATCATTTCCCTCGCATTGGAACTGCCATAAAAACTATTTCCTCAATAAGTAGAAAATCATTCCAGTGGCTTCTTCTTCCTGGTGGCACATACAATCATCATGTGAAGTTTGGACTGATTTTACAGTACATTTTTTTGAAAAATTAGAGGCAAAGTCTGCACAAAATACAGCAAATAACTCATAATTTCCCTCATGTATGAACTGCCATTAAAAAAAACATTCCCTCAATAAGTAACAAATCATTCTAGTGGATTCTTCTTCCTGAAGAGGAATACTATCATCATGCGAAGTTTGGACTGATTTTACTCACTATTTTTTTTCCAAAATTTGTGGCAAAGTCTGCACAAAATACAGTACATAACTCATCATTTCCCTCACATTTGAACTAACATAAAAACATTCCTCCAGTAAGTAGAAAATCATTCCAGTGGATTCCTCTTCCTGGTGTCCCATACTATCATCATGTGAAGTTTGGACTCATATCACTGTAGTTTTTTTTCATAAATTAGAGGCAAAGTCTGCACAAATACAGTACAGACAGTACTTAAATCATCATTTCCTTCATGATTGAACTGCCATAAAAAACATTCCCTCAATTGGTAGAAAATCATTCCAGTGGATTCTTGTTCCTGGAGAGGAATGCTGTCAGCATGTAAAATTTGGACTGATTTTACTGTACATTTTTTTCAAAAATTAAAGGCAAACAATGCACAAAATACAGAACATAACTAATTTCCTGAACATTTGAACTGTTTGTGCTGTGCATGTCTTGGGATCATAAAAAAAACACACCATAGCATGGTGTGTTCCTCTTGTTTTGATGTTGCTGTTGAGGGTGGAAAAAAAGCAAGAGGAGCCTTGTCTGCAGGCCTTCTGACCATGTCAAGACAAGTATGACCTTTGCGAAATGTACAAAATTCAATTGTATGAAGGACGGTGTGATTACAACATTCATGTGCTGTGTTTTTTAGAGTATATATTACTGTAAAAAGACAATATTTGGCCCCAGTCTAAACAGAGCATAATTTACACTTGGAAGAGATTAATATTCAGAGTAAATTATACACAGAAAAACATTTGGAGTTATTTACTTGAAAAAAAAACTATTAAAGTTTTTTCACACAGAAATTGGAAGCAAAAGGAACTTACTTGTATTAGTTTATCTTAAAAAAAGTCTCTCAAGGATTGAGGAAAAAAACAAAACATTTCAGGTTGGGAGACTTACCACCTGAGCCATTGTGCACCTAATGTGACCTTTGTAAATCACTGGTGTCAGGCGGAATACTTGTACCTCCAAAAGGAGACAGGATTTGGGGGGGGGGGGTTCTCCTTTTGGAGACAGCAGTAATTTACCCGCTCTCAGTATGTGTGACATGGCTCATGTGGCCATTTCCCGGTCGTTGGTATACGTTCCTCAACCCTTGTGTGACTTTTATTTTTGAATAAACTAATACAATGCAAGTATAATTGACTCCAAAATTCTTCTTGTAAAATTTACTTCGAATTTCTGAGTGAAAAAACGTTAAGAGTTTTTTTTTCAAGAAAATAACTCGCCAAATGTTTTTCTGTGTAAAATTTATTCTGAATATCGTTCTCTTCCAAATCTGTTTAGACTGAGACCAAATATAGTCTTTTTAGAGTAAAATGTACACAAAGAAATTTACAATGTAGAGAGAGAAAGACACGCGAACGCTGCACACACACACAGACACACACACACACGCACACACACACACACACACACACACACACACACACACACACACACACACAGCATGTTCATATTGCGATAGCTTTGTATTTTGTTCATTTTTGGTTAAAACCAGCGCATGTTTTATTGTGACATAAAACTAGTGTGTCCGTGGGTGGGCACTGCCCCCCCCTCCCCCCTCTGGTAATGCCCCTGCATTACACACAGTGAATGAATGATTTAACAGGGGGAGCAAGTACTTTTTCACACCATCGGGCCAGGTAGCTTTGAATATGTTTTCTTTTTTTCCTTAGAATGCAGTTTTTAATGGTTGTTTTATTTACTATGTTTACTTGAATAATCTTTGACTGATACTTACATTTGTTTGCTAGTCTGAAATATTAATGCAGAGAAACAATGCAAAACAGTAAGAATTTGAGAAAAGGGCAAATACTTTTTCACGACACAGTAGATTTATCACGTTTGGTTATTTAGTGTACCCAAATCACAAATAAAATACCTTTTCATGTCTTGTGCGCGACACCTGGCCACCAATTTCATTTTCAGAAATATTTATTAATCATGTTTTCCCCATTGCTTAAAAGTTTCATTGTGACAATCAATTGTGATGAAGGAACTCAATGCACTGTCAAAACCGGGATGAGTTGCAAAACAGGAAAGATGATAAAGAGGAAGCTACCACAGCAGCCATCAACAGCATAGCATCACCATTCCTTTGCATTCTTAAAGCATTGAGTGGATAAAAAGTCAAATTAGACAAGAAACTTGTATTACCTGCGCAGTAGCCTAAATGCTAATTTGCAGTTGCCAGTAAATTACAACAGAAAACCTACGAAATGTCCAACAGTCCATCGTGTTCATGCAGTGTGCAGAAAGCACATTGTGTAATATCGGCACCTCTGATTGTTGGCTGTGATCTGTTATCGCAGTATTTTTTCCTCCCCCAACCTAAGGTTGCTATAGAACCTAATAAATCGCTGACAATGAACAAAGCCTGCTCATGACGAATAATTTTGAATACAATGCACATGTATGAAGGGATTAAAATGATTCATATTCATTTGTTC
Source organism: Filicampus tigris (assembly GCF_054856515.1). Lineage (NCBI taxonomy): Eukaryota > Metazoa > Chordata > Actinopteri > Syngnathiformes > Syngnathidae > Filicampus > Filicampus tigris. The sequence continues at coordinate 6,918,199 of NC_141217.1, forward strand.
AACTCAATGCCAAAATACATGTAACAATGTTAGGCAATAATCTTGCTATTTTTCAAATTATATTTATAATTTATAATTATTTGAAGTTATTTTTTGTGTTTACAATGAATTGGATACATTTAAACATTTAAGACCATCAGTCAGTCACCATTTTAGGGTTTTTATTTTAGAAGAAAAAAAACACCCATCCAACCAAATAGGACAGTAACAAAAACATTCCAGAACTGTTTGGTTGAAAACATGTGTTCACATAAAAAGCACCTGTTTTTGCGTAGCATGGTGACACAGAAATGCAGACGTTACTTCCAAAGAACGACATAAGGGGTTGGACTACCCCCAAGCATATTTTTTATATTGTAAAAATGTCTCCCAGTCCAAACAAGTATTGTAAAAACCTAAAATGAAATGAAAAATATACAAAAAAATGTACAAATTCACAAAAATAATCTTACTGGTATCCATACTGGTACACAAAATACATGTTCAACTATTCAAATTTTTTTTTTTTACAAAATATTAAAGCAGCACCAGGCAAGAAATCGACCTTAATAAAAAGATTTCACAACTCTTTTGATGAAACATTGACTTACAAGTACAGTAGCTGAATGGGACCCCATGCCCTGAGGGGGTCTGTATTGTTTTTACTGGCACAAAGCAACTTTGAGGAGGATGGGATCAACCCTGCCACACAAAAAAATACAAATGTCCTGAATTGCTTTACGGCATACTCACTTCCTCCTTTCGCTATAAGGACGGCTCAGGACTTAACGACACTACGCGCTGACACACATGGGAAATGTGGTTGATTTTTGTCAAAACACTACCGCTTTTGTCCACATGGCGCCGCCATAATCAACAAAAACTGACATGACACAGTGTTGCTTTAAATGAAAAAATAATGTATTGTCACAAGAAATTGCTGTCTTTAGCATGTACAGTAACATTTAATTTTGTTAAGATGAATTATTTCCCAGTGTTGAGGTTTGAAAGTAAAGAAGCTTGCGAAGAAAGTTAAAGGAACCTGGCATTTGCTTATATATGCCTTTTGCAGAGTTCTGAGAGACTTCATTGTTAACCTGGAAACAAACAATAAAAAATGTGTGTATGAAGGAATAAGATAATATTCACTTGATTTATTTCAACAAAAATATGGCTATGTCTGTATTGAGAAGAGAAGCTCACCATCATTAACATTGTGACCAAATCAACAGTGGCAGAATTTTCCTCAAGGATGTGGTCCAGCGTCTCAATGTACCAGGAACCTGACTGAGTGTCCCTCCAAGACACGTAACCTGTGTCAATTGGTCACAAAAAAATTAGGATGGTGTGGCGTTATATGTGAACATTTTCACCCTGCTTATTCATAAATGCCCCAATACAGATGAAAATATAACCTCTATGTCAGGGCTATTCCGCTGGCAGCCCGGGGGCCAGATCAAGCCCGCCAAGCATGTTGGTCCCGCCCGCGGTTGATTGCCAAAAAGGAAAAAAAAAAACACAAGACGTTCGCCACATGTACACATCCTTATGTTACACACCACCTGGGAAGGTAGGGGGCGCTGTGGCGTTGTGTAGTGCTATGCCTCTCTACTGACAGTAGAAAAAGAATAAGGAAGTGGCATTGTTGGAATGTAAAGATAAAAGATACAAGATGGATATATACATTCAACATACTGTTCATATGTAATGTATTTTTTTATTTACAACAACAAATCCTCATGAGATGAAAATTTTAATTTTTAAATTAAAAGTATTAACATCTTTCTGTAGTAGTATGTATGTGTATATATACATATATATATATATATATGTATGTATGTGTATATGTATTTATGTATATATGTATATATATGTGTATTTATGTATATATATGTATATATATGTGTAATTATGTATATATATATATGTATATATATATATATGTATATATATATATATATATATATATATAGTTTTTTTTTCATTTCAGTAGCATGCTTTCCGTAACACCTGCATTATTGTATTGTCTTGAGCTTCTCAAAAATTAAGCTCTTGTGAAATATAATACAAAAAATATAAAATAAATATACTGGTTGAAACAGCCCTTTAAAGTAACTCATAGTAAAGCTCACAAATAGAAAAAAATGAAATTAAAGAACACAGGAGTTCATGCAATTTGTCCAAAAGTAACTCCTCTATTTTTGTTGTTGTTGTTGTTAAGAATCGGAAGCGAGAATTGCTAGGAAACAGAATCGAATCTAAGAACCGGAATCATCCAAATTCAAACAATGCCCTCACTCGGTCTGTAAAGAGGGTGCTATCGAAACTGAAAAAAAGAAAGGTTGATTTAGAAAATTACCAGTTTAATACCAAGTGGACTGACAAGTATGGATCCGGCCCCGGCCCCTTGGGTTTTTGATTATGTGGCCCCCTGAATAATTTAGTTGAATACCCTGCTCTATGTGGAGTTAAAATAAATAACCTCGAGATGCACTACTGCCACCAGGTGGACCAGAACGGCTACACACAACTTCTGCTCACTCTGTAATGGAGTGTACCTGGGAAAGTGGAGTAGGACACCAGAATGTCACTCGGAGTGGGCAGTGTGGCGCCGGCGTCAGGTTCATCAGACATGCTCAGCGAGTCGCTGCTGGAGGACGCGGGGATGGCGTCCGTCTGGTCATCGGCTCCCCCACTGGACGGTTCCGCCTCGTCAGACGGCACCTCGAAGCCTCTGTCTCTTTCACCTTGATGACAGAGACAAATCTTTGTTCTTACTACCAATGCTGTCATAGGAGGCAACATTCACCATTAGTTACCTCCTCCACAGGCCTGGATGAAGAAAAGCTTTGGTTTCCCCTGCAGGGTGGGACAGTGCTTCCCGTTGAGGTAGTTCGTAATGTGCTGCACTGGAACATACTGGCCGTCTACGCCATAAACAGCGCCGGGGAAGCGGTTGTGACTCACCTGCAATAGAGGCGTATTCATGTGAGATTTATAGCACTCATTTGGGTGTGATAAGTCAACCAAATGCAAAAGGGCACAACCGGAGCGACTGGTATACCTAGTGTATTTAGCGTAATTGTAAAAATACCACATAAGCAAAGTGATCGTATCTTATCTTATGAATACAAAAGCGTCTTACTTCTGTCCCATGAGACAGAATGATGACCACACAGCAGTCGTACGGCGAATGGTCCTTCTTCGATAAATCGGACAACTCATGTTTGATCCGCTGTAATGTGGAGGGAACCATTAGCACCATGCACACCCACGACTTCGGCATCATGCAACAACAAAAAGGGATTCTTACTCGTTGCTTGAGGTTCGTCCTCACTTCCACGAGAAAGTTGAGCGCTTTGAATCGTCTCTCCAACCTGTCGCAGTCCATGTTGGACCCCGTGCGATTACTCAGCTCGCTCTGTGGCTCAAAATCCACATTGTTGATAATGAGGCAGTGTCCGCACGGGCTGGCATCCATTTTGTAGCTCTGCCGTACAAGGGGAAATTATGTAAGCCAGGACATCAATGCGTTTACCCTGGCTGGCCACAATATGATGTACGGTTCACAACACAAAACAATACAGTGTATAAAAGCGGGAGTAAACCAGAAATTTACAAATTTTAACGTTGGCCCTCGGCCCTTAAAAGGGAAATTAAATACCACTGGAGGAACTATATTTCAGCATAATCCTAAAAAAAACAACCACATTTCATGCAATTACACCAGTAGATTGAGGGTTACCTATGGTATGAGCCGCCGCCGGATTGATTTGTTTTGTTGTTGTTGTTTTGTTTTTTTTTATGTCGGGGGCCGAGCAAGCTTCAAATACAGCACTGCTCGAGTGAAGTGAAAGAAAATGGAGAAATTAGCATGTAGGCAAGGAACGCTATCCATTTTGCCTGGACGTCTACTCATGGCAAAACAGGATGTTTATATTTATGCTTGAATATGATAGTAGATTACCCCCCATTCCCAAGTTAATTCTCATAAACAACCATAGAAAGGTTCCAATTTGTAATATTTCCGAAATGTAACCGTTACAATTCTAATGAAAAATTTTACCCGCAAAATTCAACTGAACTTTTCCACCCCATAATCTAGTAAGCAATACCCAAACTGTATTGAAGCTAAATTAAAGGACACTGTGATTTTTGTTTCTACTTCAATACACACACTAGAAAGAGTAGGGGTGGGCAAAACTACACTCAAGGGAAATGTCTGATTTTTAAAAGTGTTTTTTCAAAAGTACAGATGGGCCAGGTCATTTGTAGATGTGGTGAAAAAAAACTAAAGTTAAAATGTCGTGCTACCCAACGTGGAAATGGATAAATTACAGCTCCCTTACTTCATACAAGTGCCTAACAACTAAATGGTGCTTACCTGAAGGCTGTCCCGCCGTGTCCTGCCTTGCATGCGCATTCTGACCTGCGTCTGAGCTTGTAGGCTCTCTGCATTAGGTGCTGTGGCAGAACCATCCGCTCATGTTCAATTAATAAGCCAATCACACAAAATTATGAGCCAATACACATGCGGTAGCTTACATGGAGTGGGAGTGTGTACTGGATGGAGAGGGGCAGCCTTGATTTGCTTCTGGAAATCCACTGCAGAGGCTGCACAAGAAACAAGTTGAAGTGGTTTTCAAATACAGTACTGTACATCCTCTGAAGGAAAGGGGTCAAGGCATAATACGGGGCATGCCAAAATATTGACATAATTTGATATGTAATGTTATTGGTAATAAGAATAAATACATCAACTGGATAGGCTTCATGTTGGAAAAACAAAAATGTTTTCATCAAAATTCCAACAACATATACAGATCGATTTAGGTTTTATTAATTGTATCACAAAGCTGCACAAATATTCAGTACGCACACCGCCTGTGACATGACGCACAGACTAGTTGAATATGATTGTGCTCAAACCATAAACATGACTAAACATCTGAGTAAGGTGCACTTACAAACTGGAAGTGTCCGGACAACAGGTTGAATGAGGCGGTTGGACATCGACCCTTGAACCGCAGGTGCTCCACTTTGGAGGAGCTCTGCCAAACTGTGCTGCTCTGAATCCCGAAGACATTCCAGAAAGAGAGGGAAGGCCCGACTCCCGCGGGTCGGCAGGTCTCGCGCCAGCTGCCTGGCTTGGTCCCGTCTTGTTCCTGAGCTCTGTTAAGATATATGGATTAACTTGAGTATATCAAACACTCATGCTTTTTTGTTTTCTTACAGTCATCCATTTTCGTTAGCGCTTTTTATTTTTAAAGGTGAGTTGTAGTCTATCCCAGCTGTCATTGGGCGAGAGGTAGTTGCGAGTCAATCACAGGGCACATACTATTGCATAAGCCACAGAGAAGTACAAACTTAATTTTTGTCATTTTGCAGGAGTGATTTCAAGTTTTATGGCCGTGATAAAATCTAGGCGAGTTCTATTGGTGGCCATGATTACTTCTGGTTAATTGTTTTAAAGGACATTTTGGTTTTGATTTCCAAACATCCATCAAAATCTTTCAATATTTCATGAGATATTTTCGCAAGAGGGTAAGCCTGGTTTCATCATTCAAGGATGTGGCCATCTTGGAAAGCTTCCTATTCATCTTTGCACTTAAATGGAGCTGGCCCAATTAAGTTCTCAGTGGCTCACATATAGTGGACAATAACACGCACGCCTTTGTTGAACTATCCATCAACCTAACATGCATATTTTGGAACGTTGCTAGAAGCAAGCAAGCAGGTCCCAGAACATTCAATCACAAGAAAACTGAAGCCATGATTCGAATCCAGAACCTCAGAACCGCGAGGTTGACGTGCTGACCACTTGCATCAAGCTGCCCGCAACTTTTTCCCACTAAATTGAAGACTCACTGTTAATCACAAATCTGGCAACTACCATGCCAACACCTTCCTACCTTTATTTTGTCGATCATATCTTGAGTGAAAACCCCTTTCTGAAGCAGGCGGTCATAGAGACTAGATGGGTCCAAACTCGTGACAATATTTATCCTATAGCGCTGAAGAATCTTCTTGTGACCGTCCTCCATCCTCCATTAAGTAATAAACGGCTGTAACAAAATCTGCGATGATAATGAAAAAAAAAAGACCAAGTAAAGAGGAGACTTTTTATGACAGCGTGTTGTGCCGACGAGAACTCCTATTTCCTGGTCTCTGGGTAGTGTTTGTGAATGACGTCACAATCATGGGTGGCGCCATCTTTCTTCTTCTACTACGTATTTCTCGGCAGATTTAACATGGTTCGGTGCGTTTTCTGCCTTCAATTGGTGACCCTGGGTTATTATTTTAATTAAAAAAACTTACTTCTCTCTGAATTATTATTGAACAAGTCAATCTCGTCAGCCTTCCGCATATCAGATTTCCTGTCCAAATCAAAACCACTGAATATGCAATTGCTCACTCCTTGACCAACAAGTGTCTTGCTTGCATGCATTTGACGCTTCGAAACACAAACTATTTTCAACACATCTTGTTGTCATGTGACGTTTCACTAAAATGTTAAAATCACAATATAATATTGTAAAATACATGTATTTCCCGCGCATCTTGTTTATGGTCGATTACAAGCGTTTCTTCCTTGTTTACATCACTCTGGTTTGTGATTGGCCAACTCGAAAAATACGTTGAAAAAAAGGATGCGCTTGATTTTGGATACCCACCGACTTGTAGTACGTCAGTGTTCAGCAAGCACTACATTGCGGATTGCGGTTATATTAAAAGTCGGGGAACGACGATTTATAACCCGATCACAAACACATAACGCTGATCTGTTTCCATGAAATACTCAATCCCCCAGCAGTACTTTCGATTTATTGCCCGTTCGTAGATGTAACCGTGCCCTGGAGGAGCCAGGAGTGCTGACGAACACACACCTTGTGATAGTCGTTGTCCAGCATCCACCAAGACCAAGCCGAAAATCAACACCTGCCCGTAAAAATGTGGCGTAGTGCCGGTTGACTGCAGCTGCTTGAGGTGCCTGACTTTGTATTTGCAGCGAAACGGACAATTTTTATAGCAACGCGATTACAACACTCTCAGTATCAAAATAACTGCTTGTACATTTTACATTCGATAGTAAACTGTAGTATGGTGACAGCGCAGCGCATACGGTGACATATTGTTTCTATAAAATACATTTTTGCTGTTCTGCCTGCTGCTATTCTGATCATGGCCAATGTATCTATTCGCGTGTGATCGTTAGTTCATGTCCTAATATGCTGTAGGCTAATGTAATTTGAAAATATGTGATGTGTGTATCATTTGTAAATCCTCACTCAAGTGACAAACGCCTGTTTGGCCTCCTGCCATAATTTGTCCCCGGCTTCTGTTCAAAACTACTTAGCCATAAGAAAAATGAAAATAAATGTTCATACGATGGCGCAATTATTTGGGTTCCCAACTTCCTACATAGAACATTTTAGGTATAAGCGACCGGATATGTACAGTAACTGCCTTCGTAAACAAATACAGTACAACTCAACCTCTGGTGAGCAATATGTACTGTATAGCTCAACCTCTGGCGAGCAATATGCTTTTGATGATGATTTGATTACAGCATAATCATTCAGATTGTTCAAATTGTTACAGTTGCACTCATCTGTATCATTCATTTCCTAAAAATAAGACAAACTGTTACGATTTCCCCTTCCTAAAAAGAAAAAGATTGAAACTGTTGATGTTTCATTTTAAATCCCATGAATTGTGTTCCAGTGTGCACAAAAGCTAAAAAAAGGTTTTCGGATTTTGTTACTTTATAAACAAGGCACATACCAAACCGTGATTTTTGGCACACCGTTACATCCTAGAATTTAAACAATTACAACTGTTATAGCCGGCCCCCTGAGAACACCCAGTGGGATCCTATGATGTGTTTCATAATGAAGACAAGTAGTTTGACAACCCAGTATGCCCTGACATTTAAGTTTGAACATCCTGAGACGCAACAGTTGATGGTGACAGGACCTCTTATGTTGTTAAGGTAACAGTGATGGCAGAATTAAGGATGTCTCTGCCACTGGCTGTCATGGTGGTGGTTTCTGTGCTGGAGCTCGGAGCGATGCACGCTGGACCAGAGCTGGACCCATATAAAACCTTGGGCGTCACTAGAGGTGCAAGCCAGGTTGAGATTAAGAAAGTTTACAAGCGTCTCGCTAGAGAATGGTGAGTGTCTTTGACACAAAATCAGCATTCGCTTGCTGACAGCTGTCTAATAAATATGTTCTTTTCCAGGCATCCTGACAAAAATAAAAACCCGGGAGCTGAGGATATGTTTATCAGGATTACCAAATCATATGAGGTTAGTGGGGTTGGGAAATTGAAGGGAAAAAGTCAATCTACAATATTCCCCCGCTATATCACAGTTCATCATTTATGTCCCTGCTGTATCGCTTTTTTTCAATAATTTTTTATGCCTTTTTATAGTATTATAGTACTGTAATGCTTTGCATGTGGAAAATGAGAGCCACAGTTGCTGATGTACTAATCAGCCGGGTGAACACTAAAATATCCGAACACAAACACTTAGACAGACTCGGCTCACTTCCAAACACACACAAGCAGACTCATAAACATCACACGCCACCCCACCAGGCACCGCCTCTTAAAGGAACATGCATGTACACAGACACACGGACACTGTACAGTATCTTCTACACATTTTATGCTTGCACTTTTTTTGTGCTGAAATATATTTACAATTTGTTTTGAAAGTGTGTTTGAATGAGTTTAAATGTGTTTAAAGCAAGGGAGGGGTAAAATTGTAAAACAAAACGATTTTTATGTCGTCTCTCTATGTCATGTATTTTCACCTACTAGGGGTTAGGTTTGGAACGTACACTTGCGATAAATAGGTGGTCATAGCATGTTGTAATCTGGGAATGACAAGGCAATGTGACCACACACGTTCATGGGGATTTTTGAACAAACACATCCATGTGTGTTTCGAGAGTCATCGTCCTACTTCTGAGAGTTCTTCCAATAGTCACAGAAACCAATGAACAAAAAAACATGTTTCACGCACTAGATTCTATCCAGCGAGGACAAACGTGCCAACTATGACCGCTACGGACAGACGGACGACACCCAGCCGTATGGCAGCGGCCGCTACAGTGGTCACCGCCACGACAACTTCAACTTCGAAGAGTCCTTCTTTAACTTCCCATTCAACAGCAAGAACCACCGGGACTTTTCCGACAGCAAGTACTCGCTGCACTTTAACCAGTATGTCAACGACGTGGTGCCTGACAGCTTCAGGAAACCGTACCTGATCAAGATCACCTCCGACTGGTGCTTCAACTGCATTCACATCGAGCCTGTGTGGAAAGAGGTGGTGCAGGAAATGGAGACAATAGGTTTGGAATCGACATGTTATTGAGCAGCTGTGAGAATTTGAGGTAGATTGTGAAAGCCAAAGGGCGTGCATCTCATCCGCGCAGGTGTCGGAATCGGTGTGGTGGATGTTGGCTACGAGAGACGGTTAGCCAATCACCTCGGCGCTCATCGCACGCCATCCATACTGGGAGTCATTAATGGCAAAGTGACATTCTTCCATTACGCTGTAGCTAAGGAGCACTTGAGGCAGTTTGTGGAAGACCTTCTTCCACAAAGACTCGTGGAGTGGGTAAGTATCTCCATTTTGACTATACTCATGGATAACAATGTGTATGTAGATGGCAGCGTTCATATCAAATCCTAATTTTATTTTGTCAGGTCAGCGACAAGAACGACAAGCAGTTCTTGAACAGCTGGCATGAAGTCAACAAGCCACACGTGCTCCTGTTTGACCAAGTGCCTGTTGTTCCCTTACTTTATAAAGTGAGCCTAGGACTGATGTCACAATTGCCTTCACAGCGCAAATGTCTTCATTGGTTTTAATCTCTCGCTTTTCATAGCTGACGGCTTTCGCGTACAAGGACCACATGCAGTTTGGCTACGTGGACCAGGGCCTTTCAGACACGGTCAATCTGCAGAGACGGTTTAATATCAACAGCTACGCCCCGACCATGCTGGTTTTCAAAGAGAACACAGACAACCCGGCTGACATCTTACAGGTGAATGACTAATCAGGCGCCTAACGAAAGGAACAAGCTGAGTCTTTTTGTAATCAAGCAAGCGATAAAACATGGCTGTCGTTGTTGTTTGCAGACTAAAGGAATGAAAAAGCAGATTATCGACGAGTTCATGTCAAACAACAAATTCCTCCTGGCACCGAGGCTGGTGAATCAGAAGCTCTTTGATGAGCTATGTCCTGCCAAGCAGTTCCATCGACGAAGGAAGTAAGACAGCGTCTACACCCTCAAGTCCCAAACGGTATGCTTCATCACTGCCTTTTATCCTCCCGTCAGATACTGCGTGCTGCTGATTACAGGCAACGACGAGAGCTTTTCTTCAGGGAACCAAGCCTTTCTGTCTTTCGCCTCGAGCAACACGAAGGAAGTTGTGAGATTTGCTTATGTTTACCACCAACGACAGCAACCGCTTTGTAACATCCTGATGACCAGCAAGGACAGCACAAAGACACCACTGCCACCGCAGGTATGTCACTCTACTTAGCCGTCCATTCATGCATCTTTCCAATCCTTCCATGATTTTTTTTTTTTTTACTTTGAGATTGACCTTTGCACGTGCGCATGTGCCTGTGGGTTTACCTATTCTCCAGGTGGTGATCCTGGAGAGACGCAACGCTGCCGGGAAGGCCTTTTTCAAGCCAGTGACTCCTTGGAATGGCAGTGAAGAAGACAAGCAGCGCCTTGTGGAGGACTTGGAGCGACTCCAGAAGGACCCGTCCATTCTGATCCATGATGCCATGTTGCCTGAGCTCAACAATGAGTTTGCATCTGTATGCTATTTGGCTGCCCAAATCAGCCAAGAATGTGAAATTTGTTGGAAGCATTTTTGCTAATTAACTGAGGACTGTCTATTGTCTCTCTGCAGATGTTTGTTATCCAATGGATCTATGCATTTTATGATTACCTCTCTGAAGTCATCGATGACATTCTACACAACAACTGGTGGGTACAAGTTTTTACAATCTTTTACGAGATGGGAGTGCACGCTTTGGCACACTGTGGCACTGTAACCCTGATTTGCAGGCGTGAGATGATGCCTTTGCTGTCCCTCATCTTTTCTGCCTTATTCATCCTGTTTGGAACCGTGGTCGTCCAAGCATTCAGGTGAGCTTGGTTGTGCTCCAAAATCTGCTTTACCTCGATGCGTCCCTAAAGAATCACACCTTGGATTATATTCACTGTTGTCTTCAGTGACTCAAGTGATGAAAACTCCCCCAAAACAAAGGCAAAAGATGGGTCTAAAACAGAAAATGGATCACCGGGGAGTGGGGGTCCGTCAAGGTAATATGTATTCATTTGGATTTACTAATATTTGCAGCGAGTGCAAGATCACCATTAACTATGATTTACTAATTTAGTCGGCCTCCCAAGAAGAACTTTGTGGAGGTGACCGAGTTGACAGACATCACCTACATAAGCAACCTGGTGAGGCTGAGGCCAGGACACATGAACATAGTTCTTGTGCTCACGGATGCCTCGAAGAACATTCTGCTTAGCAAGTTTGCCAAAGAGGTCTACTCTTTCACGGGGTATGTTGCAATGGTCATTTTTCATCCGTGGAACTTGATTTGGCCCACGTATTGGTCATTTCTTTCTTTCCATCTTCCTTTCTTTCTTTCAATTATTTCCAGACATGTCAAAAACCACTTAAAACTTAGAAACAATATACTGTAGGCATACACACCTATTAATAAACACCATACCAGGAACAATATACCGGTAGTGTAGGTATACACACCTATTCATACATCACATACACATTGTCCTTTTCAACCATCTAAATGTAATTCCACATCCACTAGAAGGTGGCAGTGGTGCTCTCATTGTCAGAGTGCACAGGGAATATTAACCCTTAAGTGTAGTTGGTTTTTTTTTCTTGCACTTAGCATAATGCAAATACAGCACAGAGCAGGTGATATGAAATGCACTGAACAAACCCTTAAGAGACAACTTGGAAAATGATGAAATGATGAAAAGAAAGGTAGAGAGGCTAAAAAACAATGCTAAAAAGTTATTTGTGAATAATATTTGTAAAGCGCATTCCATAATTGTATTATTCCTTCTAAATGGTATGGTGGCTTCATTCATAAGAAGTACTGATGACATATACACTACTCCCAAACAGCGATATTCAGCTTCTTTCAGGATGAATATAAGACGCACTATAACTTTTACATGTTAACCTAATTTGACCTTCACTAAACATTTGGATGCACATGTTCAATTGTTCAGTGTTTTAGTACTTTTTACACAAATAACTGTTCTCTAACAAGGAACTGAATGGCAAAACATGCTAAAAAAAGATACAGAGAGACTGGGAGGGTCACAGAAAAGCAAAGAAGTGTGCGTCCTTTGAAGTTTTTCCTCATTCTTTACCTTAACTCGGAAAGGGCCAATAACAGCAGGAATGTATGTATTAAACACAGATGGCACATTTTCTTCTTTATAGTTTATTTTAATTGAGTTGTCACAATCAGTTTGAAAACATTGAAAAGAAACAATATTGTCCTCGATACATGAAACACATTTAGATTGTCATTACCATTAGTTCCTAAACCTAATTTAAATAAATAAGGAAAAGTACAGGTATTGATCCTACCAAACAAAATAACCATATGGCAGAAACAGAAGCTTAGCTAGGATAGACTAAAGTTAGGCTAACTCAGATGTTACACTAGCATGAAGACAGGCCATTACATTTGCAAGCCACATGGTACTTAAGCACTGAGTTAGCAATTAGCATTTAGTATTAGCATGCCAAGATAACTGCTTAGCTAATAGCTAGAGTATCATGAAACTATCAACTAATTCCAGAACTACTGAAAAATCACAAGAGTTTAGCATGTTAGCAGTAGCATGATGGCTAAGCTAGTAGCTAGGTTACAATTTTTGGCTAGTGTAACATTCAACAAACATTTGGAAATAAAGCATTGGGCTTTTGCATAATAAGATGAGCATGTAGACAGTTAGTCAAACTGAAACCCACCAATGGTATTCCTGCAGTTTGTTCAATGAGGTTCATCTTTTTACACTTGGGTAACAATTTAGTTTCTTTGGGTTTCTTGAACCAGTGACTCATACAGTAGCCTGTCTGTTTCATTTCGTTACCTGGATTGCCACTTCCTCTTCATTTTGTCTCTTCCTGAGAGATCTACTTCCTGTCATTTCAAAATAAGAGCTCATACCTATCGAGCAGTTCGCAGCAGCTTGAACTTGACAGCACAGCCGTTCAGCTCCTTGTTGGAAAACAGCAAGTTGTGTAAAAGATATCATTGAACAAACAGTTGGACACGTGCATTCGAACATTTTGAGAGGGTCACATTACACTAAGTTCCCCTGTAAACGTTTTAGTGCATTTTGGGTTCATCCTGAAATTTCACCTAAAAACCCAATATCACTAACTTGTTGTTAGTAATCTAGTGTAAACTTTAAGAGCATGTGACCTTATTTAAAGTCATTGTTTTTCAGAAGGGCTTGCTGTGCTACATTATTGTAATAGGCAGCAGTTCTTGTGTACACAACAATCCTTGTTTTCCATTTGTTTTACATATTTATTTAAGAAAAGTACCTTAGTAAAATTTTCTTCTATTTAGATAATGATGATGAAATAAGACCTGTTGGCACTTTTTTTGCTCTGTTTGTTGAAATACCCTTACTTGGGAGATGAAACAGAATATGTTCTGTTTTTATAAGTCTAGGTTCACGCCGCAAGTCTTAATGCTCAATTCAGATTTTTTGAAAAAAAAAAAAAAATCAGATTTTTTTTGTTTAAGCGTTCATATTACATTATAAATGCGACCTCGGTCTCTGGCATGTGAACACATGTGTCTCCAAAGTGACTCGCATGTTCTGAAGAAAAGACGACGTCGCTCACGACTTAGTGTTTACAGAAGTAAATGTACATCGTATCGGGGCATTTCTACAGTGAAGCGATTCAGTCTGAGGTAGAAATACAGTATTTGGGGGAAATTATTTCATGGAGACGTCACTAAAGATGATGTCATGTCACAACCGTGCGTAAAAAATGAATTAATCTGAACCGTGGCTAAATTACTGCTATCACCCTAAATGGCCACTTTACGATTCGTGTTTTAAGTGGGATTAAATTAAAGTAAAATCTAAAGTTGATACTGTTGCTCAAAATCAACATTGCAAATTCGATCTCCCGCTGCCAGCACTTCCCCTCTGCCCGCGCGGAGCACAGTTTGAGCTCCGGATGACATCACTGTCAGATATATGCGACCACAAATGAAAGTGGCCCACGTCGCATTTGAATAAATCAGAATTGAGCCGTTCAGACTGTCATTAAAATAATCTGACACGGGTCGCATTTTCATGCTGATTGAACCTAGCCTAAGTGAGTTTGTAAAAACGTTGACTAGTGTCTTTACATCTAACTGATCGTGGAATGGGATTCTTTGAAATGTTCTAGGAGCCTGACACTGCATTTCTCCTTCCTGAATACGGACAAGCACAGCGAGTGGATGCGCACGCTGCTAGAAAACGCACAGGACGCCGCACAGGTCTACGCATGCGAGGACGACGAAGCCAACGGCAGTATGGACTACACTGGCTACGTGCTGGCACTCAACGGCCACAAAAAGTACTTCTGTCTGTTTAAGCCCGTCTACACCGGGGAAGACCCGGACAGCAAAACGCCCGAGGACGAATCAGCCGCATCGGTGAGGAGGTCGAGGGCGGCGTCACGTGACGATCACCCGCCACGCAAATCGGCTCGCTCTCGCAGCACGTCCACCCTCCAGATCCACCACAAGCTGGACCGCTTGGGCTTGTGGATGGAAAGGCTCATGGAGGGCACCTTGCCTCGTTACTACATCCTCGCCTGGCCAGGACTCCAAAAAATCACCTCCAGTAAATAGACGGAGGCGGGTTGGGATTAGTTGAAGAGGTCACGTTGAAAAGGCTGTTTGAATGTCATTTTGTTTTGTCTTGCACTTTTTGCGTTACAGCAGGGGTGTCCAAACCTTTTCATCTTTGGACCGCATCGAGAAAAATCCAAAGATGCAAGGGCCACTTTGACTTTGCATCTTTAGTATTTTTTAACATGCAAAAAACAATCTATTAGTGCAGGAAAAGACTGGCAATATATATTATTCAGTGTGTATAAAAGGTCTACACACCCCTTTTCAAATGCCATGTTTTTGTGATATAAAAATATGAACCCAAGGGAAATAATTTCATTTCAACCTTTTCCACCATTATTTTGACCTACAACTTACACAATTCAATTAGAGGAAAAAAAAATTCAAGTGAGGAAGTGGAAAATAAACAACTGGGATAATGTGGCTGCACAAGTGTACACACCCGCTTATAACAGGGATATGGCTGTAAAGAATTAACCAATTGCAAAGATTTATCTTGGTCTCATTTTTTAATGTAACAAAAACACGGCTTTTGGGGTATTAAGATTTTTTTTAATGTCCATTTGAGCCTGGTGATGAAGCAAAAAGTCAAGTTCTTCTTCATCCTCTTGTCTTCTTATGAAGATCAATTTTTCCAAATGAAATGAATGGAAATGTAATTAATCCATTACAAAAAAAATCCCAAAGGTTTTAATGTGTCTTTTTATAAGAAAAAATGCAATCTACAGTATTGCACTGTAAGACATTATAAAATAGAAATTAAAAGAAATACCTGCACAGAAACACAAAAAATGTAAGCACAAACACAACCTGCTATACTGCTTAATTTCGTTTGTATAGTATAGTTTTATTTTTTTTCTAATCTGTTTTTTATTTATTTATTATTCTCGATAACACAAACCTAGAGTTAAAACCCAAATCTGTTTTATCCGTACCATTAGAATTACTTTTAGGCAAGGCAAGTTTATTTGTAATTTAAGGCGCCACGATATATTTTATAGGCTGCTAAAAAATACAGTGGGCCTGAAATGGCTCCCAGGCTGGAGTTTGGACACCCCTGCGTTACAGGCATGTTATTTTATTCAGCCACATGCTCTTCCTGCTGCTACTACTGCTGCTCCGACCTTGTGAATAGAACCAGAATATTGAGACCAGGTAAGTCTTGACCGGTCATCTTAAAGAATTCATACTGGCACACTATGAATATTAATGCATGTTTTGTCTTTTGTTGAAAGATTATTACTCTGGATGCTGACTGGCTCGTGGAGTATTGTGTACTACTGTTGTCTTGTGACAGCGTAGTTTTCCTTTGAGATAGAAAGACTGGTTTTGTTTCATGGAGTCCGAATTGGTTAGGAGTCAGCTGTGTTAGCCAATGTAGCAATCAAAACCCACAAGTAGCTTCATGTAGCCCAATGACATTTTGTAGTTCGTTACGTTGTGCTTGCTTGTTTGATTTTTTTCTGGCACTGTGAATAATGTCAAGATTTAACTGTGAACAAGATCTTTGGTGTATGTTTACAAGTTTTAGTGTACTATATAGACTTCATCACAATTGCACATTACAGTCAAACAATGTTTGCTTCTGTAAGTTCACCAGTGGAGGTATCTATTCGTTGGGGGGAAATAAAATAATTTATGTTTTTTAAATAGTGTCTTTTCAGCGGTCTGTTTCTCATTTAATGGGAAAAGCACGGTGACAAATTTCTGGTGGTCTCAAAAAGCAGGGACATGTAGTAAGCTATACCTTTGATAAGACTATTGCATTGTGATTACTGTTGTGAACCTTGATTTAACTGTCAACCCAATGAGAGAGAAAAAAGCAGTCAAGACTTTGCTGTGCATGCTAATGATTATTTATAGTTATGAAGACAACAGAATTGATAACAGAGTTGTTAGTAGATCTTTCAGCCCCAATCACTGTTTACAAATAAAAGGCCTGTCTTCTCTGCAATCCTGGTCATTGAAACGTTCTGTGAAAAAATATCAGGGCACTTTGTGATTATTTCTCGCTCTCAAAGGCTTACATCTTCAGGGTTTGCATGGATCAGTCAGTAGGCTAATATATTCTACAAACTAAAAAGAAATACATTTTACATGTGATTAAATCTAGTTTCCCACATCACCTCAACCTCAAGATGAATGTGAAATCAATATTTACCCATAAAGTTTATCTCCATACCATTTTCTCCATCTGGCTGGTTGTCTGCCCAATCAAGTTCAACAAATTTAGCACCGTCTGTCCATAGCCAAACATCCTCCTAAAATCAAAGTGGATTAGTTCAAACTTACAAAAAAAAACAAACAAACCAACAAACAAAAAAAAGACTTCAAAAAGAACCTCATGATATGCTGTGACAAAAACCCCAAATAATAATTAATGAACAGTATATGTTAAGCAGTGGTGTTTTGCTAGCTAGACAGTAATGCTAGCATCAACATTCGTGCTAATACAACATAAGAAGTGTCCTGGCTGGTTGCCATGGCAATGAGAGACATTGCTCTTCCCATGGTATGTCGGTCATGTTATTTGAACAGCATCTCAATAACAAATAACTGCGTGAATGACAAAATCACCCACCCTTGCATGATCATGGGCCCCAACCCAAGTACATGGATGATCAGTAGTTGCATCATAGATGAGCTGCTGTAGCCATTTCAGCTCACTTACGTCATGAAATGAGGCCAAGTTGCCACCTTGGCTAATGCAGAATAGCTAATAAGCAAAGCGGAAGATGCATTTTACAGTCAGAAATATACAAGAGTATGAGAACGCATACAGCAGAAGTGACTTTTAAACTGGTGATGATCTCATTCATCCTGTTAACTGTTGAAAGGTTACAGGCTGAGCTCTTTAAATAAATGTCTATGTTGGACGGCATGCTTGCATTAATTAATGTCATAATGATTCCTGTATTTACATTTGAGTTCAGTTAGAATTTAGAATGAAAAAGGCATCTCAGAGTCAAGCCAATCCTTTTTATCTGCAAAGAATCTGTAACAGTCATCACCAAACTTTGTTCATCCTGAAGTGCAAGATTCTTGGAGAAATGTGAAAGAAAAATGGATAGACAGACAAATTGCTTGTCAATGCATGAATAAGACAGGTAATGAAAACACATTTTGAAAATCAAATGATAATCTGTGATTCTTTTGGCATACCAACCTGTGGCCTGGACCTGTGAATGTTAAACAACAACAACAACAACAACATGATTACCATCCATCTAGGGCTGTTCGATTTTGCCTAATATGAAAATCACGATTATTTTCTCTCAAACCCGATTTTACGATTCCGATTATTACGACGTATTTCGAGAGCGAAGAAGAAACGAGAGAGAGAGGTGAATTAGAGCGAGGCTGTTCATGTCTGAATAAAGGCTTAACCAAATTCTGTCCTGCCGTGCCGGTTGTCTTTAGCAAGGAAGACGCCAGAAGAAATACATAAAGTCAAATTTATATTGTAACCCACCAAACCACGGCCATCGAAGATAAGGAAGAACAACATTTAAGGGTTACATTACCAACAACGTATGTCACAACTATTACCGGGGCGGGGGGACTCAGCCGTGTGTGAGCCGAGCAATTCGTCCTCTTCGTCAATATTTTGAAGCAGATGAAACGCCTCCTCTACTCTAAAGCTTTTTTTATTTTATTTTTTTAATATACATGTATAGATCATCGTGACCAGCAGCCTTTATCTATATTGCATGGAGACTCAACTTGAATGTTCTTCAGGGAAAGATGAAAGAGGCAATCAAAGAGGAAATCTTGCTATATTTGTCCGAAAATGATAATAGGGAAGTATCCCCAACTATGTCGTGGGACGCAGGCAAGGAAGTTTTGAGTGGGAAAATTATTGCAAAATTGGCCTTACAAAAGAAGCTCGGACGGGAAAAAAATTGAAAACCTAAAAAATTACATCAGTTAGAAAGCCAACATAAGAAAAATGCTCAACCGCATGTTGTTCAAGAAAATATGGAAATTAAAAGTCAGATAAAAGATGTTTATGATATGGACGTTCAGAAAAAAGTTACTTTCTTAAAACAGAGTTATTATGAGGCGGCTAGCAAAGCGAGACGAAAATTAGCGTATAAATTAAGGAAGCAACAAGCAGAGAGGGTGGTACATAAAATGAAGGACCCGATTACCAAACAAATGAAACATGACTTTAAAGATATTCAAAGTTGTTTTGAAAGATATTACAAGGATCTCTATTCTCAAAGGGTCCCTGAAAGCGGGGGAAGACCTGATGCTTTGCTAGCGTCGCTCAATCTCCCAATGGTCTCTGGAGACCAGAATGAAGTTTTAATGGCTGAGGTGACGATGGGTGAATTACGGCAGGCAATCTCTCGACTAAAGCCGAACAAACGCCCGGGCACAGATGGTTACCCATCAAGAGTGGTACAAGACTTATAGTGACATTTTATCTGCACTATTATTGAGATTTTTAATTGGATCAGTGAATGGAGTAATCTCTGATATCAAAGGGTTTCAGGGAAAAGGGAGCATACAACCCTTCAATCTGGATATGTTTTTCAGGCTGGATAGTCTCGGCTCATGCTGACCTCGTCTCAATTAGTCCACATCAGGTTAGGCTACAACATAATTCCACACTTTTGGGAGAAGAGTACAAAGATATCACAAATGAAGTAACTTATTGTATCGAAAAAGAAATGCTACCAATAAGCACGGTTGAAAATAAGGGAATCAAGTGGTTGATAAAATCAAGTTTGGACTCACGTTACCATGTACCAGGCCTTGAATAGGAATTGGAAAACCTAAAAGCGTTTGCCTGGTCACATTAAGGATTTTATTTCATTTAAAATAAGTATTTTAGGGTATCCTGAAAAGTACTACACAAGCGTCATTGTTAGTAAAACCTGCAGCATTTCATGACCTTTCCAACAATTGGAACAGATTATTATTATTTATTTACACAATTTCAAATGAAATGAAACAAAACAAAACAAAGATTCTAAATTCCAACAAATAGGAGGTCGCCCGGCGTTTGATTGCATTCCACCACAGAGGTTCCACTCTGTATTTGCAAATATAAAGGTGGTCCAAGTTGCATATTAAGAACTGGGTGGGTATTTAAAAATGTAAGTAAATGAGTGTGGACTTTTCTAACCTCTGTTGACACATGCAGTCAGACATGATTTCCATATTGGCAAGGACATTTAAAAGAAAGAAGACAAAGCTTGAAGAAAATGAAAGCATGTGAAAATCCAAACATTTATTTGTGAATTCTATGACAAAACACAGTGGGCAGTTACAATACAAGCTACATTGGGTCTAAAAAATACAGAGAAAAAAAAGACATTTTAAAAGCCCTCCTGGGATGACTATGTCTATATTTTTATTATTTTGTGTGCGTGTGTTTTTCATCCGCTTCAAAATACACATACACTATGTACAGAGGAAATGCTCAAGTGTGGTCAGTAAAGGGAGACAGCTACATATTTCCACAGCGACCTGCATCTACTGTAGATCATCTGTTGACATTCAGCTTTTCTCAAAAACAACAAAATAACCTATTGAATCTACAATATACTGGAATTGGTTTCCTTTTTTTTCTTTAATGTAGCTTTCATTGCATTCTCCTTTTTCATGAAGTATCACTTTAAAAAGTCAAGCTTATGGTCCATAAAATTTCTAGCTAATTTACAATCAGTGTTTCAGGTATATGCCTAAATATTAGCTAATATTATGAGCAGCTAAGAAGTTATTGTACATATTGCCAATAAATGTGATGAAGACAAAAAGTTTAGGTCGTTTTCTCAACAGCTGGCAAATGAAAAATTATGACACTTGATTGAACAACGAGACAGTTGACCTATCCATAACCACTTCCAAAATACTGGGAATGGATAGAAATGGCTTGGAGGATGTAATGGAACAATTGATGCCCACACTTCACGTTGTCGCATTTATTAGAATAAAGTAAAGGAAGATAAGGAAGATAAAAATATTTCTAACATGCATTTTTTTTTTTGCCATTTTATGTTCCTGTCTTCGCGCAACAACATTGCGATGGTGTGTAATAAGGCAAAATGTGCTTCATAGGGATGCGATGCAATTGAAGCGCAGACAAAAAAACACACATACTTGACATTGCGTAATTATTAATTATTAGCAACAATCCCACTAAATAGTATTTTAATTGTACTTAAATGAGGTCTTTATCCAAGCAACGTCATTTGCTATGGTGGCATGTGATATGTAACTTTCCTTTTAAGAATAATGGCCAATTACAAAAAATTGGATAAATAGTGTATATAAAGAACCAGGTAGTATACCAGACCCCCCCCCAAATAACCGTATATATAGATAATATATATATTAAAAACAAAAACCTAAATAAAAATAATTTATTTCCAGAAATAACATTAGTATAAAACGTGTACTAGACATTCGTTCCTATCCTAATCCTTTGTTTGTTGTCCCTCTACTGTGGTGCATACAGTACTTAAGTGTAGCTTTTTGTGCATAAAAACAATCTCAGTCATTGAAATAAAAGGCCTGCTGTGTTTGTTTCAACATAAGAGTCCGCAGCCAATGTGACAGGCACTTCAATTATACTGTATTATCAGCTGATCTTCATAATGGAGACGATGCAATGAACAGCAAAGTATTTTGTAGCAATGCATTTTCAGTTATTCATCATAATTTGATGACAATGATCTGCACCCTTTTTGAAGAGGAAAAAAAATGAATATGAAGAGAAATAAAATGACAGTATGAGTAAATGAGTGCCTCAACACATGAAAGTTTTTGATAAATTTTTTTGACGGTAAGGCCTTTTCAGTGAAGTCGAAATACAGTAATTTTTTTTTATGGAGGCTTATTCTAATTTTAGTATTTTAAATGTTCTTGATCTTAAAGAAAAACGATGCAGGTTTAATATTTCATTTTGCAATTTTGTTTTTTTTTCAAATTTTAAATGTTTTCTTTTTTTAAACCAAATTTAGAGACTTTCCCAGTGTCACATCCTCACTTTACCTTTATACTACTATTACTAATACGAAGTAAAAAAAAAAAAAAAATACTGTTTTTCTCAATTAGTAACCAAATTATTAAATACCCTTATAGGTAGTAGTAAGGTCGTTGTGAACAGTTGCGCATAAGGTAGTTATGCACTTGTTAGTGATTTAATAAAAGGGACAAATTATGCTTCCCCCTCCCCAAGGGCGGAGCGTCAGTATCAGCACAGAGGGGGCGGAGCATTCTCGATGGGCCCTTATGAGAGTAAAACAAACAGACGTATCGGGCACCACTCGCAGCGAGTCTGCTACTGCTCCTCGTCCCCCACAACAATTTAAAGCATTTCCCAGGTGTCTTAAAAAAAAAAAAAGGTCTCTTAAACATCTTACTTAAACACACAGGATACATGGAAAAAGAATTACGCTTAATATCCACTCTGGTTGAAACGACTCAGTTTTGTGGAGGGTTTTGTCAAATGAGCCTAAGCTCTCCCTACCCCCTGTATTGCTGGGCCACTGCAGAGCACGGCTTTCGTTACCATGACGACAAGGGGTGGAGCTACAGACTTGCAGCGAGACAAGCGCTTACTATACTAGCCCAGAGTGTGAAGGAAAAAAGGCAAGCGCACATTCGAAGATGGACTGTATTTTCATTCATGGAGGCAGCACTTCACCAAGCCGCCAAAGACAGTACACTTATCAATTTGTAAACCGTGCATGTGTCATCATGATTGAGAAATGGTGAGAGCGACTTGTTTACGGACACTTATTGGGAAATATGCAGGAAAAACCTAAAATTTTGTCAGTTGTTTAATTTCACACTTAATGTGTTGGCAGGCTGTCCAGAGACACACATTATTTGTTGGCAGTCTATTAAAAAGTATTTTTTTTCCATAATATGTCCCCTTTAATTTAACAAACAGCAAATAGCTTTGCTCTGAGAAAAAAAAAATGCAGCAGAGATTGTCTGACATCATGTGAAAAAAGGCATAATGTTTGCATTCCAATTAACTTTTATCGGCCTTGCGTCAAATCACTGCAGTGGTTATCTGAGCGCATTTTCCAATGAATGTCTCACGAGGATGCACTTAAGCCACAGTTGGCATAACCAGCCGCATTACTACCATTTCTTGGCTCGAGTTTTGACATCAGCGGAGAAATCAAACAGGCACTTCACCTGTTGTGGACACATTCAACAAAAAAAAAACAAAAAAAATCTCTTGCAGTTAACAGATGGTGTTGTGTTCCTTTACAATCTACAAAGACTTTGTTTTTACATAACACAATAATGGTCCCATGTTTGACGGAAAGAGTCCCAGGATTCCAAGTATTTCTGAGGTCTTCAACGGTAGCAATTTTTTAAAACGGGTCGCCTTACTTAAGTAGTGAGAACAATGTCTTTGGGGCATAAAAAGGGTTTCCTCTGTGTGTTTACTGTACAAAAGCAGCACATGCGGGTGGGGGTGAGATAGTTGGGGGTACTACATACTTTCGTTTCGGCCCCCCCCCCCCCCGAGACTGCTGTAATAGCTCAGTGGTGTTAACATGACACGTGAAACTATTGAGGGTGAGGGGTTCATTAGGCCCATAGTGGTATTTATCAGAATGTCCTGCTGGTAGTATTGAGATTGTACAAACGGGTATGATGGCCTAAGGACTACTGACACTGAAAAATGTGACCTGAATGTATGCGTTTGTGCGTGTAACATGAAGGTGTGCCGAGCAGCGCGTGTCATGTTTGGCAGTGCACGTATGCGGCGTGGTTAGGTGATGGGGAGCGAATGCGTTGGCGGTGTTAGAGAGGAATCGTGCGTGTGTGCATGTGTCCGTGTGTGTGGACAGAAGCGGTGAAGTCACTCCGTCAAAGAGTCTCCCTTCTCCTCGACGGAGGCCGAAGACTCGTGCGGCCGGTGTTTGCAATGCCCTGGCGAGGCGCGAGAGCCTCGAGAAGGTCGGGCGGGACAACTGGACGGGGCGATGCAGTCACAGGGTCCATCCTGAGACATAAAAACATCATCTGTCATTCGCTCGCTAATGCAAGGGAAGAGTTTACCATTAGCTACGGTGAGAGGGATTTTTTTTTTTTTTTTAAATGAAGATATTGTACAACTACGGTTTCTGTTATTGTGCTGCCCCCTGTTGGTTTGGTTTGGTATAACAGCAGCTTGTACACATAGCTTGTACTCATTGTTATTAAATCACACTAACATTTTTATCAAACTGTCATGGTCTGTACTGCAAAATGCTGTTAACTCACTTTAAAAGTGACCAAAGATTCATCCACTTACACACTGTAGCATGCTTTGAGCAACTATTGAAAAAGTTCAAGTGCTTGAAACCAAAGTTTTTTACCTCTGTCCCGGGCCCTGCTGAGCCGGAGCTGCCGATCCCGTCCTTCCCTCCTCCTCCCATGATACTGACCATCTCGTCGCCGGCCGTCTGTCTCATGAACCGCTTGTTAACAATCCTGGTCACATTGTCGTTGCCTCCGCACAGTCCGGCCAAGGCGCCGAGACCTCCCACGGCAGCAGGCAGACATTCAGTCTTGAGCTCATCCACGCAGTTGAAGCCTCCGCCAACAAGGGAGTCTCTTTGCATTCTCTCAGTCGGCAGGGCGACGCCTCCCTGGCTCCGGCCGCTGCACACATTCTGTAAGAACTCCTGGACGAGGCCTCCGAAGCGCTGAGTGCTTGGGTCAGATGCACAGACTGATTTACCCGCGCCATGAGGGAGTCGCGTTGAACTGGCACCTAAACACACATTGATCTTCATGAGTTATGATTGATTGACAGGTTAGCTGAAAATGAATATGTGTTGTTTTACTCTGGTAATTTATTTGATGATGCTTCAACTCTCTACGAGAAAGTTCGATTTCAAGGTTTTGCTATTTACCTACAAAATACAACATGGCTTAGCACCTTCCTAGCTCGTCGACTTAATGATACCATATGTTCCGTCCCAAAACCTTCGGTCACAAAATGCCGGCCTCTTAGTGATCCCGAGAGCCAAAGAGAAGTCCGCAGGTTCTAGAGCGTTTTCTATTAGAGGCACCACCTTAGTAGAAATGTTCAAAACAATAATAAAGACTTATTTGTACGCTTCTGCATTTAGTTGAACTGTTTGTTTTGGCCTCTTGACTGTCGCTTCTATTCCTTTCCCTGCCCCCTTTTCCCAGACTCGGGAATTCTGTGATGACGACCGAATTGGAGGTTATTTTTTCCGTCCCACAGCAACTGACCGCTACAAGATCGGAGGTCGACCACATCCTCGGAGGCGCCGCTATGCCGACTGGGCAGGGACCCACTTCACCGAACTCATCTACCTGCAAGCACTTCATTTGATTAACTTTCACGTTATTTTAACTAACACTGTATAGTATCATAATATGTGTTCAATGTTGCCCACTCGGCATCCATTGCAGCCTGATCATCCTGGAAGGGGGATTCCCTCATCTGTGGTCCCTTCTCAAGGTTTCTTATTTTTCCCCAGATGGTTTTATTTGAGTTTTTTTTGCCCTCCTCAGCAGATGTCGTTGAGATGTTGTCAGCTATGGGCATGTGAAGCCCTTTGAGAATTTCCTGTGATTAAGGGCTACATAGATAAATTTGACTGGACTTGACTCTATTCTTCTCTTCCTTTTGGTTAGATTGTTCTTGAACGACATTTTTTTTACCTCCGCCAAGAGTGGTTACATTTAAAATTTTACCTGTGAGCAGGATTTGATAAAAAAAAAAAAAAAAAAAAAAAAAAAAAAAAGACAAGATGTACAATTTGGTACAAAAGTATCATTTGGCCTTGGCAGAGGTCCGCACTCTTTTTCCGTCTATTTAATTAGATGAATTATTTGTAGTTTGTAAGTCATGGATGAAGAGCGTACGAGCTCTCACAACACATCCTTGTGGAACACAACTTTCTTTTTAGAGCAATTGCTTATGCATATCACTGTGTTTGGAGTCCAAAAGGTGTAGCTGACCTGCGTCCCCCCTCCAGAGTGTCTCAGTGCTTCCCGAATGTTCCACCACGCTGAAGAGGCTGGAGAGGCCGTCGGTGAGTCCGCTCAGCACGGGGCTGTCCCTGGTGGTGGTTGAGCGGGCCCAGGCCGAGCCTCCACCCCCACCGACGGCTCTCTGCTGGAGGCTCCACAGGCTGCGCTCTCGAGACGTAGGAGTCCCATCCAGTCTGGAGGTGGAGCCTGAAGATGAAAACAAGATGGATCGCACTTTTTTTTTAAAGTTGATAACCACAGGAATCATGACAACGGTCTACTACGCGTACCCGAGGACACGCGGCGCTGGAGCTTCGGGGATCCAAACTTGGGTGAGCAACAGGGTCTGTCGATTCGGCTGTGAACTTTGTCCAGAGACGTTGATATTTGCCTCGTTCGGGCTGACGCTAGCGGGGAAGTGGTTGTAGACGAGGGCCGGGGTGACCAGGCTTTGGCGTGCAAACCTGCGCCCCTGCTGCCGGTGAGGTTGTCAGTTTGAAGCCCGATGCTGACGCATTGTGCAGCTGTTTGCGTGGACCTGGTGGACATGCCCACCGCCTGCAAAAGGAAGGCAAAAAGTAAAATGGGATTTGAAAATCTTAATCCCGTTTTATTTGTCATTAGAATTGTCTGATCTAAGGCTGCCCCTAATGATTTTTTGATAATTGATTATTCTGTCAATTATTTTGTTTAATAATAAATGAATAGATTTCAATAATTTTTAATTGCCATTCTTATATTAAAAAATAGGCCACAATTGAAATTGTCATATATTGTCACGTAATTACGGTTCAGTAACTGGTGATGTTTTATTTTTATTTTGATTCAACACAAAGATAATAATTCTGCTTTCATAGAGGGCTACAGAAATCTGAGAATATTTACTGCTGAGATGCTGAAATTTGATTATTTCCTGATCAATCGATCAATTGTTACATCTCTAGTCTGATCACTTGTATAGAATGGATCAATATTTTTTTATTTACATAAAACAATGAAAGAGAATATTGCTCAACAAACTAGTCTTATAAAGGGCACTTATGGTACATATTGTAGTATTCGTGTTGAACGTGTGCAGGATTTACTTTCACTTTTGTCCACTAGGTGGCAGCAAACAAAACTTGAACGAATAAGAGAAAACAGGAAATGTTTGAAGATCAGCCTACTTTTTGATGACGAGATTAGGGATTATTGAATGTCTCACTCCTCTCCTGTCGTGAATTTTACACCAACAGAAAGCACTGGCTATGGGTTCATTTTATAATGTGCATCTTCATCAAGCATGATTATTGATGTATTGTGAGATGATAAATTAAGTCTGTTAGTTTGGAAAAAAACGATTTTTTGACTGTAAGCATAGAGGAGTAAGTACACTGTTTTGTGCAATATTTTTGTCTTATCCATTGCTCTTTTTGATCTTTCTCAATATGTTGAATGTGTTTGTATGACGTATGTTTAGAAACCTTAAAATGTACAGTAAGTGTCAGAAATGCTTTAAAAACACGCCTAGGTAGTATTTAAATAGGGTACCAATGAGTTGACTTACATGTTCCTTGCCAGACTTCCTCTCCAGAGATGAGGAGCGAATGGCTTGGCGCACACAGTTGGTCATCTCTTTCATGTCATCGCTCAAGTTTGCTGAAATCTCCCCTATTTCCAAGTCGTGGAAGGCAGATGAGGTCATCCCGTCAACCGCGCCGTTAGCCGAGCCATTGCTGGCCAAAGCGGTGACAGAAGCCGAAGCGCTCCTGCTCTCCAGCAGCTCTCGATGCTGCTTGGACAGCGAGCTCAGCCACTGCTCGTACGATGACGAAAAGCAGGACGAGGGCTGCTGGAGCTCAGCCGGGCCTGCCTCGGAGACGCTCAGCCCGAGGGCAGAGCTCCCGTTGGGGTTCCCGCGCATCTCGTTGGCCTCACGCTTATTCCGTTGGTGTTCTTTGCGTCGGACGGCGGGGGGGCTGTAGTACATCCGGATTCCGGTGCTTTCTGGGGCTGTGTGGCTCCGCTGGATGGATTCCAGATCCAGCTGTGACCCCACTAAGTTGCCGCAGGAGACACTAGCGCTGGGGCCATCCCACGTTTTACAGCTTTCCCCGACATCTGGAGTCTGAGAAGATCCATATCAGAGAAAGTGATTAGAAAGACCTCCACACTTGCATCCTTCAATTCACATACCACAATATATTTTTTAATGAGCTAATCTGCTCAAAGTGCTCTCTTTCTGGTCTACTTTAGATCAAGCGACCCCAAAGAAGATCTCAACTGGGTTTACATGCGCCAAATTGTGACAAATGGACCGTTTGTACCGCTGAAAGAGACTGGGGGTATTTTCAACAAACTGAACTGACAAGTAAAGCAACAGAAAAACAGGCTTCTTTTTAGATTCATCATGTAACAGGTTCATTTCAAAATGTTCAAGTTTTATTCACATCCGATGAAGTCATCCTCACCCATTTGGTGTTAACATTTCACTGGTTCGAGCCTTTTAGCTCATTTTGTTTATAAACCCCATCAACAGAGAAAGCAACCTGCAGATGTGGAAGCCCCATGCCTCAGATTGATTTATTATTCACATATACACAAAAATGGTGTTATTATGAACCTCATCAGTCAGACAGGTCCAATTCTTCTTGTTGGAGTCACTCAGCTGTGGACAAATCAAGGGAGGTGCGGCTTCGAAGTGGATCAAGCCCCTCAGGTCAGCTGTAGTCCGAAACTCTGGGCCATCGAGGTCTGGTGCGGATTTGGTCCTTTACATAAAACCAGATTGTGATTCAAATATATATTGCTCATAAACTCTCTCGGCGTATTGATACTGCCGCGTGTTTACCTTGGTGTTCCTGTTCCGTTGGTGACAAGCGTGTCTGCAGAGGACTCAGCGCCTGAAGACTTTGACTGTGGAGATAGAATAAAAGACAGGCAACCCGTTTACGGTGTACCCCTCCTCTAATCCAAAATCAGCAGAAACTGGAAGAATGAATATTTAAATGAGCTCCATAACTGTGTACACCTTTTGGGAAGCAGTTATTTGTACAATATTTGTACTCTTGTATCCCTACACATGGGCACCCTCTATACTTTTTTTGTCATGAGCAAATTTTTTCCCTCTTTTATGATCGGTGAAATACACATATATAAACAAACATCAACAATATATTACATATGCACATAATCCCCCCGCAAACCACCCCTTGGAACTCAACAATTACTGTAAATATAGTAAATAAATAAATAAAGACATGCAATTTGCAGCAAATCATGTTAATGTAAAGACCTCTTCCAAGTTTGGTTCTAATTTGCTCAGCTGCCAGAGTCCATAAGGATTTTTTTTTCTGTTTTGCATTATGGAGCTGGGCCATAGATAAACAATATCAAGAAAAGTTAAATACCAATGAGAAATACAAAGTGTATGTGTAGGCTTTCATCGCACTGTACAAATGATTATTTTTTTGCTGCTACATGTGAGACCAGCCAATAACCATCGTTTTTACATTGTGATTTAATAATATTTAAAATAAACATTTGAGGACTTAAAGCGGAAGTCAAGACAAACATATTTTTTTCAATAATATGTTCCCAGCAATCCCACTAGTTGAAACACTGCATTCTGATTAATTTTGCGTTTGTGAAATATAAGTTAAGCAGCAAAATGCACACGTTTTTAGCCATCTCTGGGGGCGGCCATTTTGTCTTTTGTCGACTGAAAATGACATCACAACTGCTCACAACGACCAATCACGGTTGACCTGTTGTCTGAATCTGAGCCGTGATGTTGTCATGTCATTTTCAGTCGACAGAAGACAAAATGGCCGCCCCCAGAGATGGCTAAAAACGTGTGGATTAACATTTATTCCACAAACGCAATATTTATCAGAAGGCCCTGTTTCAACTCGTGGGCTTGCATAGAACATATTCTTGAAAAAAATGTTTTCGTTGACTTACGCTTTAATGGGATAGTCTGTGATAGTATTCATGATAATTCCGAAGCAACCTGCTGCCCAAAATTGGCCACAGGTTTGTAATCCCAAACCATATGTAGAAAGGTCCCTGCTTTTTTCGGACATAGTGTGCATAAAGCAGTGTTTCTCAACCTTTATTGAGCGAAGGCACATATTTCACATCGGAAAAAAATTCACGGCACACCACTTAGCACAACGATTCACAAAAAGTGGATATACAGGTTTAACTCTAGTGGAAGAGCATTTAATTGTTCTTCCCGGTTGCTATACTTTTTTGGCATTATGAATGAAATAATTACCCCCCGCAAAATTAGAAAATTATGTATTTTTGTCCACATAACTGACGTTGGATAATTTCCCGCAGCACAGCTGACGATCTCTCACAGCACAATGGTTGAAAATCATTGATAACCTGAAGGGTTATCAAGAATCTTCATACGATAAAGCTTGCAAGGTGTTAAATAAGTTCCGTGCACAAATTGATAATGAATAAGACGATGATGTGGGTTTCTCAAAGGTGATATTGACATTTTCAAATTCTAGCCTGGCTTGGTGTAGAATCTGTACTCGTGCTTAGCAAGTCTACTGCAAATTAGATATTGTGATATTTTCACAACTGCCTTCTGGGGGTTATGGCTGATGTCATGAACAATTGCTTTGGGGGCTTCATTAGCTCTCAAAATGTTTTTGGCTTCAACGGCTGCTGTTTTCCTCTACCTTTCCGACCTTGCTTAACACACCAGCGGTTTCGCTCTTTCTTTCTTTCGGATTCATTTTTCACCTGCTTAAATCGACACATCATCAAAACGTATTGTTTGAGCAATGACGGCAACGGGACACACCTTGGAAGCAAAACACACCTGTAAGGCACATGCACCCATTCTTTTGCACACATGAATTATTCGATTGAATCGTGTTTCCCATCCAAATGTAAATGCCTTGAAATTAGAGGTGAAATCTTTTGTTGTCAAACTTAAAGGTTTTGAGTCACACTACTTTATTTCTATTGAGTGCTCAGCACCTAAACTTGTGTCAAGGACAGCAGGATTGGCAGGAATACAAGTCTGCAACTTGGCAACCGTTTTTCAAGTCGCTTTTCTTTGCGAGCAAGCCAATCAAGGTGTGCCGTTAAGATCACTGAAAATGAAATACATTACAAACATTACATTAAACTGATGCAGCTGACCCGTGAGTTTTAACGGTGCAGCCTCTCGGTATTCCTAGTGTACATCCACGGGGCTTTGGTAGGCTTGAATAGAAAAGGGGTTTTCCCGAACCGTTCCCAATAAATCGGTTCACACAATTGACAGAATTATAAACCATTAATTAATTGTCGAGTTGAAAATTCCTGTGTAAGGATGAAAGCTGAAAGAAGTAATGACTCAATGCGAGGCTTATTCAGGAGTCTAAGGACTCTCCAATGGTGTCTTTTTCTGAATCTTCACTAAATCATCAAATATATATATCCGGGGAACTGATGTGAACCATGACAGAAACGCATCTGATGAAAGGACTGCCAAGAAACTCTTATCACCGATGCACGCCATCCATCCACTTCCATCATTTCAAGGCACTCACCCTTCATGTCTTTAACTTTTTCTTCCTACACACACACATACACACATGCAAACGCACACATACCTTGGTCTCTCTCAGCCTCTGCTCCCACTGCGCTCGCTCCTGGCTGAACCGCTCTAACATCTCCAGCTTCTCCCTGCCCCAATTCCTCTCTCCGATCTGAAGCTGTCATGGCAGAGAGACAACATTTTTTTTTTTTTTTTTTAAAAAGGATCATGGAGCGACATGCCCTCTAAGTCGTCTGTCGTTCATCTAAGTAACACCCCAATGCATCTACCTGTTTGGTCAAGTCCATCACGGCTGCGTAGGACTCAGCCAGAAGGTGCTGGTGCTCCTCACGCTCCCTCTTCAGTGCCACCTTCAGGTCAGGCGGGTCCATTGCGTCGGCAGAGGACAGAGAGGCTGCTTTGGCTGATTTGGTCTCAAGCTAGTAAAAAAATAAATAAAAACGAAATAAATCACAGAATTGTAAAGATGTGGTAATCCATCCATTTTCTTTGGCCAAGAAGTGGGTTACACCCTGGACTGCTCGCCAGCAAATCACGGGCAACATGTAGACAAACAGCCATCTTCTTCTATGAACCCAACATACATATTTTTGAGTGTGGGAGAAAGCCAGAGAAATCCAACACAAACACAGGGAGAACATGCAAACTCCGCCCAGCAAGGCCAGAGAGTCAAACCCCGAACCTCAGAACTGTGAGGAAAACATGCCAACCACTCGAGCTCCATGTTGCCGTCACAGTAATCACGAAGAAGAAATCCCGAACTTTCTTGACAAGCCTACTTTAGCTTCTTGAAGTTTAGGGAAGGCCCTTCTGTGTTACCAGTGCACAAAAAAAAAATGCCACGATTTTTTTTCTGGTACCCACCCAGAGGAGGGTACTGAAAGTAGCGACTGCACCATATGCATTTCCTGTTTTGTACAGTCCTAATGCATAAAACGTGTCATGCTGCCTCTGGTGTTCCCTTTCCCTCTCTTTCTCTCGGGGAATATGACATGCGTGTTTAGCCCGGATTCTCTCCCCTGTGGGGACAGAGTGATATTTGTTGATGTTGAAGGCTGCCTAATGAAGCACCTCATCCAAACACTGCCGACCCGTAAACAAGAGAGGCTATTTAAATGAACAACTCGAATTTTCCCATTTATGAGAAGCAACTCGCTACACGCCATTTAGCTCAAATTCAATTTGTGCTACCTACTCAACTAAAGCTCACACGCAAGGGTGAAGAACAGCAGCAGCAACAGCAACAACGGAGTGTTGTAATAAAACCCAGCAAGATTCAGGTTCATCTTTTGATAATCTGTTGAAGTGGTGTTCATTTATTTGAAGTGGCATTTTGGAAGCAGTAATTTGAGACTGCAATGCTTCAATAATGTATCAATCAGCCATCCTGACTGGTTACAATGTTCTTAAGATATTTCTTTTTAACTGGGGTTTCTTTTTACCAAATAGTGCCGCTTTTAGATATACATTAGCCCGTTTTGAAGCGTTTTTTCCCACGGCTTTTTTGTAACACCCTTTCGAAGGGTTAGCACTTCCGATTGCCCACCTGGGTGATGAGGCTTTTAAGTTCGGTCCTCTCCACTTCCCATGACGCCTTGGCCTTGGCAAACTGCTGGGTGAGTTCCTGGGAGCCTTGCCGCTCCTGCCGTAGCTCGCCGCTCAGGTCCTGCAGCGCTACCTTCAGGTCCGCCAGAGTGCTGCTCACAGCGCTCAACTGAAGAGTGGAAAACCCATGTTGAGAGTGTGTGTTGACAAAAAAAGGTTAGCACGTGTTTTATGCATATGTGCCGCCAACCTTGATTGCTGGGCCAAGCGCTTGTTCGTCTCCTTCGGCCTTTTTGCCGCTCAAGTGCACGGGGCTTGTCAGGTTATCTTCCTCCAATAAAAGGTAGAGGTCCTTTAGGTTGTTCATCTAGATGACCAAACACAGAGCAGGATTGTAAATCTTTTCATCTGATACTCCACATTACAATCTCATGCCTGAAAAAAGTGCTCAGAGATCTGCTATTTTTTTCCCTTCCAAATCTAATATCGATGGAGCAATGGCGCTGTAATGGCGTTGCCAGGAGAAGTTTGTACCTCCAGGATGTCTTTCCACTCAGTGTCCTTCTTGCAGCCCAGCCTCCAGTGTTTGAGGAAGCAGCGTAGCTTGAGGCTGAGCAGCAACAGCGCTTGTTTGAGGTGCTGCGACTCCTGCACCAGCAGTGTCCTCTCTTGGCCCCATAACTTGTGCTGGAGCCGAGCCTGGAGGCCTAAACTCTGCAGCTGGAAGTCCCGGCGGAGAAGAGCCTTCTGCTGCTCATCGTGGAGCTGAGGGATTGACAGAGTCGGAAAGCTACCGGACCGTGTCCCATGCTCGGAAGAATCTGATTCTCTAGTTAACTGACCTTCATTTCTCGCAATAGTAGAACATATTTGCAAAATGCATGCAAAATGAATTTCGGTCAATAAGGCATGTACATTAGGATTCAAATTCAGTGACGACGAATCATATAATGCCGATGCATATTAGGATTATTTGATCTTGATGGAGGTCTGAGTGCCATTTTAGTTTTTCAGTGAATTATTTACCTGTGTGTGACACATGACTGACCTGTGAGAATTTCAGTGTCATTTCTCTCTGCGCCTTCGTCTCCTTCTCCGGCTCCGCTTGAGCGGAACCATCTGCTTGGCACGGCTTGGCGCTGGAATCACTGAACTGGACAGGTTCGGGGTAGAAGGAGTTTGGATGCGGTGGTGGGAAAGGAAAAAAAAGAATGATGCACGATGGGGGTTGACAAAGAAGCAAACAAGTTGGCAGGTAAGCAAAGTTGGGGAATAAATAGAAGAGTGGAGGAGAGTGTGAGAAACACATAATGATCCCTTTAAACGTGGCATGCCACTCTTATGATTACACACATGCATTATTCGTAAATACTACTACTCGGCACTCATGAGTAGTTAGCATGTCTACCCCAAGGTGCTAATTTTAGCACTTGGCTCTTGCATGGGTTTTTTCCCGGTAATCCATCTTTCTCCCACGTTCCAAAAACATGAATGTTAGGGTAATTGAAGACTCTCAATTGTCCTTAGGTGCGAATGTGAGTGTGAATAGTTGTTCATCTGTATGTGCCATGCCATTGGCTAGCGATTAGTCCAGGGTGGACTCAAAATAACCAATGAGCTCAAAGCCAAGGGTACATGTTTTCTTGCTCACTCACTCAAGTGCATGCCATGACACCTGTCTTGGTCTCCCCACACACTAAAGGAACTGAACCTCTTGACATCTTTCCAGTACATGTAGTAGTGAAAAAGAAAGCGCCATCTGCCTGATCTAGTCGGGTACTGCTGGCTTTGCCCCTCGCTATTTCAAGTAGTACTGTACTGTGTCTGAGAGTACAATGTACATAAATTGCTATCAAAAGCCACTTTCAGACTACCCATCAAAGCTGGGTGAAAGACAAAAATGTCCGCGCGATTCAGAATTTGTCAAGCCGCTTGTATTTGTGCATTTCTCTCTGATGTGGCGAGTTGAATTGTTGGCTACAATAGGCAGTCAACTTCTGAATTGGCGGGTAAAGATATCTGGATAACTCAGCTTTTAAAACATCACATTCCTAGAATATGATACATTGATTTAACTTTAGCCAAATACTCCATTCATAAATTATGATGGCTTAACGTACAACTAATGAATTATGCATCTGTTTTCTAAAGCGCTTGTTCAAGTGGGGGAGTTCCCAAGTCCCCGGTTTGCGTTTTCACGACGATCAGTGCCAAATGAGTTGAAGTTCCACTCACCATCAATAAAGTGTGCAGTCACCCCCAAATAACCGTGTTTGCGAGTTGAGGTCCAGTGTTCTGTGGTTATAGAAATGCATTTGTCCGAATGCCCCACCAAAACATCAGGCTTGCTTTTCTTTTCAGCGTCATAAATCTTACTGATTTTAGTCATCACTGCAGTCCTGCACGGTGGTTTGTATGATGGGTCATTGGACGCTGGTTGAAACACCGCAATGAATCCCTTGTCTTCAACTATGTTGATCGACCTGCAGTTTATCACTATTCACTTGGCAAGAACTTTCATCAGCCCGTCGGTCGCAGACTTGCTCATACGCTGGCTGTTCTCAAGTTTAGTTTGGCGAAGAGCTTTGCAATGGGCCGTTTTTTTCGCGGATGGTTACTTTGCATTTATGTGGTACGCTTGAACTGCTTCTTTGGTCAGCAAAGTCCTTCTTACAAAGAAGGCATATCACTTTGCCTTTATCAATAGTGCCGTCAGGGCATTTTAAAAAAAAATTACCATTCATCAGACTAACAACTTTCCCACGCTCCTCCATTTTCACGTCTTATCTCTGCCCTCCCACCTACAATAGGAGCCTAGCAGGTTATACCAAACACAATAACAGCCAATGAGCGTCCACTTCAGGGTGTGACATTGACCATTGTTTTTTACACCCGCAACAACTCAAACACAAGTCCCACACATCAAAACGGATCTCATCATCATGCAGAAACAGCAAAGTTAGAGATGAAAAATTAGATTAATGTGATTAAAAAAATGAACGCTTTAACTCGGACTGTAATTAATTGATCGCAATGAATGCACTAATTTGACACCCCTAGTGAAAATAGAGCCCTATTTTTCCCGGCTGGCCTGGGAATGCCTCTGGGAATTCTAGAAATAGTTCAGCGCTATTTCACTCAATGTGAAAGTCAGACCATCTGTACCGTTATGCCTCTAAAGCAAAAATTTTGCAAAAAGGCAGTGTGAAAGAGGCTAAAGTACCGAAACAACAAGCATCCTGTTTAGCACAGGATGCTTGTTGTTGTGTTACTTACCGGTGCATCTTGTGTTGCTTCCTCATCCTCCTCCGCTTGCTCAGTGTGCTTTTTTCTTTTCTCGTCGTCGTCCGCATGACCGTTTGCCGCTGTTTCGCCTTTGAACCCTGGCTGCAACTGGTCCCTACAATCAGGCTGCTGCATTCATGCGTGGGCAAGTCAATGAAGAAAGAAATGAAAAACAAACATATGAACAAAGAAATCATGGAGAACAAAAAGCGAGGGGAGGTGGAAAAGCAAGCCAAAACACAAAATTAAAAAATAAATAAATAAAAAATACAAATAAAAACAATGGGACAAATGCAAAAAAATAAAATGAAATAAAAACAATTGCATATACTCAACAAACGCATACAAAAATAACAATTGGTGGTTTTCACATGACAAAAAAAAGGATATAGAGGAAAAAGAGCTTGGTCAGAGAAGAGAAGGAGAGAGTGGAGAAAAAAAAGAAAAGCAAAACAGAGGAAATAATGAAAGGCTGATGGGGAGGATATCGACGCAGAGGAGCAGACAAGAGAGCAGAAAGGGGAAGGACGGGGAGAGAAAGGACAGCAAGAGAAGGAGTACGAGTGAAAGGTCAGAGCGAGGGACACAACACAAAGCGTTGGAACAAGACAGGGAAAAGAGATGTGAGGTGTGATAAAGATGGGAAGGGCATGAAAAATGGCAGAGGGGGCAGGGGGGGGGGTTAAAAAGAGGGCAATGGTGGGTGAAAGACGAAGTGTTATGGTGCCCGTGCAGAGAAAAGGACAACAGGAAGAGGGGGAAAAGGGAAGAAAAAGGAGGGCAGGGGTGTTTGGACTCAGAATTGGCCTCTAATGGAGTCTAAAAATTATTTCACATAGCTGGAAAATCACAAGTGAGTTGAAGGGAAAAAGGTGAAATGTGTTTATCTGAAGGGCATTTAAGGCAAATTGTATGAATTTTCCCCCCCACCAAGGTACTGTATTTCGAAAACGGCTGAAAATACTACATAATAAATATAAAAACAAAATACCGGTAGTTGTACAAAAATGGGATATTTCTGTACTGTTCTGATGTCAGAGAGAAAAACATGGCATGATGTTTTTTTTCATGGATCTGGTGATTACTCGATTTGGATTTTATTATTACCATCGTCAGCTGAATGCATCACTTAATGCATTTTACGATAATGCTACTAGATAATAAATAGTAGATAGAGAATTGGCGTCGGGCCGAAACCTCCCATGTCCAAATTCAGTGAATTTAATATTTTTCCACAATTAAATACTATTGCTTACTATTAAATACTATTATTTAAAAAAAAAAATATTGATCAATCTAAATTGTTGAAAATTGCTTGCTCTCATTGATGATGCAATATTAATGACTCAACATGGTGTTTTTTGGAGTTTCCTCAAAAGTGATGGTTTTGGATTTCGCCCAACACCAGCGATATGTAGTAATCATAGAGAAACACCTGTAAATGTGATTTAAAAAGAAAAACTTCCTACACATAAAACTATTTCAATTTAGATATATTTTAAAGTCGCATTCAAGAGCTACAGATTAAATTCACAATAGGATGCTTTAAAATAAATCGGGTATTGTCTATTTATGAAGTGCCACATGCAGTACATAAGTGAATTGTATATAATATGCTATATTACTATGATTACGGTATAATGGAAATCCAAAGTCCCAATTCAGACTATGAAATAAATCTGAAAACAATTTCATGCAACAACAACCAGGCTCCATTTGAGGCCCACAGCAGTCAGTGTCTACAATTGGGTTAGGAGGTTGATCCAACTGCATGCAGAGGCCACAGAGGGAGGCTTACATTAGCAGCTCAATTCTGACTTTTTCCAACACATCTGATCCATACAAACCCTTTTTTTAGGACATTGGTATATCCTAAAAAAATGTTATTACGATCATGAGTCAGATTTGAATATGCATAGTAAATCCAGTACAAGAACGATAGGATTGGGAATGGTAAAATCAGCCCAGAAAGTAGGATTAGCAGAGTGCAGGAAAAAGAAAATTAAAAAAAAAAAAAAAAAAAAAACATTTAAAAAAATAAATAAAGAAAATAAACTGAATGAAAACGAATGACGACGAGGAGTGAACGTCATGTGTTTTACCTTCTCTTCCGCAGTCTTGAGTGCATCATGCTCGTCTTCGGCGCAGGATAATACGTTGACCGATGAGGTCAAGGAAGACTGACCCTGACCAAGCGAGGATTTACCCAGGCTGTCGACACGCTCCACAAAGACCTGCAGCTGGCTGTGCAGGGCCTGGAGCCTGCTGGTCAGAGCGCCAACCAGAGGCCTGTCAGCCAAGTGGGAAAGCTCGGAGATCTATTGGAAACACAGACGGTAAATGACACTACTTGTTATGCAAGTCAAGTCAGATATGTCACTTGAGAATCTGAGAGGCCGGTCGTGTGGGCGCTGGAGGAAAAAAAACAATCATTCATCATGCTTCTGTGTGAAAAAAGTGCACCTTTTTTTTTTTAATTTAATAAGTGCGGTTCAAAAGATGGAATTATACAGATGTATGTGCAAAGCTCAAAATGTTGCCATTCAAAAGACATATTTCTGGAAATAAAGTGTTACAGATTCCATTTTTAATGGCCTTATGTTTCACTGTGGGCATGGTAAATTTGACAGTGGCAATTAACGGTGACATCATGACAGTGTGAAGCTATTATTGTAGTATAAAAAGGACAATAATGAAGCATATCGAGCATTTTGTATTATTTATTTGACTCAAAGATAAGCTTTGTTGTCTATTGAGTACTATTCGTGTCATTACTTTGGTCACATAATTGTGCAAAGTGTTTAGATCCACCCCAAATTTAGGGTGCCAAAAGTGATGTGGAAATGATTAGTGATTTTTGTACCACTGTGAAAATGTAACTATGGTTTTGTATTCTCAGTTGCACTGCTTGGAGGAAATGTTTTTTTTTTTTTTTTTTGCTGTTGGATTTAAAAGGGAAAAAAAAAAAGACCCGGACCTGGCAGTGAGATTGCGCTTTCTCCAGGTCACAAGATTCTGCCTCCTCGTTGCTGCAAACGTTGTGATAGATGGACGGCGAGGACGGTAGGCAGTTGGACTCGGGGGCGGTGAGGAGCTGTATCGCCGTGGAAATCAGGCGAGCCTGGTCCCTCATTGTGAGCAAAGCATCATGGTCCTTGAGCCCAAGGAGGCCGAACGGTGGCCGGGCAGCTTTGTCCACCTTGTTTTGTTCAATGCTCTCCAGTGGGGCGTTCTCCACCCCTAACGGCTCTTTGCGTTGTGGTGAACTGATGGAAAAAGAAAGACAGGATCTCCATAATATAGTACTTTCTGAGAACTGTGAACTCGGCGTGTTGTCTTTGTCTTTTTTACAGAAAGGTGAAACGGTGAAAACGACTAATAATACGGCAACCTGCCCAATAAAGGGCTACAAAAAAATGATGAGCAACTACTGCTAATACTTAAAGTACACGGCACTTTGCACTACCTGGTAGGGAGACACTCGGCCGAATCCCCAGCCTCTTCGTCCGTCTCTAGGGCCACTCGTAAAGATGAGGAGGAGGACGGAGGCTGGTAGGAAGCAAGGTCACACCGCTGCAAGTTGGACAAGAGCACTCTGTTCTCGTACTGCAGCTTTTTCACCTTCCCCCCCAGCTCTCCAATCTGAAGACGTGCTACTCGAAGTTCTTCCTCCTGGGGGGACACATCGGGGCTGATGAGCACAGCTCCCTCCTGCACGGAGTGAAGCGATCCATCGCGAAGCAGCCTTTCCGACAGAGACGTCACAGAGCCGGCAGTGAGGGGCGCCGTGGGTGGCGGCAGTTCGGATTTATAGCGGTTGATTTCATTCATCAGGAGCTTGTTCTGTTCTTCCATCTCGATCAGGGACCTCCGCAGGAGCTCCGCCTCCTCCTCCACAAACTGGAGGTGTCTCTGAAGCTCCATGACGCTTTCGGATGAAGCGCTTACGCAACCGACTGGCCCTGCCCCCGGACCACCTCCAACGCCACTAAGTTCTTGAGGCCCATCTAAAGAAGAGCAGGAATGATATTACAAAACAGTGGGGGAGCCAAAATAGTCCAAGTTAGAAGATGGGTGTTATCAGATATCATTCAAAAAGAGAGTTCTTACTTGGACATAAAGATAGACGAACGACCACAATGTATTCTGTTAATAATAGCACGAATATAGTAATGCATCATATACTGTATATATTATTCATGTTCTAGTATAGTGGTAGTATTCATGATTTTTTTCAATTCAATGTTGATAGCATTGCTGGTAGCCATTAGCTTAGCTGCGAATATATGGAGAAACAGAAGATGTGTTGTTACAATTCTGCAGAATATTCTGGATGCGGTTCCCATTCGCTTCTGAATATAGTAGAGATTAATACATTTACAGTTTGACACTAAACGTCTGCATAAAGTACAAAGTATTAAGTATAAGTACTTATTACTCCCCTCTAATCTTCTAATGAAAAAAAGTAGGCTACAGGAAGTGATGAAATGTTTTACAAAGACAATATAGCATTGTTGTTTATTGTGTCTACGCTATTTGTTTGGACCTCTGAACAACGGACTTATGGATCGTGTGTCAGTTTTAAAAAAATGATTGCTGCTTTCATTTTGGAAATCGAATTTAAGAGCTTATAAATGAAATGACAAAAATAATGTGGGACAAAGCGCTACCTTGTGGCCCTTTCATATCATCCATCTCAGCTCGGAGGCCTCTGTTCTCCACCTCCAGCTCCACAATTCGCCGACTCAGCAGGTTGGCCTCCTCTTCCACAAGCTTCAGGTGAACTCTGACCTCTGCCTCACGGGTGTGGGGGGAGTCAGCAACCTGACCAGAGTCAAATAAAATGAACTGACCTTTTAAGATAATGAACTGACCTTTTAAGATCTTGTTGAAGGGTTATGTTGTATTTTTTTCAAACATGAACATCTCTCTCTCTTTCTCTCTCTCTCTCTCTCTCTCTCTCTCTCTCTCTCTCTCTCTCTCAATAATGAATACCTCTTCTACAGTGATGGAGGCGTCAACGTCCCCGTAAAGGGACCTGTATTTGGCCAGCTCCTCCTTCATGGCCTCGCTGTCCTTCACCAATTTGGTCAGCTTCTTGCACATCAGGGCCGATTCCTCTTTGGCGAAGTGGAGCTGACACTTCAGGTCTGAGCTGTCCTCCTGTGGTGATGGAATAAAAGACAGGGAAACAACATAGTGAGCACTCAATCCCAGTGGCACAGCTGCTTGTTGCAGTTTTTTTCGTTATCGAACAAACACTTGCAGTTTTTTTCGTTATCGAACAAACACTTGGAAAGATTCCTATACCAATTCTTTTGAAAGTCTTAAGAGACTCCCTTTAATTAGGATGACTATAACATCACCTAAATCACTCACAGATGGCATTCTTTTCACAAAGTGCAGTTCTACAAAGAGTTCATGTGAAGGTCATTTAGGAAATAATGGTTTTGGAGCTGGAGCATATTTACTTGGCAGTTTGGAGAAGATTTTCAGCTGTACATGAATATGTTTTCATGGCAGGTTATGACATGAAGAAAGAAAATAGCACAGATCCTAAGCCATATACAATGTGTATATATATATATATATATATATATATATATATATATATATATATATATATATATATATATATATATGGCTTAGGATTCATTTTGGTGAATTTCATATTTCACCACATTTCATCAAAGATTTATATACTCTTGGTCAGTCCAGACGCATGGGTGTTATTTTTACACATATTCGACCAATCTAAAGTGTTGAAAATGGCTTGCTCTCTTTCACGATGCATTGCTAATAGTTGGGTTTTGGCCCAACACCAGTGAGATACTATATATGTATACGACACAGCAAGTTTTGTGGACCTTGAATTGTATCATGATGTGAATTTCAGTCCTATTCCCAATATAATTGATGAAATTTAATTTGGAAAGTGGACCAAAGGGAACTTTGAAGCACCACTGTGGTGCAGACAAACATTTTCATATGACTTGGTACTTACCCAAGGTGGCCCAGTTCAACCACACCCCCCTGGCAACTAAGTGGGAGTATTTGCTTTACCGCCTCTGAAGCGTTTCCAAACACATAAAAGTGAGATAAAGTGGGGCAGCACATTTGCGACCATTTATGGTACGCACTTTGGACAGGAAGCCTACGAGAACAACCAATGAGAGGATCATCTCCTTCTAGTCTTGACATGTAAAGTCTGTATCTCGGTTAAACGCTGGTTTTATCTCCGCAATACAAAGAATGTAAAACAATGAGTTGGGCAAAAATGTGCACAAATACCTACACAGACAAGATGAAGGGCAGGAAATTGGCAGTGATTCAGTAAACACAATAAAGAAAACAGGAGACATTGATTCATCTGCTCGGGCAGAATGGGTCACTTGAAGGACAAAACATGCACATTTCCTCATAAAGAACTTGACGGCTTCCGTGTTACAGTGCGTGGTGGACTTGCTCATGTGTCGGCTTAAAAATGGTGCAAAACAAGAGCGCAATGATTCCCACTGTATAATGCAAAGTACACTCATCATCTCATATGACCTTAACTGCAATCAATGAAAGGATACACAACTACTTTGCAAGTATGGTGCACTGTATATGTGAATCTGTTCCCACAAGAATTTAGTAGGATTTGGGATAAAAAGTTTTACGCTGTTTTTGTAGCAGTTTTGGGGGTAATGATCTGATTACTATGGAAATAAGACGTGTCAACTAACATTGATCTGTTTTGAAATGAAGGCAAAATGGCACATTTTCAGTACAGCTTGTCCACCATATTTTGTGGAGTATTTCATTCACCCTAGAACACTAACGTCGGGGGATTTTGTTTTAATTTGATATTCTGCAGTGGGAAATTAAAGAGGCCAACTTCCAATTTGGCATATAGTGTTGTACTTTTATATAAATCGATGAAAACTGTATTTTATCCGGGATATTATATCATGTTAAATGTACTCAACGTTAGTGATGGTGTTACTAATTTTAACATTAGTGTTCTAGGGTTAATCACGCCAAGGGTATGCAAATTTCAACTTAAAAGCAGCCTCCTGCGCTATTTTCATCCACATGCTACTGGGAAATAGTCCAGTCGAAATGTAAGTTTTTTTGTATGATGCCGTACTATTTTTCCGACTACTTGATGCCACAGTTTCTTTTACAAAGTGATTACATTCCACAGTGTTCAATTTTAGGACCACCACTTACTTTTATATATAAATGACACGAATAAAGTGATAAATCAAATCACTCCCAGTATCACATTCGTGCTGATGATACAGTTTTGCATTCCTTTGCTCCCTCTCTTGAGGCTGTGGTTTCAAACTTTCAGTCTGATTTAGTTTCCTTGCAGCAAGCACTATCATTATTATTACATGAATGGTAGGAAAACCTAAGCAATGTCACTGCAATCGAGGTCAAATGTCTCTATCCCCTCAATTTCCACCCTTGATAGTACTCATATTGGGTTTGTTGAGGCGAACAAATACATCTCGGCATCTGGCTTGACAACAATCTAGATTTGAAATATCATGTCAATGCATTAATCAAGAAATTCAAGTTCAGTGTTGGTTTTTTTTGTAGGGAAATATCAGGCTTTTCTCCTTCTTTTCCTTCTTTCTGTCACAAACGGAT
Organism: Filicampus tigris; assembly: GCF_054856515.1. Lineage (NCBI taxonomy): Eukaryota > Metazoa > Chordata > Actinopteri > Syngnathiformes > Syngnathidae > Filicampus > Filicampus tigris. Next base: position 6,962,130 of record NC_141217.1, read on the forward strand.
TATCATGAAATTGTTTATAGATTTCATTGTTCCACTGCTAGCTAAACTTCATCCACTCTATCAAGCAGCTCTGAGATTTTTGACAAACCCAGCATATAGGATACATCACTGTAATGCTTGAGGGTTGACTTTTGTTATCGTTTTTCATCTTTAGTCTTGTGTGCCCTTTTTATTGATTCTGTCTATTTGTGTGTTTTCTTGGATTTGCGGACAGCTCTCTGGTTGACTGGGTTGTTCTTATATTGCTTTATAAATAAGGTTGGATTGGCTTGGTAATATTTCCTCTTTTGTTGGTTGGGCATCACTTGGCTGCAACACTTCTACTTTTATATGCAGTGTAAGGATATTCCCGATAAGCTTTCTTGTTATATCTGCTCCAAGTTTGTGATTGAAAATTCCACAAATCTCCGATTCAGCGCCTGGTCGTGGCATCTGTGTGGACTCAGGCCAGTAAGAGAAAGCCAATTTTACTTTTGGCCCTCGGTCCTGAAATGACCTTCAGAGTCGACTCAAAGTGGCCTGGTTGGTCTCTTTGGATTGTTTTCAACTAAAGGTTGCTGAATGTCTTGACACATACCAGTTGACACACAGACAGACAGTTTTCTGGTTGTAATTGAACTGTTTTATTGTTATGACGTGAATTGTGCTCCGCCTCCTTGGCCAGATCGCCCTTGAAAAAGAGACCTCAGCCCCAATGGGTTTTATTTTCTGGTTAAATAAAGGCTTTGAATGACTGATTGACATTCTATGCCTTCTCAGGCCAGGCCAATAAATCAGCTTGTCTTCCTGCTCCATTTATTTTATTGAGTGTTTGAACACTGTGTGTGTGTTTGTGTATGCTACCTGTGGGGAGAGCTTCTTGTCAGGCTTGTTGTTGGGTCGCGCTCCTCTTTTCTTCTGGGAGTTCTGAAACACCAAAGACCCACGTTAGTGAGAGTGGCAAAATGATATTCAGACTTTCAGCATTATATTTTATGTTTTCACATGTTCAGCAAAGCATTTTTTGTACATCCGACTCGTTTAATTGAAAAGTCATAGTGTGAACTGCATAATGAATACAATACTGTTCCACTCCAGTCCTGTAGGTGGTGGTAATGCATAACACAGAACAGGGTGCCTTTGTCCCTGCAGCCCCATCTGGTTGACTGGCCCACTTTGCTTCAATGCATGCAAACACTAAATGACCAATTCAACCACGTAACTTATCAAATTGAATATTTTACTCAAAGATAACCAACAAATTTAACAATTTTAAACTTTAAAAAATAATTTCAAAAATACTGTTACCAAAAAGCCATTTATTGTGTTTTCAATTCATGTTAAAAGTCAAACACGCAGCCACGAAAACACACACCGTGCCGACCTTCAGTTCTACTGCCGTCATTGCTATGCATATAATCATCGCCACGGTGGTGTTTATCACCAGGGCAACACTGTTAGGAGCAATAACATGACACCGTAGAGGCAGGAGGAACCGCAGCTGTATTGCAGTCTCCCTCAGGATCACTGCTTCAATACAGTTTGAAGTGGAGGGAGGAGAGAAGATTAAAAACAACAACAACAAAGAACGCATATCAAAGCCAGATGAAATCCTGCAAAAAGCTGGTTCACGTTGCTAATGAACTAAGAGAGACACCAGCCTGCTCAGCATACACACTCATAAATCATCATCTCGCATTCACTCCAGCACACACACACACACTGCCAAGCAAGCTTATCATGGCTCTGTGTGTTTCCATGGAAACAAGCTACTCTGCAGTGGACAACAACAAAAGAAAAAAAATGGGTGGAGGGAAGGAAGGGGAGGACAGAAAAAAAATGAGGTTTTTTTTTTCAACCTTATGCGTTTTCCCAAATGATTTGCTCCAAGTAAACGTTAGACGAGTGTAACTTTAAAAACCTTCAGCCTTTAAGGCATTGCCTCATTTTTCTTTTTTTGTCTGATGAGCCCCTGCCTTCCCTCTTTGCTGCTCATTCTCTGCCCTTGCCAAAGGTTCATTTCTCCTTAACCCTTCATTGTTGTTTTGGCAACATGCTGACCTTTTCATTTTTCACATTGCACTGTTCTTCCCTTCTAAAGCTTTCCCCAAATTTTCCCTTGTCTTCTGTGCCCCCAAACCTACTTTACGATATATTTATCACGGCGCTGGCAGTCTATGGCTCTTAAATGGCTCATCAATAAGCCTGCCTGTTAATGGAATCATCGATTCTGGCTAGGAGTCGAACTGACGTCGGAACTACAGTACTTGATCAGGCTTTTGGCTGAGCAGCGTTAGGGCACATTACTCCACACAAGAGTGGCATCACAGAATGTCACACACCAGTTTTGGACTTTCAAACATCAAGTCCAGTTGGCTGAGCTCTTTTAGTTTGTGCAACACAAAAGAAATTCAAGCAAATGCAGATCACGATACTCACTATTGGTACTGTGGATAGCAACTTTGAGAGGCTGCAAGAATACCTGCTTGTTCAGCAGTGGCAACATTTGAAAGGGGAATTTCCATGCACTTGAATGGATTATGCAATGTATATATAGAACATCTTCAAAGGATGTGCAAATCATGTAATATTCATATCTTGGGGCAGCAGTAAAAACTAGAGCGTATGTGCATATAAAGCGTAATATTTCCATGGCAAATTTAATTGAAGTTAGTCCATCATTTAAAATGTAATTAAATGATACATTTTAATGGGATGCTTTAAGAGACTGGACACCTTTGAATTCTATATGGAATGTTCTATGGCACATCTTTCACCATATAAAAAAATATATATGAATATCTTCACATTCGCTGTATTGCATGTGCTGTATTTGAATACACCCGTCCCATTCCTTCATCTTTTACTCACTTGCATTCTATATTTAGTCCACGTAGTTCTCACTTTTGTAAATTAGTCTTATTTTTCCCATCTCATTCAAGATCATTTTCAGTTTTGTGTGTTGATCTTCACATTTTTTTTATCTACCAATGAAGGCGTATTCATGTCTTTTCACAGTCCAGCCATTCAATCCAAGGAATTTATTTATATATTTTTTCAATTTTTTTCAAACGTTAGGGTAAAAGGGGGTCTAAAAATGTCTGGTACTGAATGAGTTAATTATTCATCACAGAAACACACAAACACATTTTCAGTAGGTGGTGACAACATGCTGGTTCTTGCTTTGCCTCTACAAGTGATGAAGACAGCTGGATTTACATGCTACTTGATAAGGTCTTTTCCTTTTTTTTTTAAATTCTCAGCAGTGCCCGAATGCCCTCTTGTGCTATTTGGCAATATGTCATCACAGTACAACTGTTTATGGTTTGTTTATAGTTGTGATTGAGTATCCCACTGGACCGACAGTCCTGTAATAGTAGGAGAGGACCACCATTAGTCGTGTGGATGACTAAGCAGAAATGTTGCTTCTGTTGAGAGATATTTAGAGCTGTTCATGGTTTTATTTTGGTAGGTTACTATTTTTTGTCCAGGGCGTAGTCCGCCTCTGTCAGTCTCTGTAGTCAGCTGGGGTAGGCTTTGGCTCCTTAATGAGGATTAGCAGTATATGAAATGGCTGGATGGAATTGAGACTTCTTACACTGTACTTAACTACAGTTTGGGAGTATTTCATATGGTGATTTTTTTTTTCACTCAGTTTAATACAAGGATCAGATGGGAAGGAGGAAAATAAGGAGTGAAGGTGTGTAGATTTATGTCAGAAAAATGTATGCCAGGTGTCATACCTCGTCTCTGCACAGGCTGCACAGCATGTCTCACAACACATTGCATAACCAATTGTGCGGGAACTGTGTCACCATCGTTTTGTGTGTCTGTGCGCAGTATGGATGGGATGCAAGCACAGAGAAAGGCAGGGGCAATGAGAGAGGTGAAGAACTTAATTAGTTTGTACCAGGGCTGCGGACAAAGGACAAACGATTTGTGAATCATTTCATTAACGAGGGCAGACAAACAATGAATATTTATATCGTATTTTTGTTCCCTTATTGCTTCATTATTCCTCTCATGAGATGAAGAAACAATACTCATCTATATTATCATTGACTTTCCTCCATTTGCTGTCTACAGCAACGGAAGCAGTATGTGATATCATTTTAATGTCATCTTTTTACATGAAATTTATACTATGTTTCCAAAGTCAAATATTTAAGCATTTTTTCAGGCACCTTCAAGGTCAGTTTTTAAGGCTTCAAAGTAACTTACATCCGTGGTAAATTTGATATTTTGTGATTATATGTAATGTCCGCTGATAGTGTAGTGGTACACACGCCTGAGTTGTGTGCGGGCAGCGTGGGATCAATTCCCGCTCAGTGACAGCGCTCCACCTGGGGACTCCATCGTTCTGCTGGGGGACTTCAATGCTCACGTGGGCAATGACAGTGAGACCTGGAGAGGTGTGATTGGGAGGAACTGCCCCCCCGATCTGAACCCGAGCGGTGTTCGGTTACTGGACTTCTGTGCTCATCACGGATTGTCCATAACGAACACCATGTTCAAGCATAAGGGTGTCCATATGTGCACTTGGCACCAGGATACCCTAGGCCGCAGTTCGATGATCGACTTTGTAGTCGTATCATCGGACTTGCGGCCGCATGTTTTGGACACTCGGGTGAAGAGAGGGGCGGAGCTGTCAACTGATCACCATCTGGTGGTGAGTTGGCTCCGATGGTGGGGGAAGATGCCGGTCCGACCTGGCAGACCCAAACGTATTGTGAGGGTTTGCTGGGAACGTCTGGCAGAATCCCCTGTCAGAAGGAGTTTCAACTCCCACCTCCGGCAGAACTTTTCCCACGTCCCGGGGGAGGCGGGGGACATCGAGTCCGAGTGGACCATGTTTCGTGCCTCCATTGTTGAGGCGGCCGATCGGAGCTGCGGCCGCAAGGTGGTCGGTGCCTGTCGTGGCGGCAATCCCCGAACCCGCTGGTGGACACCAGCGGTAAGGGATGCTGTCCAGCTGAAGAAGGAGTCCTATCGGGCCTTTTTGGCCTGCGGGACCCCGGAGGCAGCTGACGGGTACCGGCAGGCCAAGCGGAATGCGGCTCTGGCGGTTGCTGAGGCAAAAACCCGGGTGTGGGAGGAGTTCGGGGAGGCCATGGAAAATGACTTCCGGACGGCTTCGAGGAAATTCTGGTCCACCATCCGGCGTCTCAGGAGGGGGAAGCAGTGCACCATTAACACTGTTTATAGTGGAGATGGGGTGCTGCTGACCTCAACTCGGGACGTTGTGGGTCGGTGGGGAGAGTACTTCGAAGACCTCCTCAATTCCACCGACACGCCTTCCACTGAGGAAGCAGAGCCTGGAGACTCTGAGGTGGGCTCTCCTATCTCTGGGGTTGAAGTCACCGAGGTAGTCAAAAAGCTCCTCGGTGGCAGAGCCCCGGGGGTGGATGAGATCCGCCCGGAGTTCATAAAGGCTCTGGATGTTGAGGGGCTGTCATGGTTGACACGTCTCTTCAACATCGCGTGGACATCGGGGACAGTGCCTCTGGATTGGCAGACCGGGGTGGTGGTCCCCCTTTTTAAGAAGGGGGACCGGAGGGTGTGCTCCAATTACAGAGGGATCACACTCCTCAGCCTCCCCGGCAAGGTCTATTCAGGGGTGCTGGAGAGGAGGGTCCGTCGGAAGGTCGAATCCCGGATTCAGGAGGAGCAATGTGGTTTTCGTCCTGGCCGTGGAACAGTGGACCAGCTCTACACCCTCAGCAGGGTCCTCGAGGGTGCATGGGAGTTTGCCCAACCGGTCTACATGTGTTTTGTGGACTTGGAGAAGGCGTTCGACCGTGTCCCTCGGGGAGTTCTGTGGGGGGTGCTTCGGGAGTACGGGGTACCGAGCCCCCTGATAAGGGCTGTCCGGTCCCTGTACCACCGATGCCAGAGTTTGGTCCGAATTGCCGGCAGTAAGTCGGATTCGTTTCCTGTGGGCGTTGGACTCCGCCAAGGCTGCCCTTTGTCACCGATTCTGTTCATAACCTTTATGGACAGAATTTCTAGGCGCAGCCGAGGTGTCGAGGGGGTCCGGTTTGGTGGCCTCAGTATTGCATCTCTGCTTTTTGCAGATGATGTAGTACTGTTGGCTTCTTCAAGCCGCGATCTCCAACTCTCGCTGGAGCGGTTCGCAGCCGAGTGTGAAACGGTCGGAATGAAGATCAGCACCTCCAAATCTGAGACCATGGTCCTCAGTCGGAAAAGGGTGGCGTGCCCTCTCCAGGTCGGGGATGAGATTCTGCCCCAAGTGGAGGAGTTCAAGTATCTTGGGGTCTTGTTCACGAGTGAGGGTAAGATGGAACGGGAGATCGACAGGCGGATCGGTGCAGCGTCTGCTGTGATGCGGACCCTGTATCGGTCTGTCGTGGTGAAGAAGGAGCTTAGCCGAAAGGCGAAGCTCTCAATTTACCGGTCGATCTACGTTCCTACTCTCACCTATGGTCATGAGCTGTGGGTCATGACCGAAAGAACAAGATCTCGGATACAAGCGGCCGAAATGGGTTTCCTTCGCAGGGTGTCTGGGCTCTCCCTTAGAGATAGGGTGAGAAGTTCGGCCATCCGGGAGGGTCTCAGAGTCGAGCCGCTGCTCCTCCGCGTCGAGAGGAGCCAGTTGAGGTGGCTCGGGCATCTGATTAGGATGCCTCCTGGACGCCTCCCTGGTGAGGTGTTCCGGGCATGTCCCACCGGCAGGAGACCCCGAGGACGACCCAGAACACGCTGGAGAGACTATGTCTCCCGGCTTGCCTGGGAACGCCTTGGGATCCTTCCGGAAGAGCTGGAGGATGTTGCTGGGGAGAGGGAAGTCTGGGCTTCCCTGCTGAAGCTGCTGCCTCCGCGACCCGACTTCGGATAAGCGGGAGATAATGGATGGATGGATGACAGTGTCTATGTGTGCCCTGCGATTGGCTGGCGACCAGTTCGGGGTGTAGTCTGCCTTCGCCCATTGACGGCTGGGATAGGCTCCAGCAACTCCCCGCGACCCTGTATAGGATAAGCGGTTTGGAAGATGACATGACATGATTATATGTACGTACTCAAAATGACTAGGGATGTTCGATACCACGTTTATTCCCCAGACCACTAGCAGTACGAGCATTCAACTTGAGTACTCACCGATACCAAGTAACTGATACAACTAGTACTTTTGATAAATTACATTTCTATGTATTAAACCAATGACATATAATTAAAAAAAAAAGACCTTTCTATCCCATTGTTTTTTTTTTCCTTTCTGGCAATTTTGTATTATATTTTTTCCCATTTGCTCATTAAATACATATTTTCTAGAGAACACACAAAAAATGAATTTGAATAAATAAATAAATAAATAAACTGAAGAACAAATACCCAGTGACCCAAGTCTGAATCAAAATATATTCATTTCAAGGGGAAGTCAATGCAAAAATGTTTTTTTTCAAGAATGTGTTCTATGCAGGGTGGCACTGTGGTCGACTGGTTAGCACGTCCGCCTCACAGTTCAGAGGTCGTGGGTTCGATCCCGGCTCCGGCCTCCCTGTGTGGAGTTTGCATGTTCTCCCCGTGCCTGCGTGGGTTTTCACCGGGTCCTCCGGCTTCCTCCCACATTCCAAAAACATGCATGGTAAGTTGATTGGACATTCTAAATTGCCCCTAGGTGTGATTGTGAGTGCGGATGTTTGTCTTTGTGTGCCTTGCGATTGGCTGGCAACCAATTCAGGGTGTCCCCCGCCTACTGCCCGAAGACAGCTTGGATAGGCTCCAGCATGCCCCGCGACCCTTGTGAGGATAAGCGGTATAGATAATGGATGGATGGATGGTGTTCTATGCAAGCCCACTAGTTGAAACAGCGCATTCTGATAAATATTGTGTTTGTGGAATAAGTGTTAATTCACTCGTTTTTAGCCATCTCCTTTAACATCGCCGTAGGCATGGGCATGCATGTCTACCCATTGTTCATATCTATGACAGTAAAGCCACTCGGTGAATGTATTGCGTTTGAGTTATAAGGACGTTGATCCTTGTCACATATGTGTATGTGTTACTAGTAGTTGAAATGTGTGTCATATTTAACCGTGACATTTGTTTGATTTATGCTGCACAGTTTTTATTTTATTTTATTTTTAAACAAACCATGACTTTAGGTTTTGTGTAAATTAGTGTATATACATATATATATATATATATATATATATATATATATATATATATATATATATATATATATATATATATATATATATATATATATATATACATATATATATATATATATATATATATATATATATATATATATATATATATATATATATATATATATATATATATATATATATATATATGTATATACAGAGCTGGGCCCGGCCGGATGCCCATTTTTGGGGCGGAGGGGTGGGGGGTGCCAAATTTAAAAAATGGCTGGACTAAGCATGGCCGGAAGTGGATTTTAGTCCGGCCCAATAATTGACCCTCATGCGTGTGACGTGCTCACGAGGCCGCCAAATTTCATCTCAGCCTACTCTGTGAAAGGCTTCTTTTTAGGCTTCTTTCAAAACAACTTGTGTCCGGGAGTATGTTCAAGCTGCGCGCAGCACTCAAGTATGGCACATCATGCACTTTCCTACTTCCGGAAATACGCCGTAACAAAACTGTTGTGTAGTGGTTTGCTGGTATGCTTTTATTTTGAAGGCGGGGAAGTGTGAAGGAGGGGAAGTGTGGAAAATAAGTAACTTGTTGAATGCTTGCAGACTTGTCGTCTGTTGGAGCCAAATAATAAAAACAATACGACAAAACCAACCCCAGGGCTCGCAATGGAAGTAAGTACACGCAGCTAGGTAAGTACGTGAGTAAGAGGCATGGCCACAGCGGGTTTGAATAGTAAGTTAGCCAGCTAATTTACCTTAAATAAACCTCTTCCGTTAGCATCTCTCTCGCTTGAGAGAAAATGGAATAAGAATAAGAAGGCCTTTATTTATCCCACAGTGGGGGGATTTTCAGTGCTACAGCAGCAAAGATATAGGTCACACAGGGACGGCGGCATAATGTAGCCATTAATGCATAACATTAACGGCAAACTATCAGGATCAAACCTATGTAAATATACGCAGTAACTATGTGTATATACACATGTATATACACACCAACATACATCTACATAAAAAGTATGAGGAACACTCACTTTAGCCTGTACATAGTACAGAGGAAAAATACTCTTAAGTAAGTGACAGTGCTGCAGTGCTGCAGTGAAATGTAAGGAACAGCATTGGATAAAAATAAAACTAGACTAACAGTAGTGGGGAAATTGGAAGCACTTTTCAAGACATGTGAAATGTAAAGACTTTAAAGCATCTGTGGGTAGCCTGTCAGTAACATTACATTTCCTCACCTGCATGCAAATTCAGCGTCATGCTTGTTGCCTCTGCTGTAACCTGCTAAGCAACAGCAGCACTGTTAACTACAAATCCCGTTGGTTCTGCTTAGTAGTGTGCATGCATGCCGCTTACACACAGTGGGAAAACAACCACTAGTGCTGAAGTGGGAAATAAATAGTTTTTTTTTTAATACTGGCAACAAAGTCTGATTGTCTCCTGGAACATTGTAATTCTTGCAGATGCAGTTCCAAGCCAAAATGCCAGAGACAATTTAAGGAGTATATTGCTACTCAATAGATAATGAGTCACCTTGCATTTCTCTTAGTTTTTCTCAGCTTTGGTACATTTTTTTGATCAGAATAAAAATTTGCAAAACAGGATGTGCATTTCTCAAAACAATTTCAACAAATAGCAAAACATTGTGGTTCCCATGCAAAAGCCATTTTCTTTCTCAAAATCTCAAAAGTAAATATGTCACCGAACATGTCAATGCCATCAGAATGACAAGTCTTTGTGTCATTGTGTATGAATAAGACAGTCAAATTACTTTGTCATGTTGTCAATATAACAGTGCAAGGGATGTTCAGATGTTAACTACGGCTCAAGTTTTGATGACTATTATTCTACATTGTAAGTAAGTTACACCTTAGTGTAGATGGAAGACTCACTGTAAGAGACCGGGAAGATTCACATTTCACTTTTACTTTCCACTGTAAAGTTTTTGACAAACCATCTCATTGTGATACAGAAAGCAAAGTTTTTGACAAACCATCTCATTGTGATACAGAAAGCAAAATACAACATTGCATATGGGTAAAAAAATATTTAAAGAAGTAGAAATGTGAAGAGGGCGGCACGGTGGTCGACTGGTTAGCACGTCCGCCTCACAGTTCAGAGGTCGTGGGTTCAATCCCGGCCCCGGCCTCCCTGTGTGGAGTTTGCATGTTCTCCCCGTGCCTGTATGGGTTTTCTCCGGGTACTCCGGTTTCCTCCCACATTCCAAAAACATGCATGGTAGGTTGACTGGTCTCTCTAAATTGCCCTTAGGTGTGATTGTGAGTGCGGATGTTTGTCTGTGTGTGCCCTGCGATTGGCTGGCAACCAATTCAGGGTGTCTCCCGCCTACTGCCCGAAGCCGGCTGGGATAGGCTACAGCACGCCCGCGACCCTTGTGAGGATAAGCGGTATCGATAATGGATGGATGGACGGATGTTAGTGGAAGACAAACACACACTTTACTAAGTTCCAGAAAAGAAATCTATTGCTCTGATAATATTGGAGAGGCCACCAAAAACAACAAAAAAACAAAAAACAAAACGTTTGGTGAATTTTCACTCCACTTCCTCTTGTGATTGGCTCCAAGTCAGCCCTTAGATCATTTGAGGCTTTAAAACTGCATTGCATCAATACACTATACAGTATGTTGTGTTATGTTGTGCTAAAACTGGTTTCAAGAGCAGAAGAGATCTGTTTCTCCCTGCATGGACTCCATGCATCTCCAACTTTCTGCTTCCCCAATGTCAAAGATTCTATGTGCCTCTCCGGCACTGAATTTAAAGGGAATGAGAGAAGTCGCTTCCATTGGCCAGGAAGAAAGCTGGCTGTGTTCACTCCCACAATAGCGCAAACGTCCCTTTTTAACTGCGCCCATCTGCAGATATACGCACAGCGCACAGCGCACAGCATTGCGCTTGACTTGCACTTGGCATGAAAATAGGGCCCTTGTGTTACGCAGCAGTGCCAAGAAAACACTGCGTTTCTGTCTCATCATTTTGCAGAAAAAGTCCATGACGCAATTACATTTGTAAGAAACTAAATTCATGGCAATGAAAATACACTTACAATATCACTGGAAACTGTAACCATGTAGGAATAACGACCACACTCTATATTTAGTAGAAGTAAGAAACCCTTAGACCCCAAGATAGTAGCTTTTTGAGGTGGCCGTATATCAACTGAATACCCAAACGTTTTCATCACGCTCACTGAGATGGATTTTCCTTTCGAAGATCTAGTGCAACACCAATGAAATGCCGATGCTTTGCAATACAAATCATTTTCCTGCAGGCCCTAGTAGGAGCTATACTAATATGCAGACTCGCATTACAGTCCTGTTGAAGAATGTAAAACTACGGTCTCCACCTACAATAGTGCAAATGCTGCGATGATACAGTATAGCACATTGATTACATGCTGCCTCCACATCTCTTAAGCAAAGTCATGGCCACCCTACACTCAGCATGATATGCACGCTACCACACGCATAGCATCCCTCCGATGTTTGCTTTAGTTTCTCTTTAAGCGTCCCCTTTCGCTTTCCGCCATCGATAATTATCACAGTTGTATTTTTCAATCGTGCTCTTTCACAACAACTACAGCACACAAATATGAACAAAAGACACAAGCGGGAGTCAACGGAGAGTGAGACAGAACAAAGGAAGCAAGGGGTTGGGGCCAAAAGAAAGGATAAGGAGGGAGTACTGTAGTTGCAGTTCTTTGTTAGCATAGCTCGGCTCACTTTCAACCACTTCCATTAGAGACAAGCTTGTGTGTGTGTGTGTGTGTGTGTGTGTGCCTCCAGACACTGCTTAATAAGGCACTGTGTTAGTAAGTGACCTTGCACAAATGAACAGTCATTCCTACAACACCGACGTAGCATATTGATCGGAATTCTCTCCGTCTTTCATAACTTGTCTCTCACTTGTTTTAATGTGAATGATTTTTGCTTTCTTGTGTGCATGACCCCTACTGTACACCTATAAATGCAACAAAACAAAAATGAGCAATGAGGAGTCAGTATGCCCCGCCTTTCTTCTTTCAACCTCAGGGTCCTATTACACCTTAATGATCACTGCAGGGAAGATAGTCCACTAATGCAAAACATTTTGGTTTGTTTGCTTGTTTCTGCAAAGAGTTACACTTTGGGTCTCAGTGGCCTAATGACTTTGGATTTAATCCAGTGTTGGCCTAAATATCATATTCGATGTTTTGCAATGTAGACACAGCCTTAAAATTCATTCAATTCCAATTCAGACGAACACTACCGCCAAGGCTTGTTGTTTTATAGAAAAATCACGGTATACCATTAGATACTATTCCACTCCAGCCCCGGAGCCACTACACATTACAAAGTAATATACCACACACTTCTGGCTTTAAACTAACTGTACATCATAAGGTGTTCATTCAGTTCTTGTCTACCTATTTATAATTTTCTCATCAAATGACATTTTTTGGATGATCTTATCTCAATCTTAAAAGTTATCACCACTAATTTGAACAAGCAGAGCATAATGCATTATTATGCCAAAATACCATTATTGGACAAGACGTGGGGGTGATTTGTTACATTTAATGTATTCCATTTGTCCTTTTCTATATTTTCTGATACACTAAATATAGATCATTTTAAGAATGTGATCAAGAAAATGAATTGAAATGAAAGAGTGAGGAGGAAGTGTGAAACAGCGTCCATTTAAATTCCCAGCAGCCGTGCACCCAATACGTTGCCATGGTGATGGCATCAGAAACCTGTCACCAAGCCACCCGACAGCAGCATATTAATGAAACAACACAGAGGGACAATAAGGAAGAGGCAATGAGATGGGAGAAGAAGGCCGTGGAAATGATGCAAGATAGGAGGATCAAAGGGGCGGGATTAGTAGGCTCCAGCTTGTTGTGCCCTTCAGAAAACACGATATGAAGAACTTCAAATAACCAAGCCCTCATAAAGTAATCCAGTACATAAATTGGGAAGGATGTCCTTTTATGGGCATACATGTCAAAAATCTATACCTGCCAAATTAGTATGATTATGGAGAAAAAAAAACAAAACAATTAACTACCCTATTATAACATAACACTTTCAAGTTATGGCGAATTAAATATTTTCACAGTAGTTTTGTGTAGTGATGCTCATCTTGCTGTAAAATTGTCCACATGCAAAGATAATATAACACTTGAGCTTTTATATGATTTCCTCCTAAATTCTGATGGGAAATATAACATTGTTTTGCAATGCTCTCCATCATTCTTCACTCCCACTCTTGTCACGGCAGATGCATGAGCTGCCAATAAACTAGATGTGAGGGACGACATCGGAACACAACAAAAGCTTTTCCAACAACATAGAATCTCCATCTGCCCGATGTGGATACGAGTGTGTCTGTGGTTGAGCCCGCTCTGATATTCATCACTTGATTGAGGGCAATGCTCTCACACAGCGCCCCTGCTGGTTGCAGTATAGTAATGCACTCCATTTTGCATCAGTTGTTTCAGGTACAATTAATTAATAATCAATTTCTATTAAATTGAACGTATTACCCACATTATGATAAGACGTAATAGCTCACATTTTCCCCCCTTTTGCTAATTGATGTTTTTTTGTGTGAGCAATTGCATTCACTCAATTCATCCATGACATTGCAATTTAACAACAGTTCCATTTAACTTTACACGACAATCTGTAAAGACGCTGCTCCTGTCAGACGTTAATGACGTGAGAGCAGAACAAAGGGCAGCTCCGGACGGACCTGACAGGCTACTGGCAACCTTTGGGTGAACGTTTGATCTGTGCGTGGGGCGTGCACCTCTGCCTCATTCAGAGGGTCCTTCAGCAGCTTTATGGGAAACGATGGGAAGATCTCGCTGTTCCTTCCTATGCTAATTAAGCTGAAGCGACGGGCTTAACAGCGAGAATCCAGTTGTTTTTCTACAGGGTGTAGAATATAAATCGTAGTATAATTTCCCGCAGTAGACAATGCAAGGGAGCTCTGGCAGGTTTATTCCGAGTAGCAAGACAAATATGGAGGAATAAAAGGCCAACTCCCTGCCTTGGCATTTATGAGGTATGAGACTTAATTGAAACGGACACCAGCAATCAACATATCATCCCGTTATTTGAATTACTGTATCACAGTGTGTGATTACCTGAACCAACTCAAAATAAGCACTTGCTGATGCCTGATGGTCTCATCATTGACTGATGGGCTAATACATTTGTTAAGCACTTTTTGTTAGATACTCTACAGTAAATGTCTCACAATTTGATATTATTATGACACTTTGCCAACAATATCAACTGCACGTGCAATAATCGACATATGCTAATGAGTCATTGCAGCTCTGTTGCTGGGAGGTCCTCTAATTGTGTTTAAGTATCAGTTGCTTGAATGTTTATATGTAATTACCACAGCATTGGTGCTACTTGTTGCTAGTCCGTGTTTCAGATTATATGTCAGCATTGAGCAAACAGACTTTATGTCATTATATGGTTTGGCTGAAGATTTTGGTGTTTGATGTGTCATGTGTCATCTTTCACACCGCTTATCCTGTACAGGGTCGCGGGAAGCTGCTGGAGCCTATCCCAGCTGACAATGGGCAAAAGGCAGACTACACCCCGAACTGGTCGCCAGCCAGTTGCAGGGTACACACACACACACACTGAGCGGGAACCGATCCCACAACTCAGGTATGTGGTACCACTACACCATCAGCGACCCTGGTGTTTAATGTACATTGTTTAATTCTTTTTGTTTTAGTATTCGGTTTGCGAGGTGTAGTGTATCGTGGATTTGACTTTAGTCTTCCATTGCTGCCTCAGGTGGTGTCCCTCCACACTTGCTTGGGCCGATGAGGTGTTCCAAATTTCGCTGAAAATGTGGTATTGTTGCATTTTTGACGGTGTCGATACATTGTCCGGCACTGAGTAATTTTATTAGCGGGAATCTATCTGACTTTGTCTTAATACGTTCCTGCCGATTCTTCCTGCACTGTCTTTGCTGTGTGTGGCAGTGGCTACCACTGCCCCAGGTTGTCAAGGAAACAGCAAAGTAAGCAAGACTAGCCTTCCTTATTGCTCCTCAGTGGTGGGCATTTGTCTTACTTTCCTTCTTTCCTTTACTTTATTTCACATTTCGCAGCATGTCTTGAGTCTGATTGGATGTTTGAGAGTTGCTTTAGAACTGAATGAAAAAGAAAATGACAACTCATCTTTTGGCACGTATTTTACCTATTATTGAAAATGACATCAAAATTGTGAGCCAAAACAAACATAGCACACCCAACTTACTGTGACCTGAACCGACCTACTTACAGTCTAGCTGTGGCCCAATTGCAGGGAGTCAAAATAACACAGATGCTGGCCCGCAACCACACGCAACTCAACACTGGCCCATGTGTGTGTAAATCAACTTAATGTGCTTTAAACAGGCCAGAGTATTGACATGCTGTCTGCTTAAAAGACTGCGAAAGTGGGAGACGTAAAACATCACCAATTAAATACAAACAACACTAACAAACATGTTATGTGGCTGTTAATGGGTGTGAAAGTGGGAGACGTCCACAATTCTTCAAAAGGGAAAAAAAAGGTGATTTTAATGACTGTGAATTTTTAAAGAGATTAGATGCATGGTCAGCTACAAACACGATGCATCTCACCTTACAGCTTCTGAATACATAAGCAGCACTAGTAAGCACATGGAAACTTGTCATCTGTCTACTTGGTAGGGAAGTTGGCGAATAATGAATAATAAAATAATGAATAATTAAAAATGGCAAAATACATACATTTTCAAAGTAGAAGAAGGAGCAACCGTTTGGGCTTAAGATGAAGCAAGCAAAAAAGTATAATACAAAGTAGCGCTGCACAATACATTGAAAAAATATCGATATCGCAATATTGGCCCATGCAATATGCATATCGCAAAGACTCACAATAATTTGTCTCATGGAATTGTATGCTTTTATCTGAATTTGACCGTCAGACGCAAGCTCAAAGCTGGATCGCCATTGAACCTTATCTAGGGTAATTAATTCCAATGAATTAGCTAACAATACAGTGAGCTTGCTTATTCTGCTGCATGAAAAAAATTGTAATTCTTTCACTAGTACATTTTAAATATTGCAATAATATCGATATGGTTATATTCAACAACCATATTGCATATCGCAAGTTTTTCCAATAATTGTGCAGCCCTAATAAAAAGCAAGCAAAAAAATAAAAATGATAATTAAATGATAAAATTTAAACATTGGTCTCAACTTCTTGTGGGGATAATAGAATGTCTTTCAGAAAAGGAAAAGCGGTATTTAGCAATCAAGACATATTTTTCCGCCATAAATAGGCCCAATTACAACTCATGAGCACCACTTGTGTCAATACAGCAGTTTTTGAAAGACACCATTTTAATTTGGGACTTTCAAGTTTTCCTCTCATGATCACTTAGGTCCAGCTAGAAAAAAAAAAAAACTTAAGAGTGGGAATACTAATTCTCAGTGCGTCTCACTATTAATAATGTGATCCCTATGGAATTGACCTGTTGTCATGGTCCAGTAGTGTCCTCTAACAGCATTTGAAAGGATATAAATCTCTTTTACCTCAGGATTAGCGAGTCATCCACTCAACTGAGCACATCGGCAACGCACCTCACACACTCTCTCTGTATACTGTAAATTGCAATTGTGATGACAAGAACCCCTTTTCAAGAACATTGAACTGCTGGAATATATTTTATTTAATGTTCCTGCCTTGCTAGGATAAAACCTTTTTTAACAAAATATAGAGAGTTCAAAAAATGTGTTGTATCATATTAGATCCTTTTCAAATTTTGTGACTAGGGACCCAAAAAGAGACAAGCAAACGTCCAGGAACATTTGGGATTTTCTGATGAGTAATGCCGAATCCTAACAGAAAAATCAGTGTACATAAATGTTCCAGTTAAGCGGTGCATTCGCTCTTCCTCCTGATCCAATCAGAGCAGACTGTCGGCACCAGTCAGCATCTTTCATATAATCTGGTCATCCGTGAGATGAGAGTTAGAGCACAGAAATAGAGGACGAGGGGCATGGAGAGAACAGTGCTTTTCTTTCGGTCGTTTTTTTCCCTTTTACATAATTTAACAATTAGGTAACAAATGGAAGCCTGTACGGTAGAGAGACACATTTAGGCCATCGATAGGCTGTTGGATGAGAAATGTGAAATTGAAAAAAATTTGGACACAACTTTGGGACCTTCAAAAATAGGCACTAGGCCTTTCACAACAAGACATTTTTCAGGATGATATATTTTCCCAGAAACTATCATGATAAACGATAGTTTTGTTTACTTTTTTTTCTTTTATTCCACTGTGATGATATTAGAGCAAAAATAATGAAACAGGATGTCAAGTCCAAACTGATCTTTACAGTAAAGTGTTCTACTGAACACTGTATTTTGATTACTATTGCGTTTGTGGCACAAGAACAAAGTAGAAAAATCCACCTGTTTTATGTCTGTTTTAAAATCCACCTGATGTCCAAAGATGCAAATGAGAGGTGAATATAATAAGAAATGGACCTCTTTCAAGATCAAACAATCCTGATATGAACAATGTAGATACTGTTTGTGGAGGGAGAATAATTCCTGGGTGCGCACCGTTTATCTGGACTCACACCAACATTTTGTGCGTTCTTCATTGGTCCATCATCCATCCCGCTAAGTAACAAACAAAAATCAATAAGCACATCTCGTTTGGGGTGAAAAATATCCAAAGGAGAAACACACCGCCAAAACAACATCAATCCAATCTACTAAACCACCACAGAAAAGATAAAGAGGTTGTTGAATTATGCAATATTGCATTGAATTAGAAATTATTCATGGCGAACCCATGTGAGCTCACGAGCGACTGGGCTGCCCTTTGCTGTTCTATAAATCCCGCCTTTAAACCGAGCCTATGGTACCAATACAAACCGAATTAACTTCACTAAAAAGTACACTCAAGATCCTATATGACATCACTTAAAATCTGATCTGAACTTCATACCAAAGCAGCATAAACAATCATTTCCCAGTGCCAGAGCGGTTCCCCTGCCAGCTGCTGTGGGACATCACACTGCAAGGTAACCATAGCAACACACGACACCGTCGGTGTAGTCTTAGTAACTGGGCAGCTGCCATACTAGCCTTAGCCGGAGGTGCCAGCGCCTCTATTTCCACGTCTCCACTTCCTCTTGCCGACAAGAGACGGCCGCGTATTGATGATGTCACAAAGCTTCCTTTAGAAGCCAGGAAGAGGGCAGCAGTGAGGGGAGGCGATGGATGCAAAATAAAAGAGGGGGAGGGGTGAAGGGAGAGTTGGGGAAAGAAGACAAGAGCAAGTGAGGGAGGGCAAGGAGAGAGACTGGAAACAAAAGGGGAGCAGAAGATCGAAAAGGGAGCAAAACGAATGCAGTGTAGAAAGTACATTTTAAAAATCTATATAGCACTAAAACAAGAGTGTTCATCCATTAACAGTGCATCTTCATCAATCATTGGAATAAAATCTTTTCATCAAGAGTCAATAACACACATGCTGTAATGATAAATAATGATTGGGATGTATCAGATTACTAAACACTGGATACGTTTACATGGACACATTTATTCAGATTAAAAGCCTGATTGAAAAAAAAATGCTTCATGTACAGACCCCATTTGGAATATTCTGACCCGATCAAACCCATTCGGATCAAGATTTTATTCTGAACGAGAGGGGTGGTTTATGTTGTCTGATAATCCGATCAACGCGCATGAAAACTCGTATTCAGAAATTTCGTAACAAACCGTCTTT
The DNA here is from genome assembly GCF_054856515.1 of Filicampus tigris. Classification (NCBI taxonomy): domain Eukaryota; kingdom Metazoa; phylum Chordata; class Actinopteri; order Syngnathiformes; family Syngnathidae; genus Filicampus; species Filicampus tigris. Next base: position 6,981,052 of record NC_141217.1, read on the forward strand.
ACCGCCCATGTCTGTGACGTCGGTATACGCGTTTCTGTTCTTCCCGGAAGCTAGTAGAAGCAGAGCGAACGAAAGACGTGAACTGGTACTTTTGCAGCTCCATTAGGAAGTGTTAACTCGACATGACAGCGCAAACGGGAAAGACACGCTAAATAACACTAACGTGTAAAGCAGAAAGTCATCTTTTGTTGACACGGAAGTCACTACGGCTCCTTCTTCTACAATTTCCGGTGTATTTGGTCAATCTGTGCCCGATCGAAAGTGTGATGCATGAGTATGCAAATCCTAACCAGATCAATATTTTTAGTGTCCATGAAAACAGTGCATTTGATCAGAATTTTAATCCGAATTTTGATCGGATTAAACAAATTTTGTCCATGTAAACATAGCCAGTGTCGACATTTTTCACCTCCACCAAATTGTACCTTTTCCATTGCATGTGATCTTCTCAGCTTGGTAGGCTTAGCACAAGGTTTACTCCACAGGAACTTTCTTATATTGCTAATTGATAATGATCAATTAGGCGCATCACATGCACAGCCCCCACTTTAGCCTAAGAACAACACGAGTTGTGAATCCATTACATTTAAGAGCGTGCTTTCCTTTTAAATACTGCAAATGTAGTTGCCGATTTGGCTCTATCGTCCTTAGTTTATTGTCACAGAGAAAGCAGCAGTAGAACCACAGATGGCTGAAGCATCTTATGGACAAATCAGCCTCTGGCGTTAAACACCAACAGTGATGATGTAAAGCTATTGAGTAAAAGTAATAACGTATCAATGCAATAAAACAAGTCTATTCACATGCATACTACAGTATCATGTTCCTTCTGGATCATGACATTTACAGCACATGCAGGCCACCCATCCCGTCGGCGAATGTGATGTGCAAATAGCAGCAGCACACATTATCACACGTGCATTCGAGTCGAGTGCTGACTGGCAAATTTTCAAAAAACCCAAAAGACAAAATTTCATGCACAATACTAAGGCACATTATGAAGTCTTAAGGGGAACAAATTGGATCTGTACTGGCTATAATTATCCCAATCAATAAACCGTCACTTTATTCACCCACGGGGGGTGTACTGTAAAGTGTGCTAAACCCATTTTAGTGTGTTTGTGTGCGTGCGCTCAGCACACACAATAGGTCCATAAGGAGACCAGTGTGGAACCTTTTAAGTGAGTCCATCTGTCCTCCCACAGGTGAGGTAATCTGCACTCCAATCATATCTTAATGGCTACATTATCAAGCGCGTGTGTGTGTGAGTGTGTGTGTGTGTGGGCGTGTTTTTGGGTGTCTGTCCACATATCTGTGTGTGTCTTGTTGCAAAATATCTCAATATCATACAGTATATCACTACACAACATTTACATTTCTATCATCGCATGTGACAGGCCTTGATAGTTTAGCCCTCAAACTAAAAACAAAAACAAAAACTAGGGCACAACCGATTAAACGGCCACTCGATTAAATCGGCCGATGATGGACCTTCAAACATCGGCCAAAATAATCGGCCGGATTGTCGATGTTTCCAAATTGTTTTTACCTTTATGTACTCTAATCATTTACAGCAATTGTACATAAGTAACACTGGTCTCATTATTATTTATTACACATACATCTATACCACAACCTTGAATGCATCCTAAAATGTATATGAATGAATGAATTTTGATGATAAGGTCATTCTATGGATTTGTCATCCAAAACAAAGCAAATCTTCATTTTTTTTTACAAGCAATGCTTAGGTGAGCAATGCAAGTTGTGCAAGGAATTGAACTGGATGCCACATATGTCATGTTTAACACAACCTAAACTCAGTTGGTTAAAAAAAGAGAAAGAAAAAAGCAACATAACATGTGCAACATAAATCAAACATAAATGTGTTAAATATGAAAATAGGTCCAAGGCCAGCCCGCGAATAGCGAAAATTTGTGGATAAGTATTGAAAGGCGTTGGGGGAAAAAAGATAATGTGACCTTATGCATTGTATATTTTTTTCTTAATTGGCTGATTAATCAGTAGTCAGTATTTTTATCTGTCAAAAACTGGCATCGGCCTCAAAAAATCAGTTGGCCTGTGGAAAAAAAACCTTCATGTGATCTATAGTTCTCTTGGTGGGAAGTAGACTACTTTGAAGCCACATTCCTCTGTTCTGCTTGGACCTTCTTTAATCTAATCAATCACTCACTCTAATCCAGTTTAAGTTCAGCTGCTTTGATGCGCTGACCCATTTAACAACACGCGTGCCTCTGGAGGGAACGCAAGCACAGATTTCATTGCGGGTCATGAGAAAATATCACTTGTGTCATGACCTGCATGCCGCAGACCCAATAATATAAGGGAAAAAAGACGAGAAAACAACCAAGTGAGCCGAATATTTAATAATATCTATTCAATCAACACAATCATTACGTAAAAGCACACAACAAAGTCTGTAGCTCTCTTCTCCCTACATCCCTCTACTCGCTCCGAAACAATAGGCAACACTTCCTGAGCCACAGAAATACCAAGGAGCAGTTTCCTTCTGGAATAAGTAAGTTGCCGAGATGCACTTTCAATAAATTGATGTAGAAAAGCATACACTTGAAATTTGGCTAGCGCTAAGGAAATCTAGCTAATCAGAGCAGCGTAGAAAAGGTTTTCATAGAGGTTCAATGCTTTCCGAGTGACACTCTGGTTTAAAGGGTACTTGTGGTTAAACGACTTACCCAAGTGACACATTAATCCAGTGAGGTTGAAGGGAAATATTTCCAAAACACAAAGCTAACTAACCCATGTACAGTACATGTGGTCAACATTACAGATCGAAGCACACGATATGAGAAGACCCCATTACAGCGCATCCAAGGATGAACACGGAGACTGTTTTTTTGTACCACATACTGAACATTTGTTTTAAATGGCGTCGCATGGTTGTAATGCATAATGCCAGCGTGCCATATTATTCATCCATCCATTTTCTAGGGTTTCTTTTGTAGGTTTGCGGGTGAGCTGGAACAAATCTCGCCTGACTGGGCAAGAGGCGGGGTGCACCCTGGACTGGTCACCAGCCAATCGCAGGGCATTCACACTCACGTTCACACCTGAGGACAATTTTGAGTCTTCAATGAACCGAACATGCATGTTTTTGAACGTGGGGGGAAGCTGTCGTACCCAGAGAAAAAACTCACAAGCATGGTTAGAACCTCAGAATTGTGAGTGGAACAAAAACGACAACAACCAATTAAAAAGTGTGCCGTATTTGTTCGCATTTAAGACAGTTTCAAAGATTTAACCGCACAAGTGGTTTTATTTTTCTTTCGCTTTTTGTGTCTCACTTAGCCTAGTGATAGAAGGTCACATGTATCAATGAAAACTGCTCTTGGCAGTTACGTTATTGGGATATGGTGAAAGAATGCAGCATTACCATGATATACTCAAAGATGACCTCATCGTCAATGGATTTATCTTAAATCAACATACTCTCTCTCTCTCACACACACACATGAACTCATTCACCTATTGCAAGGGCACACACACACACACACACACACACAGGACGACACTTCTTCAACGACCTTCAGCTGAGTTATGGTGATCATATGCAGAGAGGTAGCGTGAAAGAGCGGATGCATGAAAACGAAATCCTTAAATGACACGTAGCATTTTCTCTCTAATCATCATGGATTATTTTTCCAATTAAAATCACCCAGCCCTCCTGCCAAGACCCCACCTGCTACAGCCCCCTTTTGTCTCCCTTCTCCTTGCCCTGTACAAAGCAATGCCCTTGTCTTTGTTTACAACCTTGTCTCAATTTTCTTCCCCTCTCCTACCTGGGCGAACTCTTGCACTTCACACAGCCAATAAAGGAGCTGTGCATTGTGTTTGGTTACCTTGAGGCTGAGGGGCGGCTGCAGAAAAAAGGGAAAGGTTTCGATGGAATTATGTATATAGAAAAAGTTTCACTACACGTGACACTACACAGGTTCGCCCGATAAATTGTCCAGAACTGATTGCTGAGCAAACCTATTGAATGGCGCACAGCATATTAACTCATGACATTGAAAAAATGAGGGCTGGAAGTAATGATTATTTAATAATTGAATAATATGGGCATTATTTTGTCAATTAATCAAGGAATCAAATTTTTTAAATGATCGTTTTCCATCCCTTCATTCAAAAACATAATATTTCAAATTAACAGTGCAGAAAATCCACAAACATAAATGAAGATTAAAGTCACTAGTTTGGTCCGTAACATGTCAGAAAATTCTCAAAAATGTAATTGCTTACCAAAGTAGAAGCATTTTTTTTTTATTTTGATTCAACACAGATATCAGTCTACTATAATAGAAGACAACAGAAATCAAAGATTTACTGTAGAGAAGCTGAAATCTTGAGCATTTGTACCATTTAAAATTTTAAAAAGCATCTAAATGATTATGTAATTGATTATCAAATATAATTATCGATTAATTTGATTGTTGATTTGTTGGCAATAAACTGATTAATTATTGCATCTCTTACAACAACAGAATGAAAAAAAAAACCTGAAATGAATTTCTCTATTAATCAAATCTTCATCACAAGTTAATTTAATTCCCATGTGTCTTCAATCAATTTTCTCAGATTGAAATTGATTTCCAAGGTCCTCTGCATTCGGAATAAACAGTCCTGATTGTTTCCCCCTAGTGTTGGTGACGCACGTGAAAAGTCATTTCCTTGCCGAATCACCCTACATGTCTACTATTGCAAATCCCCCAAACCCAGCCTCATTATCTCCCCAGCAACCATCTTTTTCTCCTCTACACCTTCAATCAATCTTTTACTTCAGTCAAGCTGCTTCACCTTCAAATGATGAAACATTCTCAGAAGATGCAATCCCCTGCAGCCTCTTTATCCTCCAAAAATTGCAGACACCCTCTTTGTCTCGTCTCTCCTCCCAAACCAGCAGCCTTCACTCTATAACCCTCCCTCAATCAAATGTGACCTTGCTGCCTTCCGATGTCAAACAGCTGGAATGGATCGAACATTTTGGAGACAGGTGAAGACAGAGATTTGAGAGGTGGGAGCATGAGGGAGCTGGGAAAAGAAAAGAGAGGGACAGCAAGAGTAAGAGAAGTGAAAGAAGGGAGCGTGGAAAGAAATGCTCACATCAGCATGACTTTCAAAAGCCAAATCAGGACACATGAAATCAAACTAGAGGGAAAAAAATGCACGTGGGGGCGAACCACTCACGACTATGATACAGTGTATGCCGTTTGTCTTGGTCAAATATTATTGTGAAATTAGATATGAATAGTTTTAGATATTCTGCTACAGGAATCACTATTATACTTTAAGCATTCGGGCAAAAACTGTAATAGTACCATGACCATAGTGGACCATAACCCGGTCTTGAATTCCATTCATACCACCCAAGGTGAGATACAGATGGGCGAGACATTCCAGTGTGAGTAAGTGCAAACACAAAGTTGCCTAAATCATATCAGCAATGTGAAGAATTTTCTGCGGGGTTGGCATAGCTCATCACAGCACAGCCAAACATGAAGCCAGGTCAGCAAGTCAGAGGGCTGTCAAATAGCCAAAAAACCTTCAACAGCCTCACGTGTGCTGAGAAAATCACACCTCACAACAAATGGTCTTGCTCCTGCACTAAAGGGAATCGTTAATAAATTGACTACCGGTAAAATAGAGCACCACAGAAAGGACGCAGGCATGCACTGGAATAAACTTTAACTACAGTGCATAAACTGAATAAAAATGCCAACCACAGTAAATCACTACTTCTGGAGACAAAATTGCATGGTGGTATAAAAAAATGGCACAAATCAGGTTTGAACCCAATTCAAACACCAGCGTTATCTGGAACTCAATGAAAGCATTTTGGGGTGACCCTGTGGAACAAGACCATGTTTAAGAACAAAAACAAGGGGAAACAAATGTTTGTTTTTACTCTGCACTGTGGTCCCATCACATAACATTCTTATTCATTCGTAATTAGTTCAATAAATGAGCAGATATTGTGTGATAAATTGCACTGTATACAAAATGATCCCAATAGAATATTGGATAATTTTCCTAAAAGTATACCAATTTTTAACACAAGTACTCTGTACCATGTACTTTGCCTAACAGTAAATGACCGGGCAGTGGCTTATCATGTTCGACGAGAAAAAAAAAACAAATCTAATTTTGCTGAGCTACAAGTACATGATCTCTGGCGCTGGCCTTCTTGTGTGGAGTTTGCATGATTAATGTGATGGTTGATGTAATGATTTGTATGATTAATTCAAGACTTTAAATTGCCCATAGATGTGAATGGTTGTTTGTCGATTTGAGCCCTGCGATTGCTTGGCGGCCAGTTCCGGGTGTAATCCTGCCCAAAAGTCAGCTGGGATCGGCTCCAGGCCACCCGTGAGCCTCGTGACTATAAGTGGGAAAATGGCTGGAAGGACGGTTGTTAAAATTGTACTTCAATGTGAAGTCATAAAATATAATCCATCAATTATTCTGTTGTCTCTTTTTTTCATACCACAGCAATTGGAAGATCAATCGCAATTTAAGACAGCAAGAAAGAGAACTGGTATGTTGCCAACAAATGTAAAACCACCACTGTACCGACCCATAAAAACCAAGAAAACATTTCGATAATATGTCAAAAACTAGCCAGGAGGTTGCAAACAAACACAAAAATAAAACAAAACATGTCTATTTGCATCAGAGAAAAGACACTTGCATTCACTTGAACGGCCTCCCGGGGCATGAAGGCAAAGTGATTCAATCAGCAGTAAAGCCTCATTAAAGTCAAGTGTCCACCTACAAGTGGACATGCAGTGGGGAATGCAGTATTTTGGTCAGCATCATCTATTAACAAAAGAGCGCAAGTAAAATTGAATAACTTGTCAAGTAGAATACAAGCACCCCCGCAGGTCTATGTAATTAGTGAAGGAGGAGGACACCAAGGGAGCTTTCTGTCTCCTCTCCAAATGCACAGCCATATCAGGCAAGCGGTCAATCGATAGTTGGCCAGGAGAGGCATGAAAAACACTGAGACCCCCTCTCAGACATCCCCAAACCAGCAATTTTATTGAGGGAACGTAGGCCAGATCCCCTACATCGGGTCTTGGGCCGGCACCAGAACTCTGAGAGCCCGATCAAACATGGCGGAAAAAAGACAAAGATCAGCCTGATCAGCATGCTCACTGCGAGGCCTGGCCAGATGACACTTTTTAGCACTGAAAACATTTGGCGATTTCATTTGTTTGCCCAGTTTCATTTTCGCTTCGCTTGGCCAGGGGATCAAATTGTGCCTTACTGTCCTTTCAAAGCTTTACTTGCTCTCTTGTGAGGCATCGAAAATGAAAGAAAAGAGGGTCAACAAGAAAAGTGTACAGTGGCTGCCCAAAGACTTTCTTTTATGGACGCCGCAGTTATGTTAGCCGCCAGTGTGGTGTCACATATCTGCTTTTAGCATTGCCTTGTTAGCGCTCAGAGAAATCGAGGCCTACCTTGTCAACCTCCTGCTGCAGGACCTGCTTGGCAACCTCCAGATCCTGGAGTCGGACTCTGAGCTCCTCATTCTCCTCCTCCAAACGGGCCCTCTTTTTCTCCCCGCTGTCCAGCTGACTGTGGAGACGGATGGAGACGTCTTTTGCCACCTGGAAGCAGGAGGAGTCGGATGCACAACTCAGTCGTGTGATTTTGGTCTTTCTTGGCTATTTGTCCATTCATGTATTCATCACAGACTGCAGGTCTAAAGGAAGCAATAGATATCTCTGGGTTCCGTTCATTCTTGCAGATATTGGACCCGCTACGTTGTGCCAATTCACATTTTTTGGGGGGAATACTCAATTCATGAAAGGTATCTGGAATAAAAAAATCCTTCATTCAAATAAGCTCCACAGTGAATATTTATAACATTTTCCCTGGGGTTAAAACCGTTTGTAGATTCAAATATTGAAGCAAATTATTTAGGCCAACTAACTGATGATGTCGGATAAGAAACAAGCACAACTGGACCGAGAAAGTTGAGAGAGAGCGGAAATATCTCTAGTGAGTCAGTCAGTTACGGCAGGTTGCCTGATGTTTTATGTGACCGGATATTGAAGTGAAAGACATTCAAGCACATCACTTTGTTCAATAACATTCAAAGCCATATATATGCACACAAAAAGAGAGAGCAACGTTAGTCTAATTTGATACAACTCTTTGAATATTGCAAAACAAAACAGCCCAACATTTATTGAAATCCTTGATTCATGAAAAAATGACTCGCGTAAGACTGTGTACAAGTCATTAGCTTTAAATATGAATCTGACAACCCTGTTTTCAGTTTGAGTACTGTTTACTTAGTGCTCGACATGAATAAGGATGTCGACAAATGGCCAAAAAATAAACGTTTTAAAATTCGTACTGAGTGAACTGTATTGCATTGTTTTTGTTTGTGCATATGTGTGCCTATTTGACAATTATTTTGTGTGTCAATAACAGCCACAATAACTAACTGTGTGTTGAATGTACATGTGTCACTGTATGAATGTTTCGAAACCGGTGCAAGTGTGCAGCTGCGTGCCACAATACTCCAATTGACCACCCACACCACACAATAGCCCCCTGAATCCTCCATCACAGACAGTCCTGTTGTGTGCGCACGCAGGCTTCTCCGTCGTTCCTTGCGTAAGCCTGTGAGCGCTGATTGAATTTGAGAGTGACAGTGAGCTCGTTTAGTTTTAAGGTGAAGCTGAGGTCACCGAGGCCCACCGCACACTGAGCCATGCGGCCGAGCATTACTGAACTATTGCGGAATGTGCAGGTTCTACAACTAATTCCCATAAGTGGCCGGACGACGGCCACTAGTTTTGCTACAATTGGAAATTGTAATTGCAGGTGAAGCAAGTGTTTCCGGGTATTAAGATGACCCCATATAATATACAGTATACAGCACGGATAGAGAACCGGCCCCTTGATTCATTCGAACAAAACAACAATAAAAATAAAACATGGAAAAGAAAAAGTTTACATTTTCTTTTCATTTACAAACTCCCCAAATTCTTCAAAAAATGCTGATAAACATATACATTTTCCAAAAATGGGGTAAGTGCGTGTTGGGGGATCCTGGAATAAACGTGAAAAATCCAAAAGATGAAAAAAAGAAAAAGAGGATCCATGATCCTTGTACCTGTTGCTAAAAGGTGAAGTGTAGAGAGTCTCTGCCGCCAAACTACAGCCGTATGCCCCCAAGCTGTACCAATACTTACGGTTTGGCACCCACTGATGTATTCACAGATTTTTTCAATATTCTTTTTACATTTTTCATTGTTTTGGGGGGGGCGTTTTTTCCCCCCAATGCATTCATTATTGGTCTCAACTATACACAGATTTTCACTCTTTGCGAGATGGTACTCTCCCTTTTCCGCCAGGGCTCTACTTTATACATGTTGCTGAAAATAGTAAAGGTCAGAAAGAAGCAGCCAGAGGGCAGTCAACGCACAGGTACGCACAAAACAAAAAAACGAGATGTAAGCGACAGACGGTGGAGTAAAGGTGAACCACCACCACCACATCGGCTCGCAATTGGGATAGTGAAGAACGAAATGCAACACTGTCCTTGTAAAGGTGGCTAGGTGTACATCATTAAAAAGCAAAAAGAAACTTTAAGTGTTGTAACCAATAGCACATACAGTAGCTAGCTTCGTTAGCTTAGCCGGATAAGATTGTCATCAATAACAGCTGTTCTGTGCTGCACTGTGATTACCCAGGTTGCATTACTGGTGCATGGCTCAGTGACAAGGTTTACAGCCTTTTGGCAGACAAATGTCCTTTCTCTGGTTATTGCTCAAGGTGTATGTGTGTGTTTCGAGTGTGTGTGTATGTGTGTGGGTGTTTCAGAGGACACACATCTATAAACACAATACAACTGAGAACAGATGGGTACCCATAGGCCATGGTGGCATAATTCATGAAGGTCCTTGGTGATGGAGGGGACCTTTTCAAGTTGAATGTAAGGCCAGGCCAAGATAAATGTCTCTTATGATGGAAGCATCAATGCGTGTGGTGGTGTGTGTTAAAATACTAAACATGCTTAGTATTCATAGTCTCTCTTAATTTAATTTGTTATGCTTCAATTGTTATGTAGCAATGCAGAGTATGCACATATTAGCGGTCATATTATGACCTTCAAATAACAGCTAGCTATTTCTAATTTTCAAAAGTATCGTGGTTATTAAACTGTGTTGCCATTGCAAGCAGCCATTGCTGTTTTCCTCATAAATCTTCATTGAAGAGTACAAGAATAAGTCGGACAACAAATTGTTAACTAACATTGTAAACTACTCTCTTCTGTGCTTTTTTATTATTACTATTATCATCCCTTAAATTACTATACTATACAGTGTATTATATAATGTATTTTATGACTGTGTTTTTTTAGACAACTGGTATTATATGCTTTTTGTTGTTGTTGTTGTTGTTGTTGTTGTTGTTGTGTGTAGGATGTCTACAGTGGACCAACCTGGACCCCTTTTGTGAGAATGAAATGAATAAATATACAGTGGCTTGCGAAAGCATTTGGCTCCCTTGAACTTTCTGAAATGTTGCCACATTTTAAGCTTCAAACATAAAGGGGTAAAAGGTGATTTTTTTTGCGAAGAATCAACACCAAGTGGGACACAATCCTGAAGTGGCACAACATTCACATGATATTTAAAACTTTTTTTAAAATAACAAAACTGAACATTGAGGTATGCAAAATCATTTTGCCCCCGAGTTAATAATTTGTAGAAGGCCCTTTTAATAATAATAATAATAATAATAATAATAATAATAATAATAATAATAATAATAATAATAATAATAATAATAATGTATCAGATTTATATAAAGATTTTCTGGACACTATTGTTGTGATTACAGCTTTTGGGGCATGTCTCTATCAGTTTTGCACATGTTGAGATTGAACATATTGCAAATTCTTCCTTCCAAGTTCCAGTTTCAGTTCAAGTTCAGTAAGGTTAGATGGAGAGCATTTGTGAACAGGAGTTTTCAGATCTTTCCACATATTCTCAATTGGATTCAGTTCTGGACGGACTTGACCATTCTAAAACCTGGATATGTTTAGTTCTGAACCATTCCATTGTAGATTTTTCTTTATGTTTCAGATCATGGTCTTGTTTTGTTGGAAGGTAAATAGGTGTTTTTCAGACCCCAACAGGTTTTCTTCCCCCTGTATTTGGCTCCATTCATCTTCCCATCAACTCAAACTATCTTCCCTGTCCCTGATGAAGAAAAGCAGCTCCGGACCATGATGCTGCCGCCACCATGTTTGACAGTATGGATGGTGCGATCAGGGTGATGTGCAGTGTTACTTTTAAGCCACGCATAACGTTTTGCATTTAGCCCAAAAGGTTTAATTTGGGTCTCATCTGAGGGAAGCACGGTCTTCCACATGCTTGTTGTGTCTCCCAAGTGGTTCAGCAAACCTCAAATAGGATTTTTGGAGTTGTCTTTGAGAAACAGATTTATTCTTGCCAATTTGTGCAGAGTGCGACTAGTAGTTTTCCTCCAGACAGATTCTCCCACCTTAGCCGTGGATCTCTGCAGTTCATCCACAATGATCATGGCCGTCTTGGCTGCATCTTTGATCAGTGCTCTTGTGAAGCTTCTGAAATCTTTTCATATCCGAATCCTGCTTTAAACTTCTGCAAAGATTTATCCCGGACCTGCCTGGTGTCTACCTTGGTCTTCATGATGCTGTTTGCTCCCAAATATTCTTTTAACAGACCTTCAGGTTAAGTTAAGGGGACATCGCACTTCTCACTTTTTTTATCCCCCCAAAAATTCAATATATTGTATGAGTTTCATTCCACTTCACGACTGTGTCCTACTTGATATTTTTTCTTCACCCCCCCCAACAGATCCAATTATATATTTTTATGTTTCAAGCCTGAAATGTGGCAAAAGGTCAAACAGTTCAAGGGGGCCAAATACATTCGCAAGCCACAATACGTAATGCAGTATTGTTATTCTTTGTGTATTTATACACTCAATAGCATCAAAGACAAATTGGCAACATTCCTAATGACACTTTAAGTGAAGTTTTATGTATTTATCACACTGGTGCCTTCATTGGCTTTTCCATTGTTCTATTTTCTTCCTCCTCCCTTCACTTGGAGAATTTTCTCTTTTGTGAGCCATTCAGTGTGTAAATGCTGTTTTGTCCCTCTACGTTCAAGAGTATGTGATGGAATTTACATCCATTGGAGATTCACTATAGGATTTAATTAGCATTCACTAAAGGCTGCTGGTGAGAGAGGAGCATGTTGAATTTAGTAATTTAGTGTGTGTGCGTGGGGGGGGTGCGTGTGTGTGTGTGTCTGAAGTCAAGAGGGAAGGGAAAATAAACTGACAATAGCAGGCAGAGCAAGTTCTGTCTCAACACACACACACACACACACACACACCCACACACCCACACACCCACTCACACCCAAAAATAATTGTACCAGAACTAGAAGGATGACTGGTGGGGGGTGACATAGGAACAATACTTTTGTTAGTTGGGCACACACAATTCACAACCACAGAGTGTTGTGTCAACTACAAGATTACTAACTGCCATTTGTTGACCGAGAAATCTGTTTGCCCTGTGGGCGTGTGTGTCTGTGTTTTTGTATATGTGCGTGTCTGGAACTACCGGTAGGTTGTTTTTTGGTTCTTGGGGACTGGCAATAGATAGAAAGATGTAAAAAAAAAAAAAAAAAAAAAGTCTAGTTTTAATGTGTTGCAGGGAGGAAAATTGATTGAGCTGACAAAATAAAAAACATCAACAATAATTCTACCACAAAAATCTAAGAAGGCTTAAGTGTAGGCCTCGCCCCGAAAAGATGATGAAACATTAATGATCCGTGTGAAATAATGACAGCTTGGAGGATGGATGTGGATATTTTTGTTTTTTGATGGGCTGACAGGGTACATATTTTCCCTTGGTTTCGGTTCAAGTAATTCTGTTTACAGTATGAGCCATGTGTTGCATCATTGTTGTTTTTGTGCTATGACTACTATAAAGCAGAGCTGGGCATTGCCTCACCGTCACGAAGATCCCGTCTGCATATTGAGCCGACCCACGTGGGCCCAGTCGGTCCGAGTCAGACAAACGGCATGGAGAATGGACTTAACCGGTACCGCATCACACGCAGGTGCTGCACTCCTGACATGCTGCCAAATAAATAAACAATAAAAGTGTTCTATACCTTTGGGTCCCACAGATGCAATGACATGTGCACCATATTGTTTTGACTTCACCGATCAGCTGCTGTGCGTGTGTGTGTCTCTGTTGTTTTTATTTGCTATTTTTACTTTGGCGACGGTAGTCCGCTGATAGTGTAGTGGTACACACGCCCGAGTTGTGTGCGGGCAGCGTGGGATCGATTCCCGCTCAGTGACAGTGTCTATGTGTGCCCTGCGACTGGCTGGCGACCAGTCCGGGGTGTAGTCTGCCTTCGCCCGTTGACGGCTGGGATAGGCTCCAGCAACTCCCCGCGACCCTGTAAAGGATAAGCGGTTTGGAAAATGACATGACATGACTTTGGCGACGTGTCTGCTTGTGCGGTGCCTGCGTGTGACGTGTACATTAAGTTCTTGACGCCGATTGGCCGTCGCCGCCGAGGGATGGACTGGGACCACGTGGGTCGGCTAAATATGCAGACGGGAACTTGCTGACGGTTGATGCCCAGCAGTTTTGTAGCTCAAAAAATCATTTTTCTGGTGGAAATGGACGTGCACACTGTTATGTGCAACTCTGTCTTTAAAATCTTAATCAATCTTTAAAACAGGGGTGTCAAACTCATTTTTGTCACCATAATTGTGGTCGTTACGACTGTGAACCCATACAAATGTATGATCGCCTTTAAATCAGAAGGCAGTAAATAGTTTGTTCAACTGTTTTTCAATGTATTTCAAAGGAGGGATTTGTAACAAATGCTTGCAATATCCCGTATGTTGTGTTAACAGTGAAGACAATTTCAAAGAAACACAAGTAAATATACATGATTCGCCTTCGTGGGCCACATAAAAAGATGTCGCGGGCCGGATCTGGCCCCCGTGCCTTGAGTTTGACACCTGTGCTTTAAAACAACCACTTTAAGAGAGGTTTGTTTGTAAGATTAATTTTGCAATTGAGAAACAGGAAAAACAGAAAACTAGATATTTTCACAGAATTGCACCTGCCATTATCATAACAAATAAAGGCAAGTGCAAAGTAAAACTTGCCTAGTAAATTTCGATCCACAAGACTCTACTGTGGGTTTTACAGGCAGGTTTCATGGGCAGCCCTGGTGTTTATGTTCACTGGTGACGGTCGTTGACCTTTTTGACATCCGGCTAACACAAAGTCCTCTCGTCGCCCATTTACAGGATGTTACATCATGACTAATCTGCCGCAAGTCTATATATAAAACCATTATGTGTGAAAGAGAGAGTGAGACGCTGGCACGACAGCTGTTCCTCTGACCCATCTAGCTTTGGATAGGATGCAGAGGGATGACGATGAATACTGAAAACCAATGCATGTTTTGCTACATCCCAAACGGCAAGTAATACTTGACTATTTTGAGAGATGCTAGTAGATGCAATTCAGTATCGACTTGAACCATATTTCCTACTGTCAGAAGGTCTGACACTCATGTTGAAGATTTACTTCCTGCATTGGGAAACTTGCAAACACCCACAAAGTAAAAACATAACGAGCTGAGGCTGTTCAGATAGAACTGTCTTCAATTTATGAATTATTCATCGACAGATCTGCGGTCCTCGCACTCCGACAAAGGACCAGTAATGTTAGACATTGAAGTGAGGACATGAAGGGGTTTAAGACCTTTAGCTGACTCTCGGTTTTCTTAACGGTAAAATAAGGATTTTCAAGAGAGTGGATTTAAGGAAAGGTGATGAGTATCAAAGGATGGAAGTGTGTGTGTGCATGTGTGTGAGAGTTTGAGCTGCACAGAAGGTCCTTTTAGCGCGCTCATTTTTAAGCAAATAAAGTAGTCACATAAATGAGGAGGAAGTGGATAGGGAAACCATGTAAATGAGTCTCAGTAAGAAAAGTGTGACTTCATTTATAATGATTTGCATACTCAATGGTGACAACATTACAGGCACCAACATTAAGCCTTTCATACAAATCAACTTTTTAAAAAGGCACCCCTTTCAAGAGTTTTGAGTGACAAAAGTAAAAATAAATAACTTTTTAAAAAAAAATACATATTTTTTTTTTCCAGTTTTAATGTTTAATTTATTCCTTACGATGTCTTGGCATATTTTCACTATTGTAACCAACAATAATGTAGTGGCAGTTTTATTTACAGAATGAGACATTACAAGAAATATCGGTTTTAGTGATATTTAACCGAGTTACTCAAAAAGATTTCCAAGTCAGCGAAAACATGATGCTCCAATTAAATTATAATATAGTTTCTTGCATAGATTTAGCCCAGACCATTTTCTTTTCTGCAGCAGCCTCGACAGCAAAATATATTTGCCTGATAAATCTAGGGGTGTATGCCTACTCAGGCTGATGCCTGAGGAATGTTAACATGACAAGCGTGAAAAGGTATAATGGCTTAATCGATTTAGATGGATATAATTCAAAATATTTCTGGTAAAAAGCAAGAAGGTGTTGAATTCATAATATTGTATTGATCATGAAATTTGTACTGGGCCAGTCAGGGCAAGATAAGTGGTGGCCCAACACCGTGCCATATTAGCCTTGGGCCAGCGGGCTAGCATTAATGTCGGACCCTAAATTAGGTACACCTACACACGAAAATGTCCTTGAGAGTTTTAAAGGGACCGGAGAATATCTATTAGTAGTATTTTAGTCTGTGTTGTTTTGAGTCGAATGTTGCTTGGAGGAGTTAACATTGAATTGAATGTAGCTCAACTTAGAGCATTATGGTATAATTACTTCAATTCAAACACGCTTTTATAACAGTTAAATAAATAATGTTAAAACCTTACCTAACATTACCAACAGTTAAAAAAGATTTTAGTATGTCAACCACACTGTGGCACAGAAGATTGTGCAATCAGCAGAGGGTGCTCTGTCAAGAACAAGGCAGCAATGTGGCGCTACAAACAAACATAAAATACCGATGGGGAAATACCATGTTTTGATCGTGGGCAGAGGGACCACTTGCATCATTTCCAAGACTTTAGGATTAGCCAAGCGTAGGTGACTCATGCTAGCTGTACTTTAAGTCTGATTGGCACCAATAATAAATGGGATTTTGGTTGTGCTGTTATTTTGGAATGCTCGAAAACAAACTAGGATGACCAAAACAATACAGTACCTTTGACCTACACATTTTCACACCTGACAGAGGTAATCAAGCTGAGTTTTGACTCTGTATAATAGTCAGTTGAGCCAGTAAACATTCTTACTCTAATTTGAATGCTCTGTGCCTGCAACACGTCATACTACAACAACAGCAATAAATATAGTGGTCAATTCTGCAAATTATTATGAATGCATTTGTTCATAATCTTGCGGGTGGAGAGTGTAAGCAGCACACGTATTACGTTATGTTACATCATAAAGGAGTCTCGCTTTTAGGTCACTGCTAAAGTAGGCTGCATTCTCTCCTTATTTGGCACTAACTTTGAATTTTTGCATTGCCTCCAGTTAGTGCTGAGCAACAGTCACTAGTGGAGCATGCACTTAACTGTACTTTGTTACTTCCTCCAAAATGGGCTAAAATAGATAGACAGACAGATTTCTAACAAGGGAAAAAAATTCTACTCTCTGAAACGTTGCTCTGCGTTGACTTCATGGGCAGCGTAACTAGCTACATCCTGTGTCTACATGCGTCGATGTGTCCAGATGGGTGCAGCTGTCTGTGGGAATGAGAGCAGTGTGTGAGTGGGACAGGAAATGATGTCAGGCGTCCTCAAGGAGATTCTGCTTTGTTCTGGGAACACACTTGCCGAGTCACATGGCTGACACTCACACACATTAGAAAACAAACAGACATGTGATGTGTTTAAAAATAACAGTCGCCTGACTACAACATCTACAGTACGCCTTTCATCTATAGAGTAGTTTTCACACTTTGCCAGGCTCAAGAAACGAAGAATAAGATGGAGGAAGGGAGCGCGTTTGTGTGCGTGCGCCTTGAAGCATAAGCAGGAGTTAAGCCAATTTGGTAAAGCAGATCAGCTCAATTTTGTGGAGTTCAAGAAGTTAAGGTCAAGTCACGAAGCAAAATGCTGACTTGACTGGACAACAGAACCAATATTGTCCAACAAGAATTTGGAGCCCTGCCTATATCCGCGGTTCGGTACCAGTGGATTTGCATGTTGTTTAAATAATTTTCAAGATATTGGAGGGAACATTAAAAGCCCTACACTGAATGTACAGTATAGAGAATGCTTATGATGGAAACAGAAGCATGTGGGAAAAAAAAAAAACAGCCTACAGTACACTCTGCCTGGCTGGATTAACGTAGGCTACTGCCCATTTATAATATAATAATCAAAATTAAATATTACAAACTTTAATGAATTTAGTAAATAAAAATGCAATTCCAATTCTTGATGGACATTAATATCTTAGCTGACCGTTTTGCAGCAGTTGAATTAGTGTGGCCAATTTTCCAGTTACAGAGTCTGTGATGAGAGTGTCTGCCTGTAAAGACAACACTACCTGAAGAGTGAGTAAGCGGTGTGTGCACGCACACACCCACACACACACACAAGCAGGGACAGACACACATAACACAATGTGGCGTAACTTGACCCCGGCCAGTGTTTGCCCCTGGCAGCAAGGCGACAATCACTCATATGTTGTGTTGAGGGACACACAGCGATGTCAGCTTGTATCTCCCACCAGTGTCGTTTTTCACCCATGCTGTGTATGTTCTACTGCGGCCAACTGCTGCTCTAACTAAAGCCGTCTACATGTTTCTTTTTTAAAGAAAGAGTTCCCACACATCAGTCCACACCCATGCATTACATTTTTTTATCCACTTTCACGGGGTGTTAAGTCGGACGCTTTCACGCCCTATTGGCCATTTCAGTCAATGAAGAAATTCATTTGTAGAAAAGGCACAATGACAACAGAACAATGATAAATTGTGGAAGAGGGGATTCATACACAGTTTAGGAAAGTATTCACCCTGGCCCGTTTTCCAAAAATGTCTGTTTTACTGTTTTGCAGGTTGCACACACATGAAGAGTTAAGAGCACATACAAATCATACTACTTTTATGGTCTTGGTATGAACAAGCCTTGTCTTTTTCTTTAGCATTTTTTAATTAGCATTTAAACTTTTCTAATTCAAATTCAAGTCAGCTCTTATTTCAAATCAACTCTATTAAAGTCACGTAATCCCTCTACGTAGTCTTGTCCTCTTTTTAGTTTCCCCCGCCTCGCTGCTTCATCGCTCACTCTGAGTGGCTAATTTGAATTTTCAAACAGTCACCAGTTGCCCCCAGCTTTTCCCCCTCACACACAGGATGTACACTCATCCCTTCCACTTCCTCTTTCCATCCTTCCTTTTTTCAGGACAACCAAATGGTGAGACAGCAGCTGAGCCACAGACAGAAAAGGCAAGCGGGGGGAGTTTGAAGTGATATCACACATACACACAAATAGCCTACACACATATACACACGAACTATCTCTCAGGGTATAACACTTTCTTTTGTTCTCCATTACTTGGAAAATTTTGAGGGGAATCTGATGATGTCTATCCACATTCCAGGGACAGACACACACACAAACACCGCCCCCCCACCCCCCGGCCTGACATCCCCCCCACCACACACACACATATCCTTGCGTTGTACAATGGTACATCTCCTTAGGAAATTACCGATAATTGGTTCTGCAAGAAATTTCTTAAGTAGAACATTTTGTAAGTAGGGACACGTTTTCCATCTAAATGCAATAATCCGTTCCAAGCCCCCCAATAATCAGACATAAATGTTTTATAAAGCATAAAAATGCATGAAAACATGTAACACATGTTACAATTAGATTATTGCTCAATAAATGAGAGTTGTGCATAATGTAAAAAAAACAAAGAATAGAGTAAAGAATAAAAAAGATGGTTGTTTACCTTTTAATTGCCTAATCGCTTTTTGCCCTCTTTGGTTCATGTTCTCTCTCAGAAGTGGTTTTTGCCTGGCGTTTTGTAAAGAACTGATTTAATAACGTGGCGACTGTCGATACATTACGGTCATATTCTTTGGCGAGATCAAACAAACGCATCCCCCTTTCATACTTTTCTATTATCTCTTGCTTTGTTTGTATGGACAAAAAGAACGATTTTCTCCTTTTTTTCTTTTCCTCGTTTCTAATTCGGAACACCTCATGGCCTGAGGGGCGAATGACGAGCATGGACCTATCTATCACATATATATCTATCTACCTGTCTATCTACACACATAGACACATGCGGTAGAGGTCCCTCTTAGCCAATGGGATGCCAGGAAGATGCTAGGCTAGCCAATGGCAGAGCAGCTATGAGTATGTTGCATTCAGGAAACTCCGGAGGTGCGACTGGCAGCCCGTACTGTATTTTTACCTTTCGTATCCTGAAATTTCTTTCGTAACGAGAGGCAATATTTTCCTGTTGAGGCGTTTCGTAACTTGAAAATTTCGTATGAAGAGACGTTCGTAAGTAGAGGTACCACTGTACTGTTATGTCTGCAGGCGCGCATGCATATGCAAGTGTTCGTGACAGTGTGCATGTGAATGTCATTGAGGTCAGTTTAACAGAAGTGTGGTTCACTGTCCTTAAAGTGACAGTGTGTAGAATGTTTTGATTTTTCAATGACCATTCATTTTAGAAACCCACTACTCATTTCAACAATATGCAAAAAATATGCTCTATCACATCAACTTAATTATTTCTATATAATCATAGGTGAAGTAATCCATCCATCCATTATCTATACCGCTATATCCTCACGAGGGTGCTGGAACCTATCCCAGCTGTCTTCGGGCAGTAGGCGGGGTACACCCTGATCTGGTTGCCAGCAAATCACAGGACACACAGAAACAAACAAACATACACGCACACAAAATCACACCTAGGGGCAATTTAGAGTGTCCAAATAACCTACCATGCATGTTTTTGGAATGTGGGAGGAAACCGGAGTACCCGGAGAAAACCCACGCAGGCACGGGGGGATCATGCAAACTCCACACAGGAAGGCCGGAGCCGGAATCGAACCCACGACCTCTGCACTGTGAGGCAGACGTGCTAACCAGTCGACCACCGTGCCGCCCTAGGTAAAGTAATCTCAAATTATATTACATAGGGCACGCCTCCCCTACAGGAGGCTGCCATGTCCTGCCGCCATCTTTCTGCTACGGGTACCGAAGGAGACAAACTTAGCGAACGTAATTCCTCCACATCATGACTACGGCATGTGTAACAAATGCATTGCACTTACTTTGTCACTTGAGGGAATACTAGAAGTCATTTGTGATCAAATTTTGCTTGTACCTCTGCTGAAGAAATTGGTGGTAGGCTTGCGACGTGTGGTCTCTCAGCGGCACCGTAGTGCATACGCTTTAAAATGCACGCACTTCGAGCTTAGGTTGTTGCATTCTGTTAGTTTGCAACTGGATGGATGAAAATGCATTACAGTCTGTTCACAAGTTTGATGTCCCTTGGATGTATGCTTGATGGGTTATCAAAATTCACCATTCACCAAAGTTCATATCTTAATTTCATATCAGTAGACAACGGTTCTTAGCAACATAACTCTTGAATTTGGGGAGAAGCTCTTAAGGCCTTCTTTCAGTTCATTTGGTTCTGTTGGATACCCAATAATGCATTTCCATTGACAAAAGTTGCGAAGGATAACTTGTATTGCTGAACTGAATTGGAACACTACTGGGCGACGATTAGTGAGGTTATCAAAAATTGGAAGCAAACACTTACTTTGACATCTTGCTCCAGTGTTCGGATCAGTTCGCCATCCACTTGCCCAGTTTGGGCCACTCGGATGGAGCGCCGCTCTGACTTCCTCAGCCGGTACTGCAAAATGCGGCAGGTCTTGTTCGCCTGTACATCAAAGACACACTCAGAATCAAAACATTTTTCAAAGAAATCATTTCAAAAAGTTGTGAGTGGATTACGATGGAATTTCAAGCAGAACTTCATTATGAAGGACAAATCGAATGTAGTCAAATACTTATGAGGTTGAACAACTTTTGAGAACTAGAACTTCAAAAATCACAATAAGTGCCACTGTCATAATGTCATACATATTGTACTTTAGAGGCATTTTTTTTCCCTGAAAATCTTGAATCCGAATTAGAGGTTCCACTGTATTCTCACTCACACGGCTTAAAAACATTCTGCAGCACTCTCTGATTCACCCCTTTGTTTTTAAAGTAAGTGAACAAAGAAAATGAGGTTCAGCGAGAGGCTGAGCTCCCATTTAGTCATGCCTCCCTGCACACACGCAGATAGACACACACGCGCATACACACCTGTTCCAGCTGTTGGCGCAGTTCCTGCAGCTGGTAAACGTCGTCCTCCATATACATGTCCCTCATCTCCAGCATCTCGGATCGCAACTCTTCCATCTCATCCTGGAAACACAGCAGAATACACGGGAGTGAATCATCCATCCGTTTTCTACTGTTTAGCCTTTTCCGGGTCACAATTGATCTGGAGCCACATATTTGAGGCTATCAGAGGGCACACGGAGACAAAGACCCATTCCCACTCACATTTACACCTATGGGCAATTTAGCCTTGGTTTCCACTACAATGCAATATCCCCTGTTGTCATATAAAAGAGGTCATTTAATGTAGAGAACAAGTTTTGAGTAAGGAATAAAAAGTGCACTGAATAGTATGATAAGATCTTGTATTGATTCTTCCATCCCTCCAGTAAGGAGGTAAAGGGTCAGTGAAAGTTTATTGGATTCTCTTTTGGAATACTCGTACAGTCACTGTAGGGAAATGTAATCGTTGCAGCATCATTTAAGAGCAAAGCAAAGGAGAGTGCTCCACTGAAAACTAGATACAAAATAAAATGTGACAGAGGGGGGACAAGTCGAGTACATTCTTCTACATAATAGGAATGAATTATTCATTGCAGTGGCGGAGCATAAATTATATCAGGCCACCGAGTTTACAATTGCGTGCCTGGCTCTAACAGAGATTGGGTCGCTTGCTTTTGTGGGACACCGTTAAAAACAAGTAGAGTGATTCCCACAGTCTGTATGTAGCCAAAAAAAAAGTGTCTGCAGTAGTAAAAGTGCTGTCATCATTTACTACACTGGAATATGTGGGTCAGCAGCTACTGCTGAAATCCAACCGTAGCAACAAACACTCTGCGTGCGTGTATAATAAGACATAAAGGCGGAGCAGCTGTGGGCAGGGTGTGTCTGCACTTTTAGAATATAAACAATGAGCGTGAGGGACGATAGCTCAACACCAATAAAGATACCTTGAATTCAAGCTACTGTAACAAATTAAAATATCATCCAAGATATTGTCTAGACACGTTTAGATTTTGATTGGTTTGAGTTTTAGACTCTTGTGACAGCATCAATATGCAGATTTGATGGGATCACCCTGGGAAGTATAGCCTGACATCATAAAAACATCTGGGTTGTGCATGTCTTAGGCCGCCATTTCATTTTGTTTTTAGAACACACAGGAAAAGTAGAAAACAATATGGACCAAAATATTCTCTGATCTTACGTTGCGAATAAATAGTGCAACCACTGGTGTTACTTTTCCACTGCACAGTACCAACTTGAATCAGCTGAGTTGTACTCTTTGCTGTGCGGGGCATGCCACTTCAAAACATTATGATGGAAAATGACAAATTCCACGGCACATGGAATAAAGACGTAGGCTCGAGACATGCTCACAAACAACAATTAAGCGGGAGAACAAAGCTCTACTTCTCAGCATATGCCATCTAGCTATGGTAAGGAGGCACGTTTTATAAGAAAGGAGACTGAGGGTAGCTCAAAATACAACCTGCTGGAGATTGTGAAATGTGGAGAACGATACTTCTGCGTCCAAAGCTAAACTAACGTTAGCATGTGTGTTTTTTGTTGTTGTCATCATTAGCCTTGCATCCTCAAGTCTTGGTGGCCTCAGACTTTTTGAAAGTGCTGCATATCTAACACTGTAAAGAGGAAGTCACTGGAATATAAAATGAATGATTAAACTCAAGCATATGGAAACATACTGACGTCAGTGTAGGAGCGTGTTGAGGGAAGACGGGTGCTATTGTGAATCAATTGGCGCCACACTGTCTTGGGAAGAACAGAGAGGAAGAAGTGAATTAAAGGCAAAAACAGGAAATAGTAGGCCGAAAAGACCGGAAAGGTGGGGAATAGGAAGGATAAACAGTAACGGTAAGGGGGAAAGGTGAGGAAAACAGAGCATGAAACACGTGCAGACGGTGAGGCGGAGAAAACATGACCGCGGGGAACGAAGATGAGGTCACGGAGCTGGGGAATCACAAGTTAATGTGCGGAGAGAGAAATGCTCCACTGACCCGCTTTTCACAGCTAACTAGGAAGAACAACAGGGAGGAGGTTTTCTCAGTCATGTGATCAGCGAGTAAGTCAGGAGAAGGAGATGAACCAATCAAAGACCTGATTGCAGTCTCATGTTCAAAATTAGAGCTGTGCAACATTTGCTCTAATTGTCCTGCTGGTACACAGTACACACTGAGAGGAAAATAAAATCTCATTAAGTCATTTCCCAAATTTAGGATTGGATGAGTTTGAGCTTCTTCTTGTAGACACTTTTTTAATACTGTTTCAAACTCAAAAGGGGAAATGTTGTTTTCATGTTGCTGTATTATGTTTATGTTGAATGCATTACACTGCAAAAAGAACCAATTCACAAGCAAGGTATTAGACATGGCACACCTTTGTGCAGTCAGTTATTAAGTGAAAATGGAGAAAAGACAATTTAGATATTCTTTGTTGGTAGGAGATTTTTGAACTTGCATCAGTCCACTTTATGCAAAATATCGACACAGTAAAAAATTTTAGGACGGGCAGGTGAGGATGATGTTAATAATATGATTGTCAAAATGTATCTTAATATACTGATACTTATGATTACATTCATAAATGAAAGATTTAGTCATGACAACATGTTGAATATAGCTATATATTAGCAAGACATGTTTTTAATGGGATAGCAATACATAAATATTCTATATAAATCTTCTGGTTTTGGTGCTCAGTTCATTTGCACCAAGCAGGTGTTCTCACAGCTGCAACAACAGTCGCCATGAGGCTTTTTGGCGGGGTGGGGCGGCTCATGTAATCAGTAATCGCATATTGTGTCCAAGATCTAGGTTGGTTTTTAAAAAGTCGAGCAATAATGCAATTACACTATAAATAATTTTAGCCGCACTGACAATCAAACCACATTGGGTGTATAAATGTGTGTGTGAAAGGGTGAATGTGAGCCTGCGTAAAGCGCTTTGGGCACTGTGATGATGTAGATTAAGTGCTATATAAATGCAGTCCAGTTACCATTCAACTGACAGAATTCATCGGATTACACGAGGGAACACAACTTTGTTGAGTTAGGTCGAATAGCTCTTTTTAACTAACTTTTGTTTGCGGAATCAAATTGATTTGTTTTTCTCTATCACATCAGGTTTTTCAGCTAGGATCTCCATTTTCTTGAAAAAAATCTGAAATAAATGTGTATGTATACAAATAAAACACAAAGATGGAATAGTTACAAGCTTTGAAAACAATACCAAAAAAAAACAGCATAAAATGATATAGAATTTACAATGTATGCCCATGGTTACAAGGTGAAGAGAAGAGCCAGCACTAATCCGCTTAATACCTGTACCTGCTATGCAAGCTTTCTATTTACAGATATTGATAGGACTGACCTATTAGGAGCTGCGCACGCCTCTCATCGCACTGTCTCAATTGTGACTGCACAAACAAGTTCCCAAATACTGTAGCTGTAGATGAGTCCAGTGTAATCAGATCTTCTTTCCTATAGTCTTACAATAGCTAATCAGTAGAATTCTGCTTTTTCTGGAGGGTAAGATTTGGAGAAAAACACAATGACGACGTTCTAGAAAAAAACTAACTGCAATTTTGGAATTAGCATGCCAATTTTAGTTTAAATCAGCATCAAAATCTAACTCAACAGAACAGTTTTTTAATTGTTCCCCAGTATTACAATGCCAATACCAATGTGGCATGGATTAAGTGCAATTATGCACTCAAAACTAGGGCCCGACCGAGTAATCGGCCAGCCATTTAAATCCGATGATTATGGCCCTTCAAACATGGTCTAAAATAATCGGCCAATGTTTGTCAATAATTTTTATCTTTACCTGTATGTGCTAAACATTTACAGTAGTTGTACACAAGTGACACTGGCTTCATTATTAATTACACACAAATCTATACCATAACCTTTTGTCCTTAAATCACAGATGTCAAACTCAGGACTGAGGGGCCAGATCCTGCCCGCGACATCTTTTTATGTGGCCCGCGAAGGCGAATCATGTGTATTGACTTGATGTGCTTCTTTCAAATTGTCTTCACTGTTAACAGAATATATGAGATATTGCAAGCATTTGGTACAAATTCCTCCTTTAAAATACATTGGAAAACAGATGAACAAACTATTTACTGCCTTCTGAATTTTAAAACTAGTTATCCATCAATTTGTTGGGTATATGTGAAAGGCGATCATACATTTGTATGGTTTGTAATGGCCCTTGGAGGGACACCACAACTATTATGTGACCCGCGACAAAAATGAGTTTGATACCCCTGCCTTAAATATACTTATAATGTAATGAAATTTGTAGATAACGTCATTCTATAAAACTGTCATTAAAAACAAAGCAAATCTATATTTTTACAAGCAATGCTTAGGTGAGCGATGCAAGTTGTGCAAGGAGTTGAATTGGATGTCACTATTTTAAACACAACGTAAAGTCTGTTTGACAGTATATATATATATATATATATATATATATATATATATATATATATATATATATATATATATATATATATATATATATATATATATAGTACTTACAGAAATTGCATCTTATTGAGTAAATGAGAGGATTGACATGGATACAGTTTAATTGGAAAAACGTTCCATCAGCCATGCATGCAATTTAGTTCCTGATAATGATACAGCCACAAGATGGTGCCTTGGTATCGGCCACCTTCGTGAGAACCTGGTACCTTGAAATAAGGTCGGTACTCGCACACCCATAAAAATGACTGTTGCTCTTTATCATGTTAAGAAGATGTTAGGCGATAAACAACAATTTAATTTAGAAGAACAGAAGGACATCACAACACTCTAACAATCTAACAAGCAAACATGTTCACGGAGATTGCTCTTTGTTTCAGGCAAATACTTCACTTCATAATTTCAAAAGCACAAATTGGAAGACTTGAAATGTAATGACACACATTCAACTACGGTAACACAAATGCACATATATGGCAAGTAGTCCTTAAAACGTCATCAATTAAATAACATTGCACCACGCAATGCATTTTGGGAACTGAAGAGGATTTTTTTTAAACAATATGTTTACAGTTGACACCGCCTATTCGTAGGGAATAGGAAGCAGGCTGGCTTTCGCATTGAGAAGATTTGCATATAATTGACGCGTACTGAAATGCATTGAGGTGAGGAATTTTTTTTTTATTTTATGCATTATTTTTTCTGCCAAAGTCATCATTGGCCTCAAAAACTCCATGTCAGTCGAGCCCTACAGAAAGCTCAATGATTTACCACACAAGCTACAAGATAAATCAATCGCGTTCTTTCCCATTACATTCAAATTTAAAATGGTACCACAAAAACACTGTTTCCATCACTTTCATCCGATCAGACACAGCAGATACCTGATGTGTCTCACTGTTGTTGTGTCTCAACAATACTGTAAAGTATTACTGATGTTGAATTTTTGCCATTGTCGATATCTGGAAATTTCAGACATCTGTTGAATGAGACTGCACAAAAGCATGATGCCCTTAAAATGTTATTATGAGTAAATTTTACTTTAAATGTGATGCTTGATTTAACATCCAATGCTGATAAAATAATATAGAATTGAGTGGAAATGAAGGCATTGAGCAAATCACTACTTTTGAGGGATAAAAGAAATGTTCTTCAAACTGGATGCATTAATACAGCATTCATAGCAGCTCTTTATCTGCAACAGCTGCTGATGTGCTACTATTCAAAACATGCCAATGCCGTGCTACTTGTAGTCATCAGCCTTGGGTTGCATCCAAACAGAAGACGCATGTCAGAGTCAACTGTGCCGTAAACCCTAAAGGCACATTAGGGAGCTTCCCTGAAAGCTAGTAGCTTTTTGGCTTCCTTGTAACAGACAGATCAATAATATTAAATGGTCAGTGTTGTGATATTAATGGGCGCAAATACTGTAACTCTAGCAGCTCCCTTGTGTGGCTGGCTCAGGCTCAATAATGGGAATTGTTCTAATTAGCTGTATGCCGCTCTTTAAGATCATATGCTAAAATCAACCAGAGCAGCAACATTAAGCAATTCAGATATCAACAAATGACAAAACCCATTCAGATAAACAGTATGTGACTTACTTTGAGGTAATCATTCTCAGATCGGAGCTCCTCGATTTCCCTCACAAACTCCTCATGCATACCGTCCACAAACTCCTCAGTGAGGTCAGAGAAGGCCAGAGATGTGCTGGCTGGCATCCGGCTGTCTAACGAGGTGACCGAACGTTCCTCAGCCGCAGACGCGCTCTCCTCGCCGGCCTCAACACCAATGGATAGTCGGTCCTTCTCGCCCTTCTGCGTGGAGCTTTTAGCAGCGGCTCGGTGTTGGCTTGTTCCATTCCCGAGCGGGTTGTCCCCGCCACCTCGGCTGCTCCTCGATTCGGTGTCACTGCTGGGGGCGTCTGAGGAGAGTTTGTGCTCCTCGGAGGCGCAGTCAGACAATTCGGAGCTGCTGTCGGTGGGAGAAAGCTTCCCAGGGGCGCAGCCGGAATCCTTGGACAGGTCATCCGAGCCTATGCTGGCGTCTGACACCCTCCTCCGTGCAACGCTGCTACTTTTGGCCATCTTGGCGCCCGAGTTTTTGGACGACGCGTTGGCAGAGGAAGAAGGCGACCTGCCCGCGGGTTTCACACCACTTTTATCGGCTTTAACGTCTTTTCCACTCAAACCTCCGATGGGGCTCCGCCTGGAAATGCGGCTCCCCAGATGAATTGCTCCCGGCTTCACGCTCAGACTGGGGGCTCCGATACCACCGCGGATCTTCGTGAGGGACCACCCGGGTACATCCTTGGGTCTGGCCGGTGACGGAGCGCGATTAATTTTCTTCTTCCCGCCCTGGGCTAATAGTAGAGCAGGCAGCTCCGCGTGCTGCGCTTGCCCGCTGTCCGAGCTCTCTCTCTCGCCTCCGCTTTCCATCTTCTGCCGGAGATGGAGTCTCCGTTCCTTAGGCGAGGCGAAGGAAAGGTGAGCCGGACTGCTGTGGACATCAACCTCCTTTGACTTTGTCATTCATTCCTTTGGAACCGAACCCGGGAAACAGAAATGAAAGCTTTTGTTGTTGTAGGGTTGTTTTCCACCGTGGGATGTAGAAGTTCAACTGAAATGAATAAACAACAGCGCACAGACAAAAGGAGCGAGATCCTCGCTCTGGCTACAATGAACAGCTCACGATGCAGAAAATATACGCGAAAGGATCCGATGAAGAAAAAAAAGTGCAATCTTCACCGTGTTTAGTAATGCCTAAAATAACCTAAAGGCTTTACACATATAAAGATACATTTCCACCCGAAACCGCAGCGGTTGTCGTCCTCCGGCGTCTGCCTTCCAGGGCGAGTTACGCGTGAAGAATAGGAGGCGGAGAATTCGCCTTCTCTCCCCGCCCACATAACGGGTCGTGCGGCAGGAGCAGGGAAAGACGCGCTTCAATAACAACAATGTATGTAGTTGTGAAAATAAAAATAAAACAACAACAAAAAAAACATCGTATCCAAAACGAAAACATATTGGCCTCGTGGTCCTCAACATATCAATTAGGGCCTGAGCAGCGAAAGCTGCAAGGACCCTATTGTTTTCGGTTGTTCTTGTTTTTGTGGTTGTTATTTTTAACAAAAAACAAAATTGTAATAACAACAATTCACAAAACAATTCAGAACAATTTCACCATCAAATAATTGGTCAACACATTCTTATTTGGACCTTGTATTATGCCTACTTAAAAAATGGAGTATTTTATAAATAAACTAATAAATGTTTATGTCAGTCATAATCATTTAGAAACAGGCAAATATTTAAAAGAGATGAAAAGGGGCCCTTATCGTTTACATAAACCTTCATGTTTTATTTTGTCAATAAAAAAGACAAAAAAGAAAATAATAATTATAATAATACAGGAATAATAATAATAATAATAATAATAATAATAATAATAATAATAATAACAACATGTTGTTATTGTTTTATTTAGAAAAGAATTTCCCCCCCAAAAAACAACAACTCAAACTCCTTTTAGCATTAGAAATGCAAATACTTTTGTGGGTAACGTAATGAGCTGCGACTCATTGGACATTTCTGCAGCTCTATTTCGCCACCTGGAGAAGATTATGAGACGTTACAGAAGAAATAGTAGAACTAGATAGATAGATAGATAGATAGATAGATAGATAGATAGATAGATAGATAGATAGATAGATAGATAGATAGATAGATAGATAGATAGATAGATATATAGATAGATAGATAGATAGATAGATAGATAGATAGATAGATAGATAGATAGATAGATAGATAGATAGATAGATAGATAGATAGACATTATAGTAGTCCGTGGGGGCAGTTCTCTTTCTAAGACATATCATCACACCGATGAGAACAAAAGTATTGTGGCACACAACACAATAAGCAGGGCAACATCTTGGCCTACTGTATTTTGTCTTGAGTTGCCAATTTTCACCAACACTTTACACAACATGAGATGAAAAAAATGTGAATGACTGCTACCAAGATGTCTATATGAGATGCAATAACACGGCATTGGACCGTGCAAACCAATATCTTGACCTCCTATACGAAAGCAGGGGGAAACGATTTTGTTCTAAATGCAGTGTAATGATAGATTCATAGTTTATAAAAGAAAGTCATCCATTGACAAGCATTACATGACTGTAACGTTCCAATTACATGTGAAAAGTTTTGGAAGAAACATGCACTCTCTACAAATACAGAGGGAGCACAGAACGAATTAAGGTGATAAACTTAGTTATATAAAATGTGTATGTGAAACAGTGAATAATGTGCTAAGCCTAGTCTTGGGTAATATGCTGACATAAAACAATCATTAAACCTCTTTAAATGTGTTAGTTGAAGTTTCATCATCAGTGAAATTTTAAATATGTGCAAAATTATCCACTGAAGAAGTAGCACTAACTCCCTTGAGTACAAAATGTTACTTGTGTACAAAATCATACTTTATTATAACCACACTAAAAATTATTGCAATGATTGTATTACATGTTTTCACATGCTCCTAACAACATTCACAAATTGTTTTGAAAATTTGAGATTTTGCCCACCTGTAGTTATTTCACAGTACAGGCTGATAATGTGATATTACATTTTATCAAGGCACACAGTTGGGGAAAAAAAGTCTAAGAGTGCTAAAAGTTTTCACTTTCTTGTCAGATCTGTGAAGCCATCAACATCCCACTGTCTGTTAGTGACCACCAAGCTATGAGAAGATCCCTGAAAGACAAAGTCATCAACAGAGGAGCCATTCTGGCTTATCATCATCTTAAAAAGTATATACATTTAGCTGCAGTCTAACAGGAAGAAGAGGAAGCACTGAGGAGTCACATTGAGCAAAAGCCTCTTGCCATCATGTTTGATTAAACTTTAGATGCTGAGAGATCTGTGCCAAATATCCTTTTTCAATAAAGAATATACACATTTGTAAATAGTTGTTGCTTTGTCAAACATCTTTTGTAAAAATCCACTTAAAATTATAAACAAACGAGATTTTGAGCCCCCCAAAATTGCAACTTTTATTGCAACTTTTAGGAAAATTGCCCGCGAAGTCAGGCATTTTAGAGCGCAACAATCACAAAAAATGCCAGCGAAATCCTGGAGGGTCTGGTAAAGTTCACAAACAGTAAGAAGTTTATTAAATTAAACATATAATTTTATAAAGAAATAGCTCCCTTTATTTTATTGTATTTTTTTTAAAGAATCAGCATCGAGAATCCTTAGGAACTGGAATCGAATCGAAGAACCGGAATTTGAATTGGAATCATTCAAATTCAACCGATGCCCAACCCTAATGCTGTGTATTTTTTCTAGATTCTATTTGACTGTGTGTCTGCTTGCGCTGCATCGGCGTGTGTCGTAGTAAGTAGTACATTCTCAACGGTGATTCGCTGCTCTAAAATAGTGTTGATGAACTGTAATTTAGCGATGATGGAAGCATGGTTAAAACCGATGACGGAATGACAGACTAATGATGACAGATTGTCGGGCCGGCAGCTGGCGACTGACGAATGATGGACTGCGTTCTGAATGAGCTGCAGCTGTGTGATGCTCTTTGAGGGAGTCTAATGAGAAGACCATTACAATAATAAAGTCTACTGGAGATCAAAGAATTGTTATGTTTGCCCTGGTCTGCTAGCAGAATGAAACACTTCAATTCGGTTATGTTTTTCAGACGGTAAAAGGTTGCTTTAGTGATTGATTTGATATAATTGCTGAAAGTCAGGTCCGTGCCTATCGGCATCCTATGATTTCAGGCTTGGGGCCCTATTTTCATGCCGAGTTCAAGTCTGGAGCAAAAAGCAGTTTAACTGTGCACAAGGGTGGAATTTTTCTTTTGGTATTTTCTTGGACTTTTTGCAAAGGTAGACTTGGGCGTAAGGGGGTGTTTTCGCCATTGTGCACCTTTGGGGGATGGAATGGAGCCGACTCCCGGCCAATCGAAGCTTGTCTCCTCATTTCCATTCGAATCAGGGCGGTCAAAGTACAAGCAGTGCTTGACATTGCGGAAGAAGAGATAGACACTGGCACGCAAAGTGCGTTTAGACAGATAAACTGCAAGATAAGGGGCAGAAAAAGAATATAAGCAACAGTAAAGCGGACAAAACAAACATTTCAACTAAATGCACAATCGTACAAATAAGTCTTAGGTTGTGTTTTAAACATTTCTACTGAGGTAGTGCTTCTAATATCCGCAGGTAGGGCATTCCAAAGCATCGGTGCCTGAATAGAAAACGCTCTGGAGCCTGCGAACATCTTCTTGGCTCTAGGGATCACTGATAGGCCGGCACTTTGTGACCGAAGGTTTCTGCTCGTAACATATTGTATCACTAAGTCGACGAGATAGGAAAGTGCTAAGCCGTGCAGTATTTTGTAGGTAAGTAGTAAAACCTTGAAATAGCATCTCAAGTGGACTGGGAGCTAATGCAAATTGGCTAATATCGGAGTAATATTGTCCAACTTTCTCGTCCTTGTCAAGAGTCTTGCTCCAGCATTTTGGACTAACTGCAGACTTTTAATACTAGACATGGGAAGACCAGAGAGCAAAACATTACAATAATCGAGGCGAGACGTAACAAACGCGTGGATTAAAATTTCTGCATCACTGATCGACAGAATTGAACGAATTTTAGCAACGCAGTTCTAGTAAAATTCTTAATGTGCATTTGAAAAGACAGAGTTGGGTCAAATGTAACACCAAGATTTTTTGTTGAATCACTTTGGGTAATAGTACATTTATCGAGCCTCAAAGTGGTGTTTTTAAATAGGTGCCGATGACGAGCAGGGCCAATAATCAACATTTCGGTTTTATCGGAGTTAAAAGAGCAAAAAATTGAGAGACATCCATTGTTTAATCTTGGCAAGGCAAGCCTGTAAATTACAGCAATTAGCCGGGTTTGTTATCTCGAGCGGCATACATAATTGAGTATTGTCAGCATAACAATGAAAACTAATGTTATATTTACTTATAATATCACCAAGTGGAGGCATGTAGATGCTAAACAATAGGGGTCCTAGTACGGATCCCTGCGGGACTCCACATGTAACTTTACAAAACTCAGAAGTCGTATTGCCATGAATTACACGGTGCGTCCTTTCTGAGAGTTAGGAATTAAACAAAGAAAGTGCTTGGTGACGATGAGCTGCATCAGCAATGCTGCTGCTGCCACAATAAATGCAGCTGAATACACTTTCCCCTCCCTCATTGCCATAATTAGTTTTTCTTTGAATGTATTTTTCTATAATCTTTGTTTATAAAATATGAATTATTAAGCCGTTCCTCTAATTCCTCCAAGAGTAAAAAAGACAAAATATGAACATTTCAGAAGTTTACATTTTACTATTAAACATATGACTTATATGACCCGGAAATCCCTCAGGTTTACAATGCCTCTTGGCAATTTGCAACTTTGATGTATTAATTATTGCTGCCTGTTAAAATAATATAATAATTTTCCCCTTTAATTGCGTTGTTTTTGGAGCAGATTGAACATCTGTGCATTTTTCCTCTGAGAAAGATCCATGGGGTTCTGTAGCTGTCTGTGTGACTCATAGAGAATTGTTTCCCACAAGATGAATAAGTCTCATGTGGCCTGCTTTATCTGGAAACACAAGTTTGTACTCAGTGCTCCATCCCTTAGTGATCCAGATGATAGCCTATATACTGTAGTAATGATAAAATATATACTGGAGGGATTCAGTCCGATTACAGAGGAACACCAGTTGGACTATACAGTATAGGTTCGATTAGGGTTAGACCTTGGGTAAGGGTTTTATGATTCCCAGGTTATAATATGAAAACAAGATCTTAAGAGCTTCCACACAAATGACATTTGCAAACCTATAATAGAAAATACACCCGTTTTGGCCGGGCAGCTAGTAAAAAATTACATGTATTCTCAGATTTTTCTGCTAGAGTACAGAGGAGTGCCACTTTCCCACATGAAAGCTAAGCAACTGAAAGTGTAGCTATCTCGCATTTTAGCCACTAACTTTGTAAACAAATATAGTGCAGCTCAGCATCTGGCTAACGGACGTAGTGGCGATTGAAATGCTTTTGGCCGAACACCAAACAGCTTTGAAACTGTTCAATCCTTCATACGTGTCAAGCTAATTTTAATCAAAACATGTTCTTTCTTATTGATAATGTCTATAAAAGTGGTTGCAGTCCCAGGCTGACAACAGTTGAGAAACACTGGTATAATACGCTATATGATTACGGCGTTAAGGTCTTCATGGGTTGGGTTTAGCCAGGGTTGATGGGTTTGGGTCAACATACCTCTGATTTAATATTCACAGTATTATTGAAGAATTATATTGGCCGTTACTTGCAGTTAAGATTGGAAGAGGGTGCGGATGCTGCATCCCAAGAAGCCCCTCTTCATGCTGTGAATTATCTGCCTATCGTGCTATATGCAAAGTCTATAAAATTAGAGGAATTGTCATTTTTTTGGTCCAAACTACTTTTGCTTCTGGAAAAGGTTTCACTTGTGTAATAGTCCATGTGTGTCTGTGACTTCGGATGTTGGTCTCATTAAAGTCAAGTTCTTTAAATGTACAACTGTAATCGTATCCCTCCAGCCAAAAAATCAACCGAATGTGTATCAACAGTCACCATGACAGTAATGAAAGTATTGTTTTTTGTACTAAAATTCACTTTGTGGCGCAACCGGGAAATCTTCCGTGATGCAACTAAGCTCCTGGGATGTTTCACAATAATTTCAGACACACCTTGGTGACCCAGCTGGCTGTGATCAGGATGACTTGCATCAAGGTAGCACACTATGCCACTCATCCCCCTTCTCAGCCAGAGCCAACATCTTTTTCAATAGCTTCCATGCTGTCCTTTTCAATATCATAATTCCAGAAAATCCAGATAACAGTAGTAAAAAAGTGTCTTAAGAGCATGAAGCGAGTATGGCCTCCTCCCAATGAGTCATGAAAATATTGGCATGCACAGTTGCAAATTCAAGAGTTCAAGGGTTTGGGGGGATAACTAACTGGCTTTTGTGTTGGTGGCAGTGTTGCAAGATCCTGCAAGCGGTGCCGTTGGTCCAGTCCTGTGTGGAATAGGTCATTCGGCCTTTGTTGCGGGCAATGAAGTTGTTAAACTCTGTTCTCTCCTTAAGAGGGTGATCCAAATCTCCGCCTATCAGAACTCACTCTCCCTCTCTCTCTTCTCTTCCCCCTCTCTCTCTCATTTTAGTCATTCACAATATTTTAGTCATTCACAATATTTTTTGCATTAAAAGTACAGGGTTGGTGTTAGCATCAGGGCGGATTAGGCAGGATCCTTTCAGGTTTCGAATTAGGGTTTAAATCCATCTCTTTTTCCTAAACCAACATAGTTCATAAAGATATTCATACGTCCATAAAAGTAGAATATAGTACTTAGTTTTCCTGATTGTAGTCCTGTACCAATTCCAAGGTCGAGTTGCCTATTGTGTCCCAATGTTATTATTATTGTCTTGTTGGCCTTGCAGCGGCTTGCTAGATAGAATATTATTGTCTGGAGCAGTCTTTCCCAACATTTATTGAGCCAGAGCACATATTTTACAATCGGAAAATCTCACAGCCCCCAATGTAAAAATGTCGAAAAAAAGTACACATAGCTACTGAAATAATAACAATCTTGCATCAATTTACTTACAAATCTACTTACTCATTGATAGTAGGCTAAGTTGAAAAAAAAGCTATTATTCTGTTGAATGATTGACAACAGGTGGCTGCACAAGTTACCTTTTAGCATCTAATGGAAGAACAATTGATTGTTTTTCTCAAACAAATGTACAAATACAAATTATTTGTGGTAACAAAATAGTAATATTTTTTTCTGTGGCACCCGTGATGACCTCTCATGGCAAACTAACAGTCTGGCACAGTAGTTGGGGAATCACTGGTCTAGAGCCAGTGTTGTCCCCTGTGGTTCCATCTTGTGGTGACTATTGGATCTTCAGTATTAACAGTGAGTAAATGAACTTCGTATAAACTTCTTTGTATAATACAGATGGAAGTATATGCTTTTCAAATCTATTACTCAAGAGGCATACTGTTGCACATTGAAACATGTATGTAAAGACAGATGCTTAAAACCTACTAATCACTCGTAATGATCCTCACGATGCAAAGAATACAGTATTTGTCATTTCTGAGCATGTTTTTGTATTATGCATGCTTGTGTGAGCATCTGCAAGTAATGTGTGTGACTGCCTCTTTGTCTCTGTGAGTCTATGCATGATTCTGAATGGAGACCATTTATTCCTCTGCTGTCGCCTAATGTTCTGTCCATCACATTCTCTGTTCTCTTTTCATGTCTTCTCATCACACTGTAATGGTTATTATATAACAGTTGTTGAAAGAAAAACACAGTTTGTATTTCCAATGCTGCCTACAACAACATTAAAGCATTACATTAAACAGCAAACTCACTTAGATAGCACGAGGTACAATGTAGTATATTTATTCAACCATACAACTGCAGCACCAACAATTTAAAAACATGGATGAGTCCATAAACGTGATCAACCCGTCAACATAAAGTTTTTAGCTCTAATCTTATAAAGTAAAAAAATATCAATGAGATTTGTTTTAAAGCAGGACTTTATGGATATATTAAAGACTTAAAATAAGTAATGTTGGTCTACCATCCATCCATAGTCCTAAGTGTGCGAGTAGTCAGTTCAATTAGAAAGTGAAGGCATTTCAAACCACTGCTAAAAAACATCACAAAATGTATGTGGTTCTACAGTATGTAAATCAACTTGTCATTTAAAAAAATAATTCCCCAGGCAGAAGAACAATTTAGAGAAGGAAGGCAGAAAATAAACTGACGCCAAGTTACCTAGTATATTGTAAAATACAAAATTAAAGATCCCATTTCAGTAGGCCATACCCAGTTTTTAATATACATGTGCTTCATGTCCAGTCCCTGTCAGGCTTTTATTGCTAATGATAGGTTAAAAACAAATTAATATCCTAGTTGTTCATAAGAAGTAAGCCTCTGCGAAGTACAAATGCCACAAATACTTGCTTACATGCAGTCTTGTATAAGTTCCATAATATCAATACTTGAGTAAAAGTAAAATAAGATTAACAGAAAATAACTGGTGGAAGTTAATGTCACCTATTAGAGTATTACTTTAGGTAAATTCTTAAAGTATGATACTGTCTCTGATATTTGCTTTAATATTTTCATAATTTATTTATTTATTTAAGTAAAATGAAAGTTCACACAAGAATAAATAACAAAGTACAGTACATGAACATTTTACTCAAGTACAGTAACGAAGTACATTCCGTACAAGACTGCGTGTATCAATAATATCAACGAGAAAGGGTAGCGCACATGTTCCACTTTTTATTTAGTGATAAAAAGCTTTTGGAGTAAGGTTTATCACCTTCTACAGAACGTCTTGGAGCTTGTCAGTACCCCTTGACCTGCATACTGTCCAAGGGTGTCAAACTCATTTTTGTCGCGGGCCACATCATCGTTGTGGTGTCCCTCGGAGGGCCATTACGACTGTGAACCCATACAAATGTATGACCGCCTTATCACATATACCGTACAAATTGATGGATAACTACTTTTGAAGTCAGAAGTCAGTAAATGGTTTGTTCAACGGTTTTTCACTGTATTTTAAAGGAGGGATTTGTAACAAATGCTTGCAATATCTCGTATATTCTGTTTAACAGTGAAGACAATTTGAAAGAAACACATCAAGTCAATACTCATGATTTGCCTTCGCGGGCCACATAAAAAGATGTCGTTGGTCGGATCTGGCCCCCGGGCTTTGAGTTTGACACCCGTGCTGTATACATTCCATATACGGTGCCTCCCCTACCCCTTCATTATGTTCTTGCCGACGACTTGCATTGTCATTGGACAATGTACTCCCACCCTCACACTTGATTGGCTGTCAATTATGTTAGTCATTCTTCCATTCCCGTCCCTTCGGCTAGCCACTTCCGCTTCTGTGTCAAACCCAAAAGCTCAACTGCAAGTTCCTTTTCTGGACTTGTCACAACATACACAGTGCCCACGCTATCCAGGTAATACATGTTTTCATGACGTCTCTTTTCTGTGTTTCTATTTTCATAATGGGTGTAATGGCTGAGCATTTTAATGGCTATTTTGTCACATGGAAGGGCTTCTGTGCTAGGTAGCTCTGCTGACTGTTAGCCGCAACGCTATCATGAAGGCTAGCTGTCAGTAGGATGTCCTGTCACTATTGGATCGGACATCTGGGTGTCCCATTATCGTTATGACGAACAATAAAGCTCCAGGTTGTTCGCCGGAATTAAATTTAACGTAGACGACTGCAGTTTGCTCAGAGTGATGTGTGTTAGCCAGATCAATTGTTGTACAATACGTGCTAATGATAGCAGCCAACTCAGCATTTGGGACAGTGCCCCTTTTTTTTTTTCTTTGGCAACACTGAATGAGGGTAGTTGCCTGCTGTTAATAAATCGAATGATGATACACACACACACACATCGGCAGATCCCAACTCCTATAAGTTTCCGTTTTGATCCGTTCAACGTCGAGTTTGAGATAAACCCGTGGACCACAGCCAAGTTGGAAATGGGACAGAATGTACTATTGATTTATGTAGATTTGCGGGAATCGCGCAGATCCCCGTGAGAATATCTCTGTTATCATCACAAAGCTCCGTGTTGGTTAAAGTTCCCTCCCGTGGAATTTAACTTCCTCAGCAATGCCCCCATGCCTGTTCAACTTGTGAATGTCTCCATCCAAATCTACATCTGACCCTCAGGAAACACATTGTTTTGCTCTCTTAGGTGGGTCATTATGGGTCATTGGCACTGAGGTCCATCAAGGTACATTGGGAAGCTATTTTACCGTACCTAGAAATTTGCTAATGCTACCGCAAAGCATTATTGGCTAGTGTGGAAAGGGTCATATAGGCAGGCACTGGCGTAGTTAGCTCCGAATCCTTTTTTTTTTTTAAACAACAAAGCAACTTTTTTTTTTTTTAAACAACAAAGCAACAACGCGAGTTGCTTTGTACTGCACTATGGCATATTTCTTCATGTAGTCTGTAAGTTAATACAGGGTCTGTGGCATCTAGGGCAGTCATTTATTCTTACAAATGCAGTTTTACAAACATTTGAATGCTTATTTATAATTTATATGATTTATATTATATTCAAAAGAAGTTCCGGATATGAACCTTATTGTTTGGGCTGGGCGATGTGGCCTAAAAAAATTACATCATGGTATAAATGAAATCCCTCTACGATATATATTTCACAGTATTAAGTGGCAATGTATATACTGTATGTTTAAGAATTTTAATGGGAGTATTTGTGAATGAGTAATAGGTTTAAATTTAACTCATTCACTGCCAGACATTTTCAGACTCCCTTTTACCCTAACGTTTGAAAAAATCTGAAAAAAATATAAATAAATTCCTGGAATTGAATGGCTGGACTGTGAAAAGACAAATAAATACGTCAATGGCAATGAATGAGTTAATTAATGTTTAAATTATAATTGTAAGAGCATTTATCGGACAGATCTCAAAACTCACTATTAAAACACAGTACTCTATGGTGCAAGATAGAATAAACACAAATACCACTGCTGTTATTCTAAACATTTAATATACTGAACCTGAAACCAACGGACAGAAAATAGTGTTCAGTCCAATCAAAAAGCCCATTTGTACAGTAGCTAATAAAGTCTGTTAGTTCCAGAATTGGCTGCAATAGGCTACAATGCCAGGAAATGACTTATTCTTTTGGATTAACAGCAACAGTTGGATACACCGGTTGATTGTGCATTTTGGCAATAGAAGAACATTTCATTTTTTTGCCTGTCAGTAAACGCCACTGGAATTGGAAAAATATATATTTCAGATTAGGGGTGGGTGATATGGCAAAAATACCATATCACAATTTTTAAAAAATAAAATCAAGATCACGATTTTATCATGATTCTTTTTTTACATCGTTTTTTAACATTTCTGACCATTTTCCTCATGTTAAACATATAAAGCATATTTAAAATGTATATAAAACTCTAAAGAACAAAAATGTCATTTTAAGACAGCTAAGCTTTCTGAACAGGTTTTAATTTGAACAGTGACAATTTTTTATCAAAATGTGCAGTGAATGTAAGGTAACAACATAAACATAAAAACACAGCTCGTAATGCAGGTCTAGTATTTTGAAGAGTCTTTAAAAGCCCTCGTTTTCCACTGTTTTAATGCGAATCATGTCTTCAGCAAGGTAATAAGTCACTGCCTCAATTACTTCTTTACACTACTTGCTTGTTTTTTCATATGGAGTGCGCTTGCTAAATGACTGTGTTACTGTGGGTTGCGTTAGCTTGGAGCTAGCGGCTGCCTCTGGCTACCATGTCTGATCTCCGTTTGCTTTGGCTGTCGGCGCTGACGTCCGAACAGAGTCCCTGCAAACTTTGCAAATAACTGGTTTGCGCTTTCTCCTCCGAGGAAAAGCCAAACCAAATCGACACTTCGTGGTGACTTTCTGCTGTAGCCTCCCGCTATACAAATAAACAGGGAGGCGGGGAGTGTCACGTACGGTGCACTGTGCGTGCTGTGATCGGTTGGTCGGGTATACGCGTCAGCTTTGCGCCGCTATAGAGCTAAACTGTTTGGAATGTGCCATGTAGGCGATCAAACGATCTTTCGGCTTTATGAGATCGTGAACACGTTAAACCGCTTAACGATCTAATATCGTCATCCCTATTTCAGATTAATTAAAAAATATCGAAAAAACACTAGCAATGATTAATAACGCTGTGAACTTAGTTCCTCTGTCTATCCTTTAACTTTTAACCAAAATTCGGACTTTTGAAAGGCCGTATCAATTGCCAAACAAGAAAACAAAACAGATTTCGCAAACAGCCTTGTACAACGGCACATTCTGACAGACGTAAAAGACATCTCATTTTTCTCTGCCACTTCAGATATGTGGTTGAAGGTGTTGTTAATATTTGTTGAAGTGCATTTTTTGTCTTGAGTCTTTTATTTATATTTTTGTCATCAAGATATCTTTATTCTACATTTCAATGTTCTATATTAATGAGAAATTGAGAATTAAAAGTTAATTTCTCTTAAAAAGAATCTACTTCAATTATTTTTGCTCTAATATTATCACTCCATCAGTGGCATAAAAATCATCACTACTATCGCTGCAGGCCTAGCCATATGTCACACAGTGCCTAGTGCCTACAGTAAGCAAACTTTCCAAGTAAGCGACGTTTCCAGCCGGCTAACATACTCATAGTTTAATTAGCGGCTCATACATTGATGTAGAAGGCAGCTAGTAGCCGCGAGAACTAATGTAAATGGCATGAGGTATTGACCATCAACACTGCATATTTACGGTTATGAGGGGACCCACTGGCTGCTGCGCTCCCTGCCTCCCAAGTTCCCCTCTTGGTGCTAAATTGAAGTATTTTACGTGATGGAGGGAAAAGTAAAGCCCTTCGTATCGGGACAACTCTGTTTTAAAACAACAACAAAAAAAAATCTGGAATATTCAGCGTTATGGGCATACCGAGTTGGCATTCAATGATTTCCGTGACATTCGGCAGCCCTGCATTATGCCACATAAATGGCCATTTGCACTTTTCCTTTTTTAATGTGTTGGATTGAAGTGCAAAATGTGAATTATTTTTGACTGACAAATTGTGATTCGAATGTCCTCCATGTCCTCAAGGCCACATTTCGACAGATTTGAGAGGAATGTTGCAGTGCCTAATGGCCATGTGTGTGACAGAAGTCTCTGCCATATATTATGAAATAAAATTTATTCAGCCAGTCAACTTATGAATGGCATATGTGATTGAAGGGTGCCTGGCTTGAATGCCAGGAAAAAATGCCTTGAAAAAATGAAATTTGCTTTCCGA
Source organism: Filicampus tigris (assembly GCF_054856515.1). NCBI lineage: Eukaryota > Metazoa > Chordata > Actinopteri > Syngnathiformes > Syngnathidae > Filicampus > Filicampus tigris. Next base: position 7,023,008 of record NC_141217.1, read on the forward strand.
AACAATTTTATAAAAACTAAAAGCACATTTTCACGAGCATTCTGCGTGTTTCATAAAATTGTCGCTGAGCTACATTGTACTATTTGAATACAAATGATCAGAGAGTCGCATAATGTATTGAATAATATCTCTCCATTCTTCTCAAATCCTATTACTACTGTACTACAAATCATCCTTTCAACCTTTGAGCAGGTATAGTTGGTATGCGCCAACTCGTTCTGAAGTTTGTGTGTTTTGTTAGTGTACAAGTGTGTGCGCATGTGTAAGCACCCTTTTCTCAATGAATTGATATCCTTCTGAGTAAGACTCATGACTTGAGTCGAAGGAAGCAACATTAAGTAACTTTGACTAAACCCCCGAGCTGCTTTTTAGCATTTAGTTATACACTGTAAAAAGCTCGTCTCGAAGTAATTAGTCTGTTTCCTGGAACAGTACTTAAAAAGGGACTACAAAACCTGATTATTATTTTTGTTTCAGCCTTCTTCGATCCTGAGCAAAATTAGTTTGTTGTTCAATGCATGGTTCCTTCCGGAGGGACAGGATGTGCTTGGAGTTTTATGTCGGTTTGTTTGAAGCTTACCTAACAGTCCAACTCTACCATGTGAGTTTTAACTCTTAAATTGTAAATGTGCTTTTGTCTGACACTGATGAGCGATCACAAATTTATAAGATTTTGTTGTTTTTAAAAAGGGGGTGAAGCTAAAAAAAGCCCCTAGCTTTTATTTCCATACATGCAAATTGATAAGAAACACTGCAAAATCAAAACATAATGGGGCCAAAAAAAACATTTTTAAAAAGAATATTCAGCTTTTCAAACAATAGCAGCTTATCATTTTTTTTCAAAAGTCAAGTCAACCCCAATATTTTCTTTACAACCATATGTTCTATGTGCCTCCACTTGTCTAAACATGGTATTCATATTAATATTGCATTTGTGGAATATGAGTTGAGCAGCAAAATCCACCCGTTTTTAGCCATCTCGGGGGGGGGGCGGCCATTTTGCTACCGTCCTGTTGCCTGAAAATGACAGCACAGTTGCTCATGGCTCAGATAACAACTATAACAGGTGAAGCTGAGCCATGTAGTGTTTCCGCGATACCAAAATTTTGAATTCGATACTATAACTGCAGAAAGTACCTCGATACCGGCACCAACCGGCTTTTCAACGAGGAGCGGAGGGGCAGCCAGCGCTTCTCTGCTTGAGGCCATCTTCCTTTTGCACGCATGCAGGAGGCATGCCACTTTCGGCGTTTCCCACATGTCGGAAGACAGGCGCTTTTGCGTGAATGTACACTTGCCTTTAAGACGGAGTTGGTGAGCGTGTATGTGTGGTTTTTTTTATTTTTATTTTTTTATTTTATTACCGGTGTTTTAAAAAAAAATTGGCATTGAACTGTTTTTGATGCCGAAAAGTCACGGTACGGTACTGGTATCCTGTGTAACACTAGAACCATGATTGGTTGTTACCTGATCCCTGAGCAACTGTGATGTCATTTTCAGTTGACAGTAATTGACAACATGGCCGCCCCTGAGATGGACAAAAATGGGTGTGCACATGAGGTGCCGTCGGCTCTGAGGGTGGTTAGCTTCCAAGAGCAGATGGTGCTGTTCTCCCCAAATGAAGCGCCATTGGCCTAGCTGCTTAAAGTTGTTGATCACGTGTTTGGGATCAGATCATGTGACCATTGAAGACGGCGACCTCTGAGTTAGATTCAAGTAATCTCGAAGCAGAAGAGTTGATGCATGGCCTTGTCGTGTTTGCGCTTCTCCTTTTAATTTGGGGACCTGAAATAGTAAAGGCAGGTGTAATCTTGCCAAAGATCAACTAATTTAACCTCCTGGAGAGCCTCCAAAATGTACTGACGCGGTGCCGGCATATTCGGTGTATGAAAAGCACATGTGCCATGGATAATAGCTGCTGTGCCACGCACACCTAGTGGCGATGGCACCTCAGTGCCGAAATTATCAAACATGTTTGATACTCGGCGCCGATGGCGCAGCTCCATCTGTGCTAAAAAAAAATGCGTGCGGATGGTGAAATATCGAGCGCGGATGGCTACGAGTACCGATGTACCGCTCCATGTGGCTTATCAAATATTCGACAACTGCTTCACATCTGTTTTGCATGGAGTCGACCAACTTCTGTTGCCCGTGAACTGGTGTTCCAAGACATTGGAATATGTCCCACACTTCCCCTTTAACACTAGGACTGACAGGATTTTCAAACTATTAGAACTACAAGAGCCGTCATTTTGACGAGTTGCGCTCTGACAATGACGTCATCGCCTATAATGATTATTACATGCTGCTGGAGTGCCTAATTAGGGTGTTTTGTTTATTACAATTCTGTTGTGTGTATCTTTTAATGGAAATTCTGTCATATAAATGAATCAGAAACAGTTGGAGTGCCTATATTGTGCCGTGGCCCTCTCGCATGTGTCAGCTGGTTTGGAGCTAAAGGAAAAGAGAGGCGTTGCAGAATTTACTGCACTTCTCTTCGAAAAACAAGAAATAAATCGGAAGTACGGCACACATGACAACTCCGTCCCGAGTGCAACGCACCACTCTTTTTCCATGGGGGAATTATGTCAACGAGCATCACAAAAGCTCATTATTTTATTTATTTTGACTTTCTGACATGCACTACCCACAATGTCATGACTAACACATTTAACAGCCTATTTTACCTCACGTAACACACGGCTTCTCTTGGCCGGGGCACATTCACTCTTTTACTTGGACTTACTTGTGTGTCAACAGAGCAATTCATTCTCAGACTCGTCAGTATTTTGAAGCAGCTGTAATGCCTTCTCTCCTTTTTTTTTTTAAAATAGATCATAATGACCAACAGTGTTTCTCAATCCAGCCACTGGTTGCTATGGAAACATGGTGGCATCCTCCCAGTGCAACGTGCGTAAGATTAAATTTGCAACATGCATGTTGCATAGGCTATTATCGCTATATCGATATTTTTCTCAATATATTCTGCTATCCTTACTTGCTTACTAGTTTAGCTTTGTTGGAGCTCTATGATAAACACCTCGCCTTCTAGTTATATAGGATCATAACATTGCTAAAACAACAAATCTGGTGGCCCAAGACTTTTGTGTATGCAGGTAGGTATAGTATCAAAGTGAAATTTTGGTATTGTTGTATGGCAAGTTGTAGAACGGATTATTATAATAATGATGCATCAAATTTATATAGAGCTTTACTTACTTACTGTTGCTATTATTCAGAACAAAACTGTAGGTACCAGTCTATTTCTCTTTCCATTTGAGTAACTCTCGATTGTAGGGGTCTTCCAAAATCATAAACTTAATCTTATGATAGTGGGTTCAAGACCTGAGGTCGCACTGCCTGGCACACTTGAGCTGTGGGCTACTGACATTTAAATTGTCTCCTTACAACTCTTGTGATTTTGCTGCTCATGGGAAATGGACTTGTGGTATGTTTCTCCATTTGTAAGTGTGTATGCGTGTGTGTGTGCGTGCTTTAATGTGAGGAAAGATGCGCGCATGTAGTGTCGTTAGTCAGTATTGATTGGCCCGAGTATGTATTTTAGTTCTTAGCCTCTTGATTGTTTCTTCTTGTTGCTGTCTTTTTTAACAGCACAGAGAGAAGCTTAGTTTGGTCTATACTAGATTTGTTGGAATTTGTATTATCCTTGGTAAGTTTGGCAATGGGGTTGCCATAGTGACCAATCTCTGTATTACTAGAAGGAAATGAGTAGGTGAGGCCCACAGAGTCAGGGGAATGTTCGGTGATGATGATAACAATAATGCTGATTATTTGAATGACTGTTATAATGATATTTATCAGAGCTGGGCACTTGACCCTTGACCTGGGTACCCTTCCGGCCGCGACCCCCCCGCCCTTATTCATAAAAATTATCACCCCCCTGGCCCCAAAAGAAAAAAAAAAAAAAAAGTGTTCGTGATTGACGCCGCCGCAAGAGAGATGCTAACGGCAGAGGCTTTTTAAGGATCATTAGCTGGCTAATTTACTATTCAAACCCGCTGTGGGAACGCTTCAAATACACTTGCGCCACTAGTACTTAACTACTTACCCTACTGCGTGTGCTTACTTCCATTGCGAGCCCCGGGGTTGGTTTTGTCATATTGTATAATTATTTGGGTCCAACAGACGGCCAGAAGTCGCAGTCAACAAGTTACTTTTTTATTTTACACACTTCCCCCCCCTTCACGACCTTCAAAATAAAAGCATACCAGCAGACCACTATACACAGCAGGTTTGCTACGGCGTATTTCCGGAAGTAGGAAAGACGCCAGAAGAAGTGCATGAACTCCACCTTGATGTGCCAGCGTCATCCTTGAGTGCTGCGCGCAGCTTAATATACTCCCGGACACAAGTTGTTTTGAAACAGTTGAATTCCAAGTCTGGGTGGCGTCGCTTCAAAAAGACAGTGACAACAATGGATATCGTGCCTGCTACAACCATTAAGGGACCGAGATGACTAGACTATGTATTTAATGTTATTGCCAAACTAGTTTGCTTTGCAGCAGCAACATGCTGCATGCTCTCCTCTCCGTGTGGGAAAATGTATGTCATCGCAACATGTGACATAATGGACCGATCAGAGCAGCAACAATTCCTGATGTGTGCGTGGCATGTGTCGCAGACCTGTCGCCAACAGCGCAATGCGTCGGTCATGTGAATCAATGTGGCAGTTGCCGCCGACGCGGGAGTAGAAAGAAGCCTAAAAGAAGCCTTTCACCGAGTAGGCTGGGATTAAATGCATTAGGGCCGATTAGTGGGCCGGACTAAAATCCATTTACGGCCATGCTTAATCCAGCCATTTTTAAAAATTTGTTAGCACCCACCCCCCGCCCCAAAAATGCTGCGCGTACCCTGACGACTGCCACGACGGCAAATTCCCTCTGACAATATTTACTTTACGGCGGCGCCGTCATGACGTGAGAATGCGTTTCCAATAGAAGAGCGTCTGGCAAGCGATTAACTGCTATTTTGGCGGATTTATTTACCAGTAATAGCATGAAGACAATGGGGGAAGCCTTGCTAAATAAAGTTCATTTACTGGGTTCTTACGGGGTCTCCTCTTTTTAACTTTTTAAAATGAGCAAAGACTGGGCTTTCTTTTGTAACAATTAAAGATGCATTTTGTAAACCAGTGAGAAAAGCCTCACTTTTTACTTCCTGGTCAGCTGCTATGTCAGCATTTCCAAATATGGGCACGCTGTTGCGTTGCTCGTATGATTAAGGGCTTGTCCGAACGTGGCGATTGAACAGATTACACTCGGCAAGTGAGGTACCAGGTACGGTTCGTGCATCTCACCCATACACTTTTTTGCAAATGAGATCCAGAGAAAAAACGTTGAATAGTGTTGCCTACCAAGTTCACTTTCAAAATTGGAGGGAAAAAAATCAGAGCATAACAAAAATGTGAAGTTCATCACAGGACGTTTTAACACCGTTTCTGTTGAATGTAATGGCAACACCACTAAAAAAACAAACAACAAAAACAAAGCTACAGCTACACGAGCACAATTACACAGCAAAACTAGCATATATTGTGAGCTCATATGCTGGTCAATGCTTGGAGGTTTTTTGCAGGGTCATTCTGCCTCATATGTTTGCCATCATTTCAGCAAGGCTACATATCTTCAGCAGTACTTCAGTTCCTGAACTTCGCAAGCACAAGTTGCTCTCTTTGAAAGGTCAGGCACTAAAGTAGACACATTTGTTCCCCAAATTATGAATTTGTTTCAACTTGTGTTCACGTTTGAACACTGCATAGGCCTAAAAAGCAATAGAAGGAAGGAGATGTTGTCAAAATATGCAACAGAGCTAGGGAGTGAGGGGACGGCATGGGCCAGTTAATGTGCGCCCTTATGCATAATGCAGCTCTTTGTAGTAACACTTTAAAAATGGTGTCTCTAGTTTTAATAAATATATTGATAAAATATGCAGTTAATAAAGGCAGCTCCGTGGTATCGCAGAAGAGAACAGTGGTGTTACTTTTTAAAAGAATCCAACAGTCAGTCGGTACTTGATCCAGTTAGGGAGAATCACAGAGATGGATGAAAACCCACTTTCTTGCTGAGTCTGTACTTTTTAAAAAAACTTATTGTCCTCCATCCTACGTCCCCAAAATGACGATGCGTTCCATCCCTGAGACCGAACGCCCATCTCTGGTTACAATGTTACATCAAGCTTAGGCCTGCTTGCAGACACGACCGTCCCTATATCCGTAATGGGACCAAGCATCAGCCACAATGGGCTTGCCTTTTCTTTCACCGTCATGCTGCCATGAAGACAGGTTTGCATCACATTAAGTATATTTTGTGAAATGCCCTCAAACTTTCTGACTCTGTTGCTAACTCCAGTTAGGCATGACACGAACCACAGTGCTTCTGGCTACACGACCCGGATTGCCACTACTTTGCATATGCGTCACAGACGGCAGATGTCCAGCAGCAATAGTGGGAGACGAGACAGTTGAGACAGTCTCTTGAGGGTTCTCTTTTGAGGTCAAACGGTATTTAATTTTTCACTCTAGGAAGTGTTTTACAAAACAATCATTCACACTGTTTATTGATTTCATAAAGGAGGAAACATACTGCTCTCGTTGTTTTCCCTTGGACATGGTCATTTAGGGTAGAAGTCAACTGCCAAGAATTTTTTTTTTTTTTTTTTTTTTGTCCTTCTGATAACTTTTTGTGCCCACCTTTACAACAGTATTGACGTCATCATACAGTCACCATAACTTGTGGTCAGAATGGTTGTGTAAGGAGTTTCTCTGTGAGAGTTTCATTGGACATACAGTATTTGAATGAAGATCTCTCATCATTTAAAGTGAAAAGGAAGTGTCGTATTGCTTAAAAATACAGATTCTTGAGTGCCACCACTGCCATTGCGTTATGTGATAAATGATGAGTCACTATCAGTAAACGTTCCTTGTATTTACCGTGTAGGCTGTGTCACAATAAAAATGTCATGCCACCTGTTTTGTTTTGTTCCTTTGAGCATTAGGGAGGGAGCAGAATGTTTTCTTTAGATTGTATTGTGTGGTTTGACTTGTGAACACCTGTGATTGAGCCACGATGACCATTGAATCCCATTGTCAGTTTAGACGGTTGCAGTTGGAGATGAAACGTAACAGTTAATATATCCTGACTATAGTGACCAAAATAGCACCGTTATCAAAATGATGATGATTGCGAAAATAAATGTACACCGAAAGTGTTGTGCTGCACCTAAAGCATTAAAGCAAGTTTTTAGTTCTACCATAAAGCATCAGTAACTATATGCACTGTTTGCACGTTTGAACATGTAAATAGCAGCAACCAGAGTGAATTTTAATGAACACGAAAACCGAAGAAAGTGAGTCTAGTAGTTCACTTTCACTGTCTGGTCCAAATCCATTGACAAATTTGTAAACTGTTTCTGTGTCCATTTTGGTTTGGTTTGTACTAATGCAAAAATTTGAAGTGTACCAAAGTGTGTCACAACAAACCATATGCCATGACACCCTTTACTTACTGATGCACTTTACAACTACGATTCAAGCACATCATCCTTGTTTGAGTTGTAAAAAGTGCTACTATTGCTATCACGTGTCTAAAAAAGGAGAGGCAGCCAGTATGGAGCATGTATGAGGATGCTAACAGTGAAATCAAAGATGTAATGCAACCCAAATCCAACCAGATTACCTATTAAAAATCACTGGAACATTTGGGGTTAATATAAAAAATATTGAGAATCACTAGTTATTTTTTTCCTCCTGTGAAATTAGTCAAGTCAGACAATTTGTTTTGTCATGTTGCTTTTGAACAAATTCTTGTGTCTCCACGTATTTCTAATTTGAATCATCAAAAAGAGAAACAATGTGTCCAATAACAGGGCATCAACTAACATCCAGCTTTGTCTATTTGTCAAACAGCATTTGCTGGGGTCCTTCTTCTTCCTCCGTAACATCCAACCTAAGCATTTTGTGGACACCAAGCACAAATACTGTGCTGTTGCTGTGGTGACGATCCAGTGGGGGAACCCTGTCCAGGTTTCTGTCCAGAAGAACACTTTGAGGTTGTCATCAGAGGGAACATGTATTAGAGGTTGACCAGTCAACGGTCAGATTTGTCAGTGTTGACTTCAGAAGATGAGCAATGAGGATGAGTTCTACGATGCCGTTACAGGTTAGTGCTCGATGTTTTTATTTACACGTCACAGCAAAACTGCATCACATGCTCTGTTTCATAGGCCTGGATTCGGACGAGTCATACGAAGGGGTGTCAGAGTCCAGTTACAAAGATGCACTGGTGTTTGATAGCAGCAAGAACAATGGATCAAAGCCACAGGAGAACGGTGTCAAGAAACACAGGTGATGCTGCATTCCTGAAACACCTTTCACACACTGCTTGTTTACATTCCACCAGAAATGATTCACACTCTGAAACAAGCTTTACTTTTTCTTTTGGGCATGATTAGAGTTGCCAAATATATACATTAAGATGTCACCATAAGAACAGTTTTTAAGAAAGTAATAGTTCATTCACTTTCACTGGATAATGCAGAATAGATGGATAGATGGAGATGCCTGTTGTTTCATATTTTGTGTTTCTAGTCTGTCTCAGTCCAGTGATACCAAGATACAGTAGCAGGTAAAAGTTATGGTACACAGTTTCATGTTGTTTCCCGCCTAACAGACAAATAATCTTCCTTTTTCTGATAGCAGACTAGTTGGACAACATGTTCTGCTTATCTACAAAATATGTACTGATGCGTTCTTCAGACTTGAGAGTGCTCAATCAGATACATTTGCAGGAATACACTAATCCAACGCCTGTACACATTTTGTTGTTGTTTTTGAACCTATCCACTTGTTGTGCACTTCCTATAACTCTCAAGATGCCACCAAAACCCTGTCTGTGTCGGAATTGGTCTCAGGGCAGTATGTGAAAGTGATGCACTTGGACGTCAGAGACAAGCTTCGATTGGGGGATTATTTTTAGGAGCATCTTTCAGGGCAACGTGCATGGAAACATGCACTTCAGGTGCTTTTTTTTTTTTTTAAAGAAATCAGAACCGTTAACCATTCTTTTTTTTATGGTAGGATAAGTTGACACTTTTTTTTTGTCTCAGACTTGACTCGGACTTGGCCTTTGGACTGGCAAAATATTTTTATGGACTGGACCGTGTACATCCTGTGTTTTTATTCCTGACAATAATTAATGTTGTCCTTATTATGCCATAAGAGATTGCATTACTGGTACTTGTTTATTATATATTCACAATATCTAGGTGGGAATCGGGGACCGCAAACTCTGCTGCAGCGACACGAGCATGTTCGTTCATTCAATAGCTTTGAGTTCAGTTCAGTTTGCTGCTCCCCAGCGCCCAATCTCCTCCTCGTCTCTCCCCTAAGGTCAACCACCATTAATGAAGTAACATTGTTTTTGAAATTGTTTTAGTTTATATGCACACACGGTTAATAAACCAAAGGGCACCACGCCGTATAAGCAGAGTTTTGAGCAAAATGAATTTCCTCTAATTTGGTGGTCGCGAAAATAGTATTTTTCTGTGTTAAAGTTTACTCTTGATCTCATCTGGACTTGAACTTGGACTCGGACCTTTGTGACTCGAACTTCACCTGGACTTGATAAAGGTGGACTTGGCTGCAGCCCTTGTCCCTTGCAACGATAGCAACAGTTTGGGGTGAAAGGTAGTTGCACAACGTGTATTGCTTAAAGCGGGAGTCTACAATCCTGTTCCTCCAGGGCCGGTGTGCTGCCAGTTTTCCATCTCTCTCCCTGCTACAATACACATCTGATTCAAATGATCAGGATCGTCATCCAGCTTCGGCAGACCTTGCTGATTATCTTTTTATATGGTTGTGTTATAACTTTGGTTAATGCTAATTGCTATCTTGGTTGACAGTTCAACAGCTGTGAATAAATCAATAGACTCACTATTATCCAACCTTTTTTGCTTGGTCCCAGCAGCTATTGGAAGCTGGCTGTGTCGTTTACCTCGCACAGCTGGAAGTGCCTAGCTTGTTTGGTGTGACCGCAGCATTAGGCTAGTAGGACTACATCTCCCATAATCCTTAGACACAGAAGCAGGAAGTAATTCCAGTATGATGAAAACAGACACCTGCTAGCAGTTAGATGCGGCTCAGAATGAGAACGCGAACATAATAGAAAGGATTTTGAAATAAAGACGACAGCTGAAAAGCTGATGTCTATTCACAAGGTGTGCTGTATTACAAGGTGCACTGTAGATTTTGGAGAAAATTAAAAGTCTTAAAATGTGGCTTATGGTCCAAAAAATACGGTAGTCTACTAGTCTTGTCCACGTTTCGCTCAGTATCTGGTTGAATGTACAAAATGGGTACAGCTGTAGAAAATAACACTCCTCCAAAGCTTGGGGGTGGACTTCATTAGTGTATTTTGTGGTAACTACCTGGAAAAGTCCCGGGAAGTGCTGGAAACTAATTTCAAGAAAGGAGTGGGAACCCTGATCCAGCCGTTGGGCAATCAGTGAGCATATATGGGACACGCATTTTGGGTAGGGGGCTTTCAATTGCTCACAGTTTTCACTATTTCCGATAGGGCAATACAATATATTCCAACAATGCTGTTCACGGAAGCTGTGGTATGTCCCAGCTGATTCAGTGTAAAAGCCTGCGTCAGAGGCCCAACACTTGAAAACCCTTCAACTTGGTGTGTTTATCCCTAATTTAAATTGTGAGCTACTATATGATACTTAGATTAGCTGTAACATTCTATAGATGATCTGCCTCCTTTTTATTCTGTTTTCTCTCCACTCACCTATGGTCTTTCCATTTCTTTTTTTTTTTTCACTCCAGGACGTCATTACCTGCACCAATGTTTTCCAGAAACACTATTAGTGTCTGGAGTATCCTAAAGAAATGCATCGGAATGGTAAGGATGCAAATTTATCCTATCTTACTCATTTACTTTTTCTACTGTATATGCTAGTCATTGCCAAAGTTTTGTTGTTGCTGGTTCCCCCCCCCCTTTTTTTTTTGTATATAAAACTTGTGCACACCTGCCCCGACCGACTCCCTGCCCCCTAAACCTGTTGACTAATCCAGCCCACCCCCCAAAGTCCCACCGCTAAACCACACAGCACATTATAAACCCTCCCCAATTTGCAAATCACTATTTGCGAACTCAGCCTCTCGTGTCTATGTATCTTTGTGCTCTTTCTGTAATGCCCTAAGGTGCTGCCCAAATACCCTCCTCCTTCTAAGTCGCCATTTTGGCAAAGTTAGAGCTAGCATTGGTCACCAGTTATAAGCATTTGTGGCGAGTCTTGGTCCCTAGCCCCTGCTAATGGCAAGGCTTCACGTGTGGGGTTGTGTATAAAATCATTTATTGGACAAATTAAATGAACTAAACTAAAACTGTAAATAATATACACAGTATTCCCTATTGATAATGAAATAAACAAACAGCAAATTACATGCGCAGATTTATTTTTAAAATCCTGACTGCACAAGAATGAACTTTCTGACGTTCAACCCAGTTAGAGGCAATTGACTTCACACATGCTTTTGCACTCACAGCTTGTAGGTAGCAAATAAGCCCTTGTCATCTGTCAATGTGAAGAAGAGGGGGAAGAAGTATTCTAAATGTGAGTTGCTAAAACCTATAGCAACAGCAAAGCAACGTATTTACCCATATTGTAAACCTTGGGAAATGATATGATGATGATTTCATCATTGACATGATTGTGCTTTCTATTTGACAATGCAACACTGGTAGTTGTAGCAATAAACCGAGTGGTTTACAAACTTCATGTCTTCTACTTTTTCAGGAACTCTCCAAGATCACAATGCCTGTTGTCTTCAACGAGCCCCTCAGCTTCCTGCAGAGAATCACAGAATACATGGAACACACTTACCTCATCAACAGAGCTTGCTCGCTGTCTGACTCCATCGAGCGCATGCAGGTCAGACACTGAGACTGCCTTAGACAGTGAATTGACTGCGTCAACAATAACACATTACAACCCCTTTTCTCATCTGCATGAGACGGTACGGCCCGGTTGCTTTTAACAGGACTTTTTAAATGGGTGACAAGTGTGCTGTAATTCTTGACCCATGTTTTTGCTGTTGTTGATTGTTTATACTACAGCATGTCACAGACATACTGGGTTTTAATTTGTGGTAAGAAAAAACAAAAAAACGCCACACATTGTTCCCTCGCCACTTTGTGGCCATAATTTCATGTATTGCAGTTTTGCCTCGCTATTTTGCAGGTTTTCTCAATGGCATTTTTCTTCCTTCTAAATCGGACCAGTCAAGAAATGTCCTTTTTTTTTTTTTCTTTTTAAGGGGAATTTGTTTTACAAAAACCAAGATCATGAACATTAGGAATTCACTCTTATGCCATGTCATTGTTAACGCACAGCGAAAACTACAATTACAACAAAAACAACAACAAAAGTCAGCTATCAGCTAGACCAGTGGTCAGCAACTATAATTACTTAAAGGGCCATTTGGACCATCTCCAACAAAACCAAAACACTGAGCGCCACAAAACCCCTTTGACATTGAAAGTGAGGATAAGACTGCATAAATTTGAAATATTTATTTATTTATTTTGCCTGTGTGTTTAAAACCTATAGTGTGTTGAATTTATGAAATCAATTAACTGCTACGGAGAACACAAATCGTTTTGTTGTGGGTGGGGTGTGCAGTCAGCTGTCAACATGAATTAAAAAAGACAGTTTCACTGAACAAAGTCAGATATATATTTGCAAAAAAGTAGCCAGGTACGAATATTTCTTACCTGCTTAAAGTGATTTTTGCACGTGAACCTCGTTACATCAGGGCTGTAGTCGTCACCTTCACATTTACACAACATTGTAAACTGTCATCTGTGAGGTTTGAGTGATGTTTGTTTTTAACAAATGTGTATAGCATGTAATATTTAACTTTCTATTTCCTTCAGAAACTTTTCTTCCCTTGGGTGTTTACCCACCGGCTCTCAAGCGGCTCAATAAAACTTGGTGCCAGGAGTCTCACATTGGCAATTGTGATGCAAATTAAAAAGTTGTATTTTAATGTTACGAGAGCACCATGATCTTAAAATTGAAACATCATTTGAAAAACAAAGTAACTTTTAACCTAAACACTCATCTGTTTTCCAAAGTCACATCCGCGGGATGAAAGAGCCACGGTTTGCAGAGCCCTTAGCTTGGCAAAATACTGAAAGCTGTGAGAGAAATGCCTTTGAAAAAGCATTTACGTGAGTGACGTGAACATGAAAAATAAAACACACTCATGCTGTCCGTAATTGTTCCTTCAGGCCGTCGCTGCCTTTGCTGTGTCAGCAGTTGCGTCTCAGTGGGAGCGAACTGGAAAACCCTTCAACCCTCTACTCGGGGAGACTTATGAACTCATCAGGTACACACTCGTACATCTCCACATACTGTATGTCTTTTGAACATGAATGCGTTCACCCTTGACGCTCCTGCGCGTGGAGACAGAGAGGATCAGGGCTTCCGGCTGATTGCAGAGCAGGTCTCCCATCATCCACCGGTGAGTGCCTTCCATGCTGAGAGCCTGGCAGGAGACTTTGTATTCCATGGCTCCATATACCCCAAACTCAAATTCTGGGGGAAGAGTGTTGAGGCAGAGCCCAAAGGGACCATCACTCTCGAGCTACTTAAGTAAGTCAAACAAATGCGATGGTTACTTTTGCCATTCGAATGCAAAGGTGATTCCTGATTCACGGTTGTCTGTTGTATCTTCTCATCATGTCTTTTCCTTCTCTTCTATCCAAGGCACAATGAGGCATACACATGGAGTAACCCTCACTGTTGTGTGCACAACATCATCTTGGGCAAACTTTGGATCGAGCAGTATGGCTTAGTAGAAATACTCAACCACAGGTAAAGTCTTCTCACCTTTAACGCACTCGATGTAGTCGTCCTGCTCCTTCGTCCTCGTTGGTATGACTGCTGATGCGCTCAGTGCAGCGTGGTTGTCGCTGTTACCCCTCCCTCAATACGATACAGAACTGGAAAAACGACGTGCAAACGTCTCATCCAAAATGCTTCTCAAAACAATCTCAGTCAATGCAAGTGCTTCTAATCGAACATTTGTAATCCCTGGATTGCGTTAGGAGGCTTTTGTTATCCCTGAAAAACTCGCAAACAATTTCATATTCACAGCCTGCATGTTTTTTTTTATTATTGGTGACGTACTAGGTTTGATTTCTGTGTGTGTAATACTTAGGTCGCATACAGTTCGTCATAGTTTAGGAAGAGATGTTAAGTGCTTACACTCTTGTCTACACAGCACTGGAGACAAGTGTGTGTTGAATTTCAAGCCTTGTGGGATGTTTGGCAAAGAGCTGCACAAAGTGGAGGGATACATCCAGGATAAGAGGTTAGCCTTCATAATTGTCTTTGTCAGCCGTGATATGATTTCTCATGTATTGTATCAAGTTTTCCGACTAATCTGCCTTTGTAATCGAATCCTTCTCTCGTGCCGTATTTGTCATTGGGCAGTAAGAAGAAGCTGTGTGTCATCTATGGGAAGTGGACTGAGTGCATGTGGAGTATTGATCCTCAGTCTTACGAGGCTCACAAGAAGGCTGAGAAGAAAGGAGACAACAAGAAGCACAAACATGTAAATGGATTAATCCAGTCAGAATCCCGCAAGTCTCTTGTGTTGTGTTGACGCAGCCTTCCTCATTAGCACATTCTTGGTAGAACGTGTCATGTGAGTTCTCAATCCATTTTAATCCCCCTCCCCCAGGAGGAGCCAGTAGGATCGGAGAACGATGATGCCGATGACATGCCAGAGGTCCAAGAGACGGTATCGGTCATACCAGGAAGTACTCTGCTGTGGAGGATAGATCCTAGACCAGCTCACTCTGCTCAGGTATAGGAAAAAAAAAAAAAGAAAAAAAACCATCTCCTCACACATTGTACAAAGGCAGCAATGTGCACAAACTCTGAACAGATTCTTGTCTGTGTTCAGATGTACAACTTCACCAACTTTGCAATGTCTCTCAATGAGCTGGAGCCAGGCTTCGAGGCCATTCTGGCCCCGACGGACTGTCGCTTCAGACCTGACATCAGAGCCATGGAGAATGGCAAAATGGGTAATGGCAGTGTCTACCACCAGTGCTTTGGGGCGCCCTGTAAAATAAATACGTCTGGGTTGGAAACCCTGCTCCAGCCTTCCTGTGTGGAGTTTGCATGTTCTCCCTGTGCTTAACGTGGCTCCCTCCCGCGTTTTAAAAACATTCATGCTATCTTAATTCAAGACGTCCATATGCCACTTGCAGATCACTGGTGACCACTTAGCATTATTTACACATTATTCTTACACCAGTCGGGGGTGGTCACTGCCCCTGCCATAAATCAGCTGGGATAGGCTCCAGCTCTCCTGCCACGCTCGCAGACACGCTCTGGTTTAGATAATGAACCGCTGTCGCCATCTGCTGTTTGTCTCTGTAACTGCCTCATGTGAAAGACCCAAACGGCGTCCATTGTGCCTGCTGTGGTTTTGCAGAGGAAGCAAGCCAGGAGAAGGAGAGGCTGGAAGAGAAACAGCGAGCAGCCAGAAAGCAGAGAGCCAAGCACGAGGAGGAGTGGTCGACAAGGTTCGGAAGAGCTCTCACTGGATTTCGCTTTCACTCAGTCGCTCTTTCTCTAACACTCAGTCTTTCTCTCACTTTTTCTCTCACACCGGAGATGGGAAGTAACGAAGCACAAATACTTTGCTACTCTACTTGAGTAGGTTTTTCCCAGTACTTTGTAATTGACTGAGTATTTATTTACTTTTTTCCGTTACATTTTAACACCAGTATCTGTACTTTTTACTCGATACATTTTCAAAACAGGGTCGTTACTTTTGTTCTACATGACGCATGATGATTAGAAAATAGATTAGACCAATGTTCGTTGGCTCCGCCAATCATATGGAGGGTTACACCCGGTCCTGGACATCCCAGCTGTGATTGGCTCTATCTCAAGCTATAACATCACCCGAGAAGACGCTATGCAACCCACTACAGATAATTTAATTGGAAGGTGAAAAGTAAAATGATCGACGGCGTGGAGTGCGTCGTCAAACAATTCTTGGCAAATGTATAGTGCCTTGTGTGTAAACCTAAAGTCCACAAGCTTGCCGCCTACAAGAATTCCCCGTCCGATCTGAGAAAACATGTCGTAGTAAAGCTAAATGATTATCCTTTCATTAACTTGGCCCTGGTTAATGACGTTAGTTTAGCATGACATGCTGTATTAGCGTGGTACACCATTTTGTTCCATTTGTTTGATCTCAGGAAACCTTGAAATTTTGAAGTTTGAGAACTAAAAAAACAGTCCAGACATTTAAGGGGTGTTAAGTGACGACCTTTTAAATTTAATAGCCTTCAAATTATATGACATGAAGAGGAAACATCTGGTAAACGTACTTTTCACTTTTACTCACAAGTACATTTCAGAGCCTGTACTTTTTTACTTTTACTTGAGTAATTAATTGAAAGTAATTCTACTTGTACTCAAGTACAGAATGTCAATACTTTTCCCATCTCTGCCTCACACTAACTCACTCTAGCTAGCAACATGACATGTGGCCACCATCTTTGTGGAATTTTCTACAAAAAAACATGTAACGCCAGTGTGCCCATATTTGAAAGTGCTGACTAGGGTTGGCCGATGTCTCATTTTTTGATCGAAATCGCAATGCCAGACAATACCAAAAGCTTTGTTTTTTGGCGCAGAAGCAGCATGTTACTTGTTGACCATTCATGCACACCACTCGCGAGCTGGGGGAATGAAAGTATTCTTTTTCTCCAGCTCTGCAGCGCTTCCCTTGAAGTCAAATTCTGTTCTAGCATTGTTTTATTTTATTTTAAAGGTGGTTCCAAATGGGCACCAACCCAAGCACTGGCTCCCAGGACTGGAACTACTCTGGTGGTTACTTCAGTAGGAACTACCAAGACCTGCCTGACATCTACTGATGAGACTGCTTGCCTTCACCCTGTTCCCCTTCCAGCTCTTCCACACACCTTGTCATAACTTGGAGGGACGCACTTAAAAATGTAACCCCTTCACCATTGCACACATCCAGCGCAGATAGGAAAGACTTACACAGAGGCCTCTCTTGAACAGTTGCTTCATCTTGACTTGCTCGCTTCTTTCTTCCCCATCAAGGGCTTGACGTCAACTTTATTTGTGTGACCTGTAAATGTTTTGCCATCGCTTATTGTTTCTTCCATATGTCACTATTTGAATGGCCCGTGATGGAATGTGTGTAGTATTAGTCATTAATGCAACATTCTGTATAAATGGGTTTGAGCAACAGAATGATGAATTTAAAGTGTTGGTAAAATATGTCCTTTCCTACCATGCTGTCAAGAAAATACACCTGACTGAATGTTTAAGATGCTGAAGATTTGCAAAATCCCAGATTGATTGGTAAAATATGTCCTTTCCTACCATGCTGTCAAGAAAACACACCTGACTGAATGTTTAAAATGCTGAAGATTTGCAAAATCCCAGATTGATTCCAATCCAGTGTCAAAAAATTGTGACTGTATTGGTATGTAAAGACACGTATGACTGTCATCGTAACACGACTAAGAGAAACACCTCAGTCAGGTGAGGGTAATATAACATTCCATGTTTAATATTCTTTACATTTAGATCAGTTTTGCAGCAGACCACCAGCACACTGAGTTTTTATTTTACTTGTCTTGATTGTTGCAAAAATTAAACAAAAAATACCTCAGCTATTGTGCTGACTGTGGTTGTAATAGTGCAGAAATTCCAAATATCTCAACCAAGAAAATATATGGACTGCGATTGTTTTTGTTTCAGGATTACAGATTGTAAAAAACAAACGTATGAATTCTGTTGAATCGTGGCCAAACTCCATTCCCCCCCCTTCCCCAATAACCTTCTGTATGTTTTTTTTAAAGCACTTAACCACATACACCCATTAGACTTATTTGTACATGTTGTCTCTGTGCCTGTTACATCTGCCAACTTTTTTTTTTTTTTTGCAAAGACCTATCTATGTGATGTGTAGACAAAACACTAAAGTGGGGCGCAGTGTTGGGATGCACAAGATTTGTATGAAACACAAAACGGTACAACGCTGTCATCTATTAACAATTCCAACAAACGGGCCATCGAGGTCAAATCCTGTGTGTTTGTTTTTGTTATTTCTCCAACAAGTCTTCTGTTGAATTTTAGCCTCCTCCTCTTGGACTATCAATGTGGTTGTTGTTGTTTGTGTACAAGTGTTACACAGAGGTAATCACATGCAAAATGAATGACACATTATTTTGTGCAATTGATTTATTTTTATAGTATTTAAAGCATTTTCTTTGGTGAGACCGTACCACCAGATGTTTTATTTTTTGGTGGGGGACTGTATAATAGGCATAGGCTACTGCGAACAGCTTGATAGACTCTTGGACAGGAGAATGTCTACTAATAAAATCCTTAATTTCAGTTTTGGATGGTTCCTTTTTTTTTTTTTTTTTTTTTTCAAAACAAAATTTAAATAAAAGAGCAAAGAATATTTATTTTTCATGTTTAAACTGACATTTTGCATCTAATTGAATAGATGCAGACATTCTTCTTTATAGATTGATTTTCAGATACTCAAACAAATTTCTACACAGTATATAGGCCTACATGTTATAAGAATCATTGGTCAAGTATTGGTGACAAAATACAGCATTCTTTTTTTTAATCCTACTATTAACTTTTGTTGAACATGTTCAGACTGAGCTAATGAACTAGAATAAAATTGTGAAATTTTCAGGTTTGGGTAAATGTCGTTTTTCTTACAACAATCAAAATTGATTTAATGTGTTTTGCAGAGCTCTTCATAGTTGTCCTTCACTTACATCTTACAATGATACTGTTGTGATATTTCATAACAGTGTTTTTCAAACTGCCGCGAAATATTGTCAGGTGTGCCGTGGGAAATGATCTAATTTGTGTGCCTGTGCGGTCTAGCGCCTGGCAGCGTAATCATGTCTTTACTACATTATAGTACTCTTCCATACCAGCAGGTGGCAGCAGCAGGTAGCCAATTGTCTTTGTTTAGAGACAAGCGAATTAGTGACGCATGTTTATCCAAACAGGCCCATGTTTCACATTATCAATATGAAACGTTATAAAATACTTTGTTCTTTGTGTTTATTTGATTCCTATTCAAGGCGTTATAATATTACGTCACACTTCAATGTTAAAAATGCTTATATATAACATCTTGTTAAACTAAGCTTTTTTTTCACAATTTCAGCTGCTGGTGTGCCGCGGGATTTTTTTAATGAAATAAATGTGCCTTGACTCAAAAACGTTTGTAAACCATTGTTTCATAAGTTAATTAAAACTATTAAATGCTCCATAAGAACCCTTAAAAGTGGTCCAATAAAGCAATACAATATTATATGGTAAACTAACATAACGTGGCTGTCCTGTGAAAAACACTTATGCCCAAATTTGGAAAAAAATTTAATTTTCACATTAACGCGATGTCTGTAAACACCATTCACGTAAAAATAATAAAATTGAAAAAAATGGACATGAGTGTTTTTCACACGATAGCGACGATAAGAGCTGAATGGACTGCAAGAGTATGATAGATACAAAGTCAAAACAGTTTTTTCGTTTCCTGAAGCCCCAAATTCAGAGGGGTACATGTGAATGATGGGTCAACTTGGGCGGACGTCCACGTTTAACGCCAGCAAGGTGAAGCTTTTTACCTTCATATGTAGTAAACATTTCGTTAGGGGCCATATGGTGGTACAGATGACAATCCGACCGATCCCTTGCTACTTCCCACTATATCGAAGAGATAAGCCATCATTTCCATCATTTTCTTTTTTTTCCCTGCCTGATGTCAATGAATGACGCGGAAAAATATAAATGCAGACTGTTTTGTACTACTGAGATGCTCCAGTGAACTCCCCAAAATTCCCATACAGTGCTAGTTCTCCGCAACAGTGCACAATCTGTTCAACTATGACATGTTTTTTGGGGGGATTAGTGGGTGGTTAAGTGCGTTTAAAATGCTAGATGGACCGACTGATAGGCGTTTACTATTTGGTCCGGCCGGACAAAATGACGGACCGCAAATTTTTAGTAAAATGCCCAGCTCTGTTTTTTTCTGTTAGTGTAGCCCCCACCTTTTTTTCCATGTTATTGCCCTGGGCGTTTTCATGGGCTACCATGGCTCATTCTATGGGAATATTAGAATTACAGTGATGTGGATTAAGCCCGGATCCTGCCCAGTCTGATGTAGACTTGAGATGAGAAGCTAATGTGAAGGAACCGCCATTTTGCCTTTGCTATACATTCTCACAGTACAATGCATGCCAATTAAAATGTCCACTGCAGTTTCGTATGCATTTGTATTTTATTTTTCCTGATTGAAATGTATTTTAAAGTCATAATTTGTCATTCATCACATTACATGGCATGATGCACCAGGTCTACTACACCCATTTACAGGAGGAACACACGGAAACATACACAAGGTTTTACAATGGGGAGAACAGGAAGTTTAGCTCATTGCACTTACAACAGTGAACGTTGTTGTTATTATTAGGCTCTTTTTTCATCTCCACCTTCATCACTTTTTTTTTTCAATATATAATTATGATTTTGACACTTATTGTCCATTTCCCCTCCAAATGTCATCTGCCCACCCCAAATTTACATGGAAGCCAGAAAAAAGTAACCCACCTTTTGTTTTGAATGGCATCTCATTTTACAAACACAACATTTATAGAAACTCTACACAGACCAATATGTTATGTTTTTCCATATCAGATTCCAAGTTTTTTTCTCAAATGATAATAAAACAATCGGCACGAGCCAGCCACACACACAACGCGAATGTATGTCCTTTAGACATTTAACTGATCTTCAGCTCTCTTTGTTGAAGTTGTTTTTATACACAATTAAAGCACACGTTTGGCTATAAGGAGGCTCAGGCTTGCATACGCTCCAGCTTTTGTTGCCATGTGGTGTCCAAAGGTCCCCCACTCGTGCCTGCTTGTGTTCATCATTGCTGACATTTACATGTTGAAAAGAACATGTCATGAACAGCCACGATTGTGTCGAGTGGACTGGCTCTCATTTGCTATTTACACCGGGAACAAACCAAAAAAATACGGCAGCTCGTGAGGTGGAATGTCGACGAGGCTCAAAAAGTCAAGGGAATTGGTTGGGTGGACTCTTTTTGGATTGCTGGGGCAGGTGTCAATTCATGCATGCCATTTTACTTAGGATTCTTTATGTGGACAAACAAACATAAACACTCCCATAAAATTTTATAGCTTGTCTTAGTTCCTCTCCTTTCGACTCCTGCTCACCTAAAACATCTCTTCATAAATATCTTTATTTATAATACGCAGTATATTTTAATATCTTTCTCTTGTCATGCTTCCCTATGTACTACTGTAAAAACGTTTTGACCACTCACACAGACTGGGGAAAAAAAAAATCTCTGAGCGACATTTAAAACATCTGTATTTTTTCACGGCTGCAAACATATCGGTAAAAATTGTTAAATGCAGAACTTTTACATTAGTCTTTTTCATGGCTGTAAAATCATGAAAATAAAAGGTAATTAAAAAAATGGAATAATGTAAACATCGTTTTAAAATGCATTCTAGGTAAAACTGGTCACTTATTGCTGAGGCTAGCCAGAGACAATATTACAAATGAAACAAAAGTTTTAGTGACCGCTCACGACTTCAAAGTATAATAAACACTCCGAACGATTTTCGGTTTTATTTTTTCCTTTTGCGCATAAAGCAGAGTTGACGTGGTCGTAGAGATTTTTTTTTTTTTTAATCCTTTTCATGTCCAAAGGATATTTAATGTCAAAATGTGAATCAACTGCAATATATGTGTATTGTTGTCTACATTTGTGCTTCAAACATGCCGTGGACTGGTGATTTTCACTCTCAAGTTGAGTCTATTAGATTCCTACAAATAGACAAGACACCGACAGAGTGCAGACAAAGACTGCAGAGCTGCTTCAATGGCTTTCTTCGATGACTAGTATTATACTGGAGAATAAAAGCCCTTGCTGCGATGCATATTTAAGTCACCTTGAGTGGCTGATTGAGACAAGCAAATGTGAACTCTTAATGGTGGCGAAATTAGGAACTATAGATTCTTTAGAAGCCATGTGAAGATCCTATCCGTGTTGTAAAATGTTGAGAATGTAGGTTGATGACTTTTGACATGACAAATTGAATGAAGTCATCATAACTGAGATTCTCACATTCCGATTTGAATATTGAAAGTTTTGCCTTCATTCAGCTGTATATGAAATATTACGTTCAACTCGATCACATTTTTTTAACATTAGTGTTCAACGTCCTCCTGTCTGAAATCCCCAACCGTACAACGTCCAATTCAATTATCATAAAATAAATTCTTAAATAATCTCATTCATATTTCACAAAATATAGACCTCTTTAAGATGACTGATTTGTACTCTAAACAAAAATAGCAAATGCGTTGTCTCCCCCAGCGCCCACCCCCTCATTCTTGACCTAATACATTTAAACCTCCTGTTATGTTATGGGTCAAATTGACTCATTTTGAAGTTAAAATGTTTTGGTATGAAACTTCTGCTCATGTGAAAACAACACACTGAATTTAACTGCCAGTCGAGTTAATATAACTAGATACTAACCAATGTTTATTGGGATTATTCTATTCATTCATTATCTGAACCGCTTAAGGAACATTATTGCTGTTCCTGAGAAACCACATAACAAGTATAACGTATAATCTCTCTCATGTGCCTTTGATCTGATTTTTTTTTTTAACAATCCCTCGTAAACATTTCTGGTATCATCAAGTTTTGTCATCAGAAAAGAACAAAACAAATGCGATGAACCTTTCTGTTTCACCTCTGAGCAGCCATGAAGCACATTTGGGAATAGACGGTAATCTTTATAGAATCTCTCTCAATATATATGAATTTCTTGATACAGTATATCTCTTGAGAAAACCTCTCAATGTTTCTACTTTTTCTGCTCATGCTCACTGCATGTTCTGCTGTCAGCTTTGCCTTTCTAGCTCTATTTATCTTTCTACTTCAACCATACCAGCTACCCTTTCTGAAAAGCAGATTTCTGCCAAGTTAACCAAGACTTGAAGAAATCTGGGATCCACTGCTAATGCCTGTACGTGTTCGGCTATCTCTTTTTTTTGTTTACCTCATCACTTGTTTTAACCCTGCTGTTACCTTTAAATTCACTAACATTTGGTATCCTTAGGGTCAATTTGACCATAGCAAACAATTTTGAAGCTTGTTTAATTCCTAAATAGCCCTAAGTATATCTTACAGGTGCATCTCAAAAAACAAAAAATATCATGGAAAACAAGCAATTTATAAGTGAAACTCAAACATTATATACACACCGAATGAAATATTTCTTTGTTTAGTCATAATTTTGACGATTATAGCTTCATGTCTAATACAAACCGAAATCGTACCTCTCAAGAAATTAGAACATTATATAAGAAAACAAAGATAAAGAGGTTAAGGAGAAATTGGCCTTTAGAGGTTTTTTGGGGGTTTTATGACTGTGTATAAGGAGTTCGACCGTTTGAATTAAACTAGTACAAAAAATGTATTGAGATGCACCTGTATTTCTAACAGCCCAAGCTAAAACTAACACATGAGGCGTACAGGTACATCATGTGCGCACATAAATATACTGCTGTCAATTTGACCCAGTTGTCCTCTTTGAAGTGCATGGGGTTAAATTGTCCCCGCAACTATTATGAGGGTTAAGAGCTTCCTTAAATGCCACAAAACGCTCATCCCAGCTCAACACACTTTAAGTAAAATAAGCCTTGTTGGTATTATTCAATGACAGTGGCAAAACCCTAGCGTTTGGCAACAAATGGTGTCCCCCCCCCCCCCCCCCCCCCCCACTTGTCTTGCTCATATTGGTACCGTTTCCAAATGGGATTCATTGCATAGAACGAGTGGAGATGAGAGGTCGTCTTTCCTTTTAGCCCCGTACCGTACCTGTGACGTTTGAACGTTTTTTCTTTTTATGTTCATCACTGGCGGATACATATGAACACAACTGCCACACTCACACACACATACGTACAAATTTTAGGAACAGAACAATATAGAGGTGACTTTGAGGTTAGTCTTTCTTTTCCTTTTGTTTTTGTCAACACCGGGCAGCATGCGAATGTCCCCGGCGAGCGTTCACACGGACAATATACAACACAAGTGTCGGTTTCTGCTCGCCGCGTTTTGCCTCGACAGTACGTTTGTTGTTGCTGTCATGTGGCGGATAGGCAAAGCACGGATCCCACAATGCACTGCAGGAGCGTCATCAGCAGGAGGGAGAGCACTGACCTGAGTAGTTTCCATGACAACTGAGAGGTTGTAGGTCAGGGTGTGATAGAAAATGAAAAATAAAAAAAGTGATTTTTGGTTCCTTTTTTTTTTTTTTCTCTCCACTTTTGACACCATTTTGAAATGTGCTTTCATGTCCGCCGTACACATTCGACTTGAGTGAAGACACATGCTGATGCATACTGATCACGTGCGAGGTCTGGGCTCGGGAGGAGGTGGAAGTGTGTGTGTGTGTGTGGAAGGGGGAGGGCGGGGGCGCGGCTTGTCCCAAAGTGACTCCAAGACCCAGGTTACGATGCCAAGTCCGGGGTCTGCTTTTTCACTGCCTCCCTGCTGGCCTGCAGTGCTCTCTGCCGCATCGGTGAATCGTGACAAGAGATGTGCCCCCCCCCCCCCCACCCCCGTGATCGGTTGCAGGTCGTTGCACCGTATTAGCGTGCCACAGCTGTAGCACAACATTGAGAGGTTGAGGTTAATGGATGGGGATGGGGGGGTGTTACGTTTCCGCATAGGATGATTGGTGAGCATCGCATCACTAATAATTTAGACAGACGGAGGCAACACATATGTACTTTTTCAAATGACACACCTTTGTGCTCTTGACCGTCCGTCTCAGCTCTCTTGATTCTATTGCTTTGATATAGTTCAAAACTCTGTGAGTGCTAAAAAAAAAAAAAAAAAAGATAACAAAGGGAGCTTGGCAATATGAATAGAAAAAAAGTGACAATAACAAAGAAAAATTTATACACGCGAATAAAGTGTGTTCTCATTATGTTGTAAATAAAAAAATAGTACGCTTTCACATCAAAATAAAATATAAATAAATAAGGCTGTGCTGGCAACTGAACAAAATAAAAACTCAAACGTGGGAAATGTAGAACAGCACTGACGGAAAATGTCTTAATGGCTTCCAAATGGCTGAATCCAAGCGGCTTCCCTCTGAATACCAGATGATTTTTAGTATCCCATTTCCATTTTGTTCCTGTTTGTGTAGTCGAGCTCCGATACATTTGCCAGTGTCTTGATGGCCTCTGCTTAATGATGACCGACAGTGTAAAGGTCTTGGATATGAAGTTCCATGCGTTCCAAATTCTTCTTCTCACCCCCTCCACTATACACTTCTTGAAAGACAAATTGACGAGCGTTGGGGTGGGAATTATAAAACAGAATTGGACGAAGTGCGGAAGAGGAGTCACAATCTGGAATGTAGATAGAAAGAGATCGCCCGCATAACGTCGTCGTTGACATTTGTCAACGATGCGTTTCCGTGAACTGGGCAGGTGAAGAAACAAAGAGGTGGTCGGTACCAGAAAAACCTGCGCAGCAATTTTTCCACATCCCATTCTCTTCCTAATTCTTCAGAAGAGAGGACGAGGAAGAGGAGCCAAGCTGCTTTGTTGGATGAGAACCAAGCATGCCAAAGTCCCCCAGTAGCACAGGATGGAGTCGTCTGCATACTTTGCATCATTCATGTTTGCTGCTGTGTTGGATCCACACGATGGTTGTACGTGATCCTTCTCCCCTACTCGTTCTTCAGGATTGTTCTTGATGTTGGGCCACCGGTTCGCTGTTTTGTCTTGAAGCCAAGGCGAACTGTTGCATTCAAGTTTAAACCACTGGAATGACCTGTGGAAAAGCACAAGTCATTTAGGCAAAGGGCAGCAGTGGATAGCACTTCTGCCTCACACTTTTCAGGTTCAGGGTTCAAATCGAAGCTCCGGCCTTCATGTGTGGATTTGTATGTTCTCCCCGTGTTTTCATGGGTTTTCGCCGCGTACTCCGGTTTCCTCCCCAATTCCAAAAACATGCACATTAGGTTCATTGAAGACTTAAAGCGGAAGTTAACCCAAATATATATATTTTTTTCAAGAATATTTGCCCTGTGATAGGCTTGTGACCATGCAGTCAGCTGGGATCGGCTCCAGTTCCCTCATGACCTGATGACATGGATAATGGATTCTGTTTCTTTAAAAACCTTTTTTTACTGTAGAATTGACTGCTAGTAGTTGGCATTTTGTTACAGTAGTTTCATTTGAAATGTTTCACATAAAAGAGCAGCAGTTTTGTTTTCTTACTCAACCGCATGCGAGCTTAACCATGACCCTAAAACCAACCTGTATGTAGTGTACTGTGATTTTTGGCATGACGTAAATACCTTTTCATTCTATAACATCTTTGTTATCATTACTTTTGCATTGATGGACTTGGAAAAACCCCACATGATTCGGCTGCCTTATAGTAATGGATATGGCATTTATTTTACTTCATATTATCAAATATCCAAATGTTAATCCTTATTTATGGTGCTATATATGTCATACAGTGAATGTAAACATTCTACACACCAGTGGACATCCTTCCAAAACTGATGAAAAGCCTACTAGAACCTCTGAACTTGCATGTAAAAATGACATCGGTATTAAAATGCCTAAAAAGGTGTGTAGACATGTGCAACCGCATTATTTCAGTTGAATATTTATACTTTTGCTTTTTTATACCACTAAAATCTGGTATTTGAAGAGTGGTTTGTACAGTACACTTTAATATCCACTGCACATACTATTCTGATTAGAAAATCACATTGTATTCTCACAAATGGACACATTTCACATTTGTGCCCAAAATGTTGGCCACTAGATGGTATGTGAGTTGAAAACATGATGTTGTAACTAACAAGTGCAGTCAATACGGAATGAAATCAACTCAACTGAATGATTCCTGCAATTGCACTTGCACGTGGCAAAATTCACACTCAGCTTCAAACACAGTAACTTGATGAGGTTACAATTTCTCACTCACACAATCAAGTGAGGTCCAACATAAATGCTGCATTACAAAAACTGCCTTTCCGGAGCTGTTTGATTGACAAGGAAGTATGAATTCAAGAATATGTTCACGATGGTGCTTGTTGTGGATGGTGAGGGTTCAAAACAACTCTAACGAAGGTATGGTCCTCAAACATGCACTTAAACTCGTTCTACTTCAAGTTGCATTTGATTCTGTAAAAAATGTA
This sequence comes from Filicampus tigris, assembly GCF_054856515.1. Lineage (NCBI taxonomy): Eukaryota > Metazoa > Chordata > Actinopteri > Syngnathiformes > Syngnathidae > Filicampus > Filicampus tigris. The sequence continues at coordinate 7,050,424 of NC_141217.1, forward strand.
AGAAATTATGTCTACTGGAAGTTGGAGCCCATTGTATAAAGTATGCTTCAGCTTTTTTTCTTCTAAGTAGTTATGTTTTCCACAGGATAATAGATCAGGACAGTTTGAGGCCGCCTATCTTTGTCGCAAGCTAGGAATAGCTATCATCCTTTTAAGAATCTAAAAATAAGCCTTGATTGTGTTTTTAACTCGAAAAGGCACTGACTGATGTCCAAAGGCATCACATTTCAAACAAGAGTGGCTCAAAGTGACCCATTGGGACCAACTTCATTTAAAAGCAGCATGTTATCGAAAATTGAAATGATTAAAATCTCTGCCTGCCTGCTCATTCATTAAGTGTGAAATTAAACAACCAAGTAAATCTTTTGTTAGCTCTCCATTTTGGAAAATGTGTCTGTAAACGAACTGTTCAGAATTGTGATGTCAGAATGTGGCCGATATACAGTAGATAATAACTCGCCCCAACACCAAATTTTTTCCTAGGTTTCGGTATCCTGGGTAGGTGAATATCCGTCACTCTTAGGTGACAGCCAGAGTCTGCAGAATAAAATGGACCAGTGGTGACATCACATAAGCACCATTCGGTTGCAGTTTTTGGAGGGGTGAATATCTCCTGCTCTGGAGAGAGTCACAAAGTTTCCAGAAGTCTCCAATAACACCACAAAAAGTCACTAGATTTTTTGCTTGGCACTTCAAAAAAACCTTAGTGAGAGGGGTCGCAGAAAATGCTAGGTTGCCAATACTGACTACCGGTAGATGCTCGCTTTGTCACACACTCTAGCTCCGCCTTCCCAGCTTGCTAATAAAAGATGTACTCAGCATTTACGCTGCCCTCCATAATTATTGGCACTCCTGGTTAAGATGTTTTCTTTAACGTCTAATAAATTATATTCTTCTGAATAAATAAATAACAACATTTCACATTAATAAATAATTCTTTTACTCCTGATGTTAATACTTTGAACAAGCCCCTTTTGCCAACAAAACAACACCTCCTATGTTTGACAAGATGAGGAAATACAGAAGGAGGCGACTTTGACCACTCCTCTTTGCACAATCCCTCTCAATCATACAGCATCCTGGGTCCTCCCCTCTGCCCTTTCCTCTTTAGCTCACTCCACATGTTCTCAATGGGGTTGAGGTCTGGGGACTGAGGTGGCCATGGGAGGAGCTTGATTCTGTGTCTGGTGAACCATTTCTACATTTTTCAATATGGGAGAATGCTTCTGCAATAAACACTGATTTTATTTGAAAACTTTTAACACGTCTTAACCAGGGGTGCCAATAATCAGAACCACCACTCCCAAAACCGAGTGATTTCAAACAGAGTGTGAAGTGAATATTTAATGTCTTTCCCTTTTTGTATCTTGACAGAAGAATGTAGACAACTGGGAACTGCTTTAAACCTAGCGAACCTTGCGCCCTCATCATATGTATTATCCCTAAAAGCCTGGATGCAGCTTTGATAAACTCAAGTACTCACTTGCATGCTTGAGTCTCCACTTTGCCCGCTCCTTCTCTTTCTCTCTCCCAGGGAATGAAAAACAAGAGGAACGTTGCAGGTTTGTCTGGTATGAGGTCTCATGGCTTTGAGTTTTTACATAGTCCTGCAAAGGCACACATGCGTTATGTCAATTTTCTTATGTCAGAATTTGTTAGCCTAAGTATCGGTGGCTGGTATCAGCAGACTCCATGAGTACAGATACCTTAAAATCGGGCTGGTATCGGCACCAATAATAACTGGGATCGGTACTCGCCCGTACCTATCTATAAATCTCTAAAAGTGTTCTTCTACAACATTCCTAGGAAAACAAAAATGCACCATCCCCGGTAAACGGTTTTAGAGGAGGCGACTGTAGGCCCTGCTCATTTGGTCCCTTGTGCCTCAGAGTACGGGCATGTGGATCATGGTGGGCAAAGTTATGTGCAAAGGAGCCACATTAGATTTTTAAAATTAACAAATGGGCCAGATCATTTGTAGATTAAGTTAAAAAAAAGAAAATCCATATGTAAAACAAGTACATTTGTTTCTACAGTATTTACAATAATTAATGAGAGTGGATTGTATGTGACCGTATTTTGGCCACCTTGACCACTGGAGGCATTAGTAAAAAAGGTCAAAATAATTCCAGGCTGACTTGCTTGACTGCGCCCCCACTCGCCCCCTCACGACAGTTAATGTTTAACTAAGACAATTACAGTGGTACCTTGAATTTGAGGAAGCCATCAGTGCACCTCACTCTAACTCCCCGACCAGAATGAAAGGAGTCATTTATGTATATGGCGGGTTTTTTTTTGGGGGGGGGGGAGTGGGGGGTTATCATGACAGTAAAGAAACCGTTCTCCGTGCGTGAGGCACAATGACACTGGAGAACAAGCGCACGCCATCGCCACAATGAGACAGCGCTCACACACTCCTTCGGGAGAACACTGTCTAAAACTGTCTCAATATCCTCTGCTGTCGATGAAGGAAGCATCCACAAAACACTGCAGCTGTCAGACAACACCCCACGAGACCTCCAGCCAACAGAAGTTTATTTTTTTGAGCTACTGATGTCCAATTTTGTTCTTGGTACACAATTCAGACTCGCATAATGGCAGTCATGCATCTTCTAATAATGTTATGCACAGTTTAAGAGTCGTTTCTGTCATTTCAATTATATCTCAGTTGCTGCTACAGGAACTGTTTAACACTTTTTATTTTGTTTTCTGCTGTACTTTACTTTGACTGCTGAAAGCAGAGTTTCCTAAACTGACACATATTTTATATTGGATGCCAATTATCGTCCTGCATGTCCTCTTCCAACTGTTTTTTTTTTTCAATGGTTCAGTCCAAGCTTGGTTGGAACTCATGGCGGGCGTAGAGCGGGCCGCGCATTCTTGAAAAACAACTGCACAAGGTACGAAGATGAAGAAACACAAATGCTATTCTCTTTGTATTACCATTTCGTTCCTCGAATTTCTATTTTGTAATTCTTCATTTATTGTTTGTATAATTTAGACTTGATTATAAAATGTTATACGTTTATATTCACTCTATCCTCTGAGGCTCTTTTGGTCTAAATTCATTATGTTGTTTTGCTATTAGTCCAAGTTTCTAAATTGGGAAAACAAAAATTAAACTGAAAATGTGATTATTAAATACATTTCCATTTTTTTTTTTTTTTTTTTTACAACAAACACACACAAAGTAGAGAAAATTGGTACTGCTGAGAACCAGTATCGATTCCCATGAATGGAATCGAAACTGAACCAGTTCAAATGTGAAAGGTACCTATCTTTAATTATTTGTAGTAAATAAATGATAATGTTGGACCAATTAAGTTAAATTGGATAATTTCCTGCAGCATACATGATGGTCTCTCACAACTTACTTACTATAATATGCTATGGCAGAGAGGTTGGGAATTCCTGACTCAGATTAATGTAGTAATATTGCATGTGGGTAAATTTAATTCATTTTATCTATTTATTTTTTTATTCATTAAGATTTGCAGAAGGAAACCGATGATCCTAGATAACAGGACTAAAAGAGTAGCTTGCTTTAACACCGTTTACAGTGCATGCGCAAGAAATTAGGAAAACAAAAACACACACCTTCAATTTAGCACTTTAGAAGAAAGAGGTGAACTTCTTGCCAAATCCGGATATAGCTGGGAATAATAAAAGACAATATAGGTTACATTTGAAGAACGCTGTGATTACATCAAATCGAATGCTTGTGAATGTGCTGTAGTGCAATGACTTGTTAAGGACACCTTCTCCTAGTTTTCCAGCCTGCTCGGCAGCCCCGCCTGGCAGGATCTTGGACAACACGCTGTCTCCCTCCATGCCCGGCTGACCTGCTGCCGCACTGCCTATGCCGCCGGGTCTCGGAGCAGCTTTGGAGCCTGCCGGAAGATGGTGATTGAGAAGATGAGAAAGAAAGGAACTGATGGATGAAGATGAGTCAATGAGCAGCAGAAAAATCTAATGTGTCTTTATTATGTTTGGCTCAGGGTTTTAGCTGCCTTGACCCAGTATGCGGATTAGATCAGTTTCACTGCATAAACCACTCCAGTTTGATGTAAATGATATCGTATCTTACCTACAACTTATTTGTATACTTCAACTATTTGTTTTGGCCTCTTTACTGTCGCTTTCATTCCTTTCTCTGCCCCCTTTTCCCAGGCTTGGGAATTAGGTGATGGCGACCGAATTGGAGGTTGCTGTTTCGATCGCACAGCAACTAATCGTTACAGTATCGGAGGTTGACCACATCCTCGGAAGCGCTGCTATGGAGATTTCTACATTGACCAACTGGGCAGGGATCAATAAACAGATGTCATCTTCCTACATTCATTTGATTAATTTTGACATTATTTTTAACTAACACTGTACAGTTTCATAATGTGTGTTAATGTTGCCCACTCGGCATCCACTGCAGCCTGATCATCCTGGAAGGGAGATTCCCCTATCTGTGGTCCCTTCTCAAGGTTTTTCATTGGATGTTTGTATACCGTGTTTCGTCATGTTATCCACCACGATAAAAATAACAAGGAAAAGAGTTTGCAACAGTAAACAATACATTTTTAACACACCGTTTGCCGAGATTCTTAAATTTCTACTTTTTCTGTGCTTTTGTATTTCCTGGCAGCCTTGATGCCTTGTGGCACTCGGTTTGGGGAAGGAAGCTGATCATGATCTGAGGGTGATGGCAAATCCAGGTCCAGAAAGTAAAAACCCTGTCACAGTTTTATCTTTAGCCAACAGGTGCTTCCACGCAACTGGCAGGTAAACGAGCTCATTTGAGTAGAAGCACCTGTGGCTCAAGACAAAGTGTTGCAGGGTTTTTACTTTCAGGACCTGAATTTCCCATCTCTGTGATCTGATCCATTTTGTGTGAGTGGTGTGTTGTGCACCACACACTACAAGAGCAGTAAACATCATTCCTCATCAAAGGTGGGGTCTCTAATGTTTTAAAAATCCCTTCAGATGTTAAAAATTGGCATGCATGCACCTGGCTTTAGGTAAAGAGTTCTCCTATTTTACTTTACATTGTGTGTGCAGTTAAAGGAGAAGTCAAGGCAAACATATTTTTTTCAAGAATATGTTCTATGCAAGGGTGGCACGGTGGTCGACTGGTTAGCACGTCCGCCTCACTGTTCAGAGGTCGTGGGTTCGATCCCGGCTCCGGCCTCCCTGTGTGGAGTTTGCATGTTCTCCCCGTGTCTGCGTGGGTTTTCTCCGGGTACTCCGGTTTCCTCCCACATTCCAAAAACATGCATGGTAAGTTGATTGGACTGTCTAAATTGCCCCTAGGTGTGATTGTGAGTGTGGATGTTTGTCTCTGTGTGCCCTGCGATTGGCTGGCAACCAATTCAGGGTGTCCCCCGCCTACTGCCCAAAGACAGCTGGGATAGGCTCCAGCACGCCCGCGATCCTTGTGAGGATAAGCGGTATGGATAATGAATGAATGAATGAATGTTCTATGCAAGCCCACTAGTTGAAACAAGGCATTCTGATTAATATTGCGTTTGTGGAATAAGAGTTAATCCACTCGTTTTTAGCCATCTCTGGGGGCGGCCATTTTGTCACTTCTGTCGACTGAAAATGACATCACAACTACCCAGGGCTCGGGTAACGACCAATCACGGCTCAGCTTTAGAAAACAGGCGTGCTATGATTGGTCATGGCAATGACAAAATGGCCGCCCCCTGAGATAGCTAAGAACAGGTGGATTTAGCTGCTTAACTCATATTGCACAAACACAATATTAATCAGAATGCCGTTTTTCAACTAATGGGCCTGCTGGGAACATATTCTTGAAAAATATGTCTGAGTTGATTTTCACTTTAAGAAAGGCTTCATGATGGGGGCAGTTTGACATGGAATAGAATATTTCTTTTTCAGTGATTTGTCATGCGAAGATTTGTTTCCAAATCAGAGGTAAACCAGCTCCCCAGAATTCCGCTTTATACAGAATAACAATAAACTAACTACATTAATTACACAAATAGCATTAGAGCGGTTGATTGATACATGCAGAGAAGATATGAACGACACTATTCGCACATTGTTCTCGACCCCAGTAATCTGCAGCATGTAAAAATGTGTTTGCGTGTGTGCGTGTGTACATCACCTATGCCTGTGAGTGGCGGTTGAGCGCCTTTTGAGGCAATGATGGGTGCCGCCTTTGCTCCGATGGCTGTCGCCGGAGGTGTCTCAATCTTGGTCTGCAGAGAGAGAACGAGAGAAAGAGCTCATCACTTAGCAACATCGCCAAAAACAACAGGGGACAAATACCGTCCGCCATATGGACCCAAGTACTGTCCGAATACTACAGCCACAGGAAGTGAAAACTGAAGCTATTAACAGCTCTTTGTTCATTCGTCCAGAGCAGGGGTGCCCACACTTTTTCAGCATGCAAGACTTATAAAATGACCAAGTCTAAATGATCTACCTACTTTACTTACAAAGTATTTATTTATTTAAAATATACTTAGAATCCTTTATATGCATTTGCATAACTGCACATTGAACCCATATATAGACGTGGTGAGGCATGCAAGAGGCGAATAATTGGCTGCCCTGTATGTCAATCAAGTGACACGTTTCACAACAGATGACAGGTGAGAGGCTATACTGTTTTTTTTTTTTTTCATCATACAAAGTCATTCACTGCCATTGACAGGTGGCTATATTAATACCATACAGCTGGGAGGGTTGGCAATGATTGAGCTAATGCCACGAGAGCTACCCACAGTGCCTTCACGAGCTACAGGTAACTCATGTTTTTCTTCCTCTGAATGGCGCCATTTGATGGGATTAAAGGTCAGGGCTCAAGTCAAGTTCTTCTACACTAAACTCATCCATGCAGGCCCTCACTTCATGCACTGGGGTGGGAACGATCTTGCCCATATGGACGATGGACGCATATCCAAAATGACTGCATTGAATAAAAACATTCAAACTCAAGGGGTACATATGTGATTTCCGACTTCTATTTAATTAACTAATCGGTTTAAAGTGTATCAAGACTTTGGTCTATATAGTGCAGCTCCCATACGCACCATGCTGGCATGGAGCAACAACGTTCAATTCTATCGATTTCTTGAAACACAAGGGATGGAGCAGAGAGATAAGGGAAGAGGAGGGATGCAAACACAAACAAAGAAGATACAATTCTTTAGAGAAGAAGATACTTGAGGGAGACAGACGGAAGATGACAGAGTCAAAGCTGCTTCTTTGCTCTTGTGTTGTGACAGCTCGCTAAAGCGGACAGAAGGTGAAGTCAAAGCAGCAAAATGTCTGCTGAGTCATGAGAGCTGTTTGGTGTTGTGTATTGTCACAATTTCCAGGCTGCTTTTTCACAGCATTTTAACGCAGATCTTCTAATATCCTATTTCCCTGTACTACACTAATATTTTACAATATTAAAAACTGCACTACTGGGGCTGCAGTTTTCTGACTTTGAAACCGGAGGGTCACGATTCAATTTCCACTAAATGCAGAAATGGCAACTAGTTGTTGGGAAGATGCGAGCCTGCTTCCTGGCTACTGTCAAGGTACCCTTGAGCAAGACACCATCCCAGCACCGCCCTCCCCCACCCCGCTCAAGAGGTGCAACATTTATTGTGTCTTTTTCACTCTGACATCGCTCCCTGCATGGAATTTGGTTTTATATGTGTGGTGTACAACACTAAATATAGATGTAAGTTCAATTTTCGCTTATTAGAATCAAGGTTGAAGATTCTAAATAGGCGTCTAGAAGCCATTGGCTGGTAACCAATCCAGTGTGCACCACACCTCTTGCCCAAAGTCAGCTGCGTGGCGAGGCTCCAAGATAATAATAAGCACTGTAGAAAATAGATGGATGGTTATTTACATGTTCAGGAGACTCACTGTGCTTTTCTGTAGCTGCTGTCTGTCACTGGTTTCACCTTGTCTCGTCAACTGACTTTGCACCGCCCTTTCGCGAGACAGCCAATTAGCTCTTTACCCTTTTAACAGCTGCATCGTTAGCTTGGGTATGTTTGAACCCCAGGCTAGGGTTCAGTTCTTTTTGATTCTTGTTTCAGTTTTTTTCTTGTGTAACCATCTTGTGGTGAATTAATCCATTTTCATCTTAACTATATTTGTAGAGCACTTTATCAACTGTAGCTGTAGCAAAGTATTGTACTTAAAAGTAAAATAATACATAAGACTAATTAATAATTCATTTTCTAACCACGCACATTGACCAAAATGTTGTCAGTGTTGTTTTGTTCCTGTCCAATTTTTTATTTATTTATCCATTTAAATTGTTGGTCTTTTGATTTTTTTTTTTTTCCTTCCACATTTGTGGGCCTAATTAGCTTCACTTGACACTAGAGAATCTTGACCAACAGAATAGTGGCTAAATATTTTAAAGGAAAACCCATCCAACATCAACAACTTACAACTTATTAAAATACTGTCCTCTGTAAAATGCAGACAAGTTTTCTTTTGTTAGCGTATTTGTTATACATTTGTCTAAAATGGGTTGTTTATTATTTTGTGCCAAATGTTTTAGTGATAAGTGATCAGCTATGAGTCTTGATTGCTTTGTCAGTGATTGAGTGCTTTGGTCTCATTCCAACAAATCATTGTGGGATGGATCACTTGCATGTTTATTTTTTTGTCCTATAATTCAGATCAGTCTCACATTAAAAAAAAGTGTTGTATTGGGTGTTTGTCATGCTATTGTTACATTGAGTGACTTACAGTGAATATAAATTCTTTTTTTTTGAAAGAGGCCTGCTAGTAAATCAAAATGAGATCAAATCTGGCTTCTGAGTAACCCAATAATGTGTTAATAATCTAATAAAGGTAAACGTGTGTGACAAAAGGCTCTGTAATGTGAATATTATAGAGGGTGGAATAATGACATCGAATCAACTAATATAATGTATTAATTTAGGTCTGACTTCAGGTCAGCTACAACACAATAGAAGGTATCACTATAGATTACTCAAAGCACCTCAGTCGATGCTTTTAATTACACCATGGACCTTGCATGAGGTTAAATAAACGATACTGCATGTGCAATAAAATTATTTTACTTAAACCTTTCCTGCCAGATGCACTGTACTGCATAGAGTATTCCACAATACTTGTGTAAGTCATACGACAGTTTTTCATTTTGCTATCTTGTTGATATAGGGAGATGGAAGGAAATGTGTTGTTGAATTGTTGGTGGGACATACAATGCAAGTTAAAAGGCGTTTAAAAGAGTATTATTTATTTCAAAAAAAGAAATGTAAATATTCTCACCATGGGGGCAGTTGTTGTTCCAGTGGGACCTGTCTGCCTGGCCTGTCCCATAGGTCCACCCGCTGCTCCCATTGGCCCAGGTTTGGCTTGGCCCTGCCCCACCCCCATGCTTTGTCCTTGGGCCGGGGGCTGTTGCTGAGCACCAGTGGTAGTTGGGGGCCCTTGCTGCCCCGGCCTTGCTGTTGAAGTCTGGGCTTGCTGCTGGAGCTGCGTCCTCTGTCCTGGGACACCGTCGTTCTGGGAAACCTGGCCAACCTGCCGCCCTGATCCTGTAGGACCACCTGCAGGGCCCTGCCCCCTTGAAGAAGAGCCAGACCTGGAAGTACCTAGATGTTTTTTTATGGAGAAAAAAATGATAAGCCCCATGTTTAATTTGAATCTATATGTTTCACTGAAGCCGATTCCTGATTGATTTGAAGTGAAGTTTGTTTTTAGACTGTTAACAACTGTAACGAACACATGAAGCAGATGTGGAAGACAAAAGTATATAAAAAATGAGATTGAGCAAAAATCCAAGATTTAATGAGTACATGACTAAGAACACAGCCTCACTGATGCCATCAGGGAACACATTCCTCCAAGAGGTTACGGTTGATAGATTTAATTAAAAACTGTTGATCCCTGTGGGGACATTTGATTTTAAAAGACAGCCAAACTGCATCCGAACAAAAGATATTAAACATTTTTGTCTGTTTATTAAAATAAAAGAAGTTTAACTTTCACTTAGTTTTAAAGTTTTAATTATTGATGTTACTGATTTGTGAGATTAAAAACATACAAAATATCCAAATTCAGATTTTGGGGAACTATCTCACTGGGATTGTCATAGATAGAGTTTTTTCTGGCTCAAATTGAGGCAGAGATGGTACCACCTTGACCATGCGCCATGGCGTGCGTGTATTCTGTAATTGATTCACTTTCTTTTACAAGCAACATTTTTTATTTACAAGCAACATACTTTAAGAGTTCCAATAAGAATGACTATTATTACATTAAAGCATTCATTTATTAAAACTAGAGCCACAATTTTTAAAGTGCTACTGCAAAGAGGAACATTATACATATGGGCAAACTTTTTTGCCGGTCAGACCCCAGCCCTCCGGCAGCGACCTGGGTACCCTTCCGGCCTGGACCATCCGGCCTTATTCATAAAAATTATCAGCCCCGACCCCGTTCCGCAGTTAAAATACGTTGCTGCTCCAGAGGGACATCAATCGTTCAATCAACACAGCAGGAGCTTTACGCTGTGTTGAGCAATATCATTTGCTGTGGCTGGGGGCGGTATTGGCTGGAGGCGGCCGCCTCGCAATTTTGAATGCCGGAAAAACCCTGATAGAGTATGTGAGCATAAATCAAATGTATGTTGGACCATTTTATATTTGCTTGTATAGATTTGTTGTTTCAAAAATGTGTTGTTTGGAGTATATTTTATCATTGCCTATAAAGCCACACAGGTTTGTGAAATAATGCATCCATTCAGTGGGTGAAAAAGTCTAGCAACCTGGCAGGTAAAGAGTTCTCGAGTCATTGTAATCAACTGACAAATATAAATCAATTCAACAATATGAGCTGACCAAAACTAAAAGATAAATCCATCCATCTATTTTCTATATTTAAACTATTAAAGGTTACAGGTGAGCTGTAGTCTATTACACTTTGGCCTGGTTACCAGTCATTCACAGGACACAAGTAGAAAAAGAATGATTCACACTCACGTTTACACCTATGGACAATTTATAGATTCTTCTATTAACCTAAGTAACTGCAATACCTGGAGAAAATCTACACAAGCACAGGGCATAACATGCAAATTCCACACTGAATGTTTCAAGCCATGACTGCAACCCAGAACCTTTTTGAGAGGGACCTGTTGGCGAACATTTCATCCAGAAAATTATGCCGTGAAATATTCTTAGAAATTACTTTTAATTTCAGAAAACTTTTAAAGTAAAAGGTACAAAATTCCCCCCAATGTACCTGGTGGCTGGCCTTGCATGTCGACTTGTTGCTGAGACTTGCTGCGTGACGAGCGATGCGGATCCCCTTGCCTAGAAGATCTCTGACTATGATGGTGGCTAGACGGATCCCGAGAGTAGTCCGACGAGTGGTAGGCTCCAGACCGTGAATCACCACGTCTTCCCGATGATGAAGACCTCCCTGAAGGGTCGTGCCGTATGGACGGGTCTTTTGGGTGGCCCTTAGATGACCTCGAGGACCTTGGTTCATCTGAATGACGCGAAGAGGATGAGTGCCGACTTGAGCTGCCATGATGCCGGTGGTCACGGGTGGACGAAGAGTGCCGTCCTCCATGGCCGTACTCATCCTGAGGCCACAGGTCCTCCTCAGGAGGCTCATCATAATCGTGATAGGTGTGTTTGACACCATGGCGACTCCTTCCAGACGAGTGGCTGCTGCCGTAGTGTCGAGAACTGGAACGTGGCTTCTCAAACCAGTCTGTCTCTTCCTGGCCCAGATGGTAGGCTTTGGAAACCGAAAGCAGATCACAGTCAATCTCCATGTCGTTCGGAGACAGCGGCATGCAGGCTGAGAAAAAGAAGGAAGACCACGCACATGCCAAAGAAAAGTATAAGAAGGAGAAGACACAGTAAATCAAAATACTACATTTATACCCATGCAGAGTACAATTTACTTCACTTTCACGATACAAGAATGTAACTACAGTAGATAAAATGAACACTGCAAAAATGTCCACTGTGAAAACTATATAGGTGTTATCTTTTCATTACCAAGGATAAGCCAATCATGTTCAGTAAAATCAGGTCCTGAGTATGTAACATTTACATTTGGCTGAGGTTGTCCTTCCAACAAGATAATTAGACTATTTTGCAGTGCAACCAGAATTCAGAAATGAAAACATATATAAAATATCAATGCAAAAGACAAGACTAGATTACGATAAAACCCTGTAAAACAATTTGCATTGGTGACGTGCAAAGAAGACCTTCCAAGGGAATCAGAGTGGTGCGAACGAAGAAAACGACCACGCCGGAGAACCATGCGTGTACTGGACAAACAGATGACCAGACGAACAGGCGGAGGGACGGACAGGCAGGCAGACAGACAGACAGCAGTCCACTGAAATGAGAGCTCCAAGTGACTCTCGGGAAGAAGAAAACATTGGCATGCAACAGCTAGCTCTGCCTCATTTTCTTCTCTTTCTCGTTTCTAAGCCTATCCATTGGGTGGGTGGGGGACGTTTAGATAAATGGTGGGGGCAGTAGTAGGTAGTGAGACCGAGGGCATTCAGCTCCCACAATTACCTTCACTGTCTGACACAGCACAATGATAATCGTCTATTATGTATGTATCATCCGACTTGTAGACATGGGTCCGGGGTAGGTCCCTTATGTGGTCTTGCACATCTGGCAGAGAGTGACTGGAACCATATTGGCCATAATAGTAATGGTATTTACTGCTGCGACTGTCATATGGGTCGGGACCTAAGCTTGATGATCGGCCAGAGCCCATGAATCTCCCCAGGGGACTGAGCGGGCTTTCCTCTTCAGAGTACTGCCTGGTTGGTTGGCGTCCCCGACTATAGCCAGATCGGTAGGAGCGGTCATCCCTTTCATAGGATCTGCTGCGGTACCCAGAGTAGTCTCTGGCTGTGATCTTGTCCATGCCATAGCCGGTGGAACGTGAGCGGCCAGTGGAAGTGTAGTAAATCCGGTCGTCCTCCTCTCCCATGGAGCCAAAATATCGACTACCATGGGTGATGCCACTGCCAGTGTCGTAAGTATTCCTCTTGAAGCCGTAGTCCTCTATCAGCTGACGCCCGCGGATGTGGGCGGAGGAGTAACCTCCAGCAGCTGCTGAAGCATAGGAAGCCAGGTCTGCCTCTACATCCCGAGCCTCCTCAATGGGAGAGAATTTGGAGATTTTCTGCTCCATACTGCCCAGTTTCCTGTGCTTGCTGCGTTTGGTGGACATGACAGCAGGAGCCAAAAGGCTTCTGGGGGATGACGATTTCTGCACCCCAGATCGGAAGCTGCCATGTTTGTAGTCGTAGTCATAGTAAAAGGGGGATCCCCCACCCATGCTAGTGCTCACGCTGCTGCTGCCCCCTAGAGGTCCGTGTCTGTAGCTGCTCTTACCCCTGCCATGGTGGTCGTACAATTCTTCCTGCATCGCTGCCTCCTCCTCGGGTGCCCTGCCGTACATGGCGCTGCCAGTTCCCCCACGCGTCGTGCTGCCAATGGTGCTGCTGTGACCATGGGTGTCGCCAGGGTAACGTCCCGTGCCGCTGTGATGCATCATGTCGCTTGTTGTCGTGCCCAGCCCGTTTTTTGCCGTCAGCTCACTTACATCATCAATCATCATGTAGTTCCTTGGGATGCTTTGTTCTAAACCAGGTGGCCCATACATGCCATCTGCTGTACTGTAGGTGGAGGGGCTATCCACACCATGGCCGTAAGCATTGGAAACTGTCGACGTGTACTGTCCATATGAGCTGGCTGTTGTTGCTGTGTAGCCATATGCATTCGCAGTGGTTGTGGTATACTGACCATACGAACTAACTGTGGTTGCTGTATACTGTCCATAAGTGCTAGGTGGAATGGTAGAAAACCCACCGTAACTACTGGACACCGTTGCTGAGCCGTAGGGTCCATAGTTGGCCATGGTTGTTGTTCCAGTGTATTGACCAAATGAGGCCGCTGAACTGGAATAGGTGCCGTCTTGTGCCGTGGTGGTAACCACGACTGTAGGGTTGCTGATTGTCTCGTAATTGGTGGGCATCTTGTGCTCCAGATCAGCCAGCGAAGTTTGCCTGGGCCTTCCTTGATGTACTGTTAAAATATCAGTTTGAGGTTGCCCAGGGTAAGGGCCACTCTGGCTGGGGTAAGAGGACACAGCACTCGGGTAAGGTGAGCTGTGGGTGGGGTAAGGGGGCTGACCGGGTGGTGCAGGCCCAAAACCTGTGTGCCCTGGTTGGGGCTGAGGTTGCGGTGCACCTGGCAACCCTATGTCTGTTTGGGGATAGGGGGGTTGATTTTGGGGGTAGCTGTGGGAAGAGTATGAGGTTTGAGATTGGTAGGATGGTCCCGAAGGGTGAACATGGCTCTGGAGGGGAGCTGGCTGTGGTAAGGCCTGGGACTGAGACACTGAGGGATAAGGAGTCTGGTTGAATGTTGAGGACTGGAAGGGTAAACTTGATTGAGCTGGTGCTGCTGGTTGGCTCTGGGGGTACTGAGAGTGGAAAGATGATGTAGGCGTGTACTGAGCTGCTGTGTTCAGATCGTTGCTGAACTGGCTAAGAGGAGCAGTACTTGGTCTTGTTGTCAATAGTCCATTGGTCTCATGTGATGCAGCTGCAGCTGCCAGTCGTAGGTTGTTTAACTCGCTATCAGACATATAGTCCCGAGCATCACCCATACACCTCAGATAAGCAATATCCCTCCTCTCTCTCTCCTTGACCAGTGTCTCTTTCCTTTGGTGGATCCCTAGCTCAAGGTATCTCAGCTTAGCATCAATCTCCTTCTCCTCCTCCTCCAGTTCAGCTTGCTGCTTTCTCAGCTTTGTTGATTCTTGCTCCACTGCCTTTAGCTCATGGGTGAGGTCTTTCAGAAGGCTGGCTTTGGCGGCTAGGCCAGACCTGGAGCTGGGCTTGAGGCTGGGCACGGATGGCAAGTAGACCTGTTGGAGGGCAGGTGTCATCAGGGGCAGATGAACTGATGTAGTCGTCTCTTCTGGAGGAGGGCTGGGCAGGGTTCTCTTGACCTTACGGAGCAGCGAGCTCTGATGAAGGGCTGCCAGCTGTAGGACGAGAGAAAGGTTGGGGTGGAAGAGCAGTACAATATGGGGTGGACAAAGGCAAAATATGAAAAGAAGGAGTAAAAGAAGAATAAAATGGTGTCATTAGGATGACAGGTAAGTTGTTTGGCATTTGGTAAGAGATAAAATGTCAAGAACATAATAGGGTAAAAGCATGTAGGAACATCAAAAGAATCAAATTGGAAGCAGAAAATAAACAATGTGAAGTAGTTCAGTGTTGTAGGAGCATGCCAAGGGAAAGAAAAAGGACAATTAATAAAAGTGGGGCGTTAGAGGAAAATTGATTACAGTGGTAAAATAAATTAGAATAATGGAAACAAATGTACATCACATGTACAGGGAGAAGGGAAACTCGAAGAAAAGTTTAGGGAAATAAATAGAAGGAGACAAGGGAGACGTATAGACAAGAAGATGACAAGGACAACAAGAAAAAACAAGGGGGTTGCGTTAGAAGACATGAGAAATGACCTAATATTACCAGAATAAAGGCATATTTGTAAAAGAAAAAGCTTGAACGTTATAATGACAATGAAGTAGTGACGAGCAGCAGCAGCCATATCGCACTACAATTCAATTTTAGAGTGGCTGCTAATTTATTAGGATTATCAAGATAACTAAAGCATTTTGTAAGATGCTGTCAGAACCTTGTACTGTAATTTGTCCTCTGTCAAAGATTAGCTCCAGTTTCTTAGGCTTGCTTGCTTCTCTCAGGGAAATTAAGGGTTCTAAAGACTTTCTCATATAAAGTGCCTTTTCCCTGGTCGACATTATAAGACTTACTGCAATGAAGTATCATCCGAACAATGCTTTGGATGGTGAAGTAACATCAATTGTCAATGCTTAATTTGCTTCTCATCCAATGAGACAAAGCTGGTTCTAAATTAGTATTTTCTTTTTGCATCATAAGCATTAGATCAAGACATATGGATTAAAACTATATCAAAACACACAAACCTCTTCAAATCAAAGACTTTTAAAAATCTGAAAAAGTGTGATATTTGGCCTAATCTGTTCCATTTGAATTGTGCATGCATTGAAAAGAAAGAAAGAAAGAAAGAAAGAAAGAAAGAAAGAAAGAAAGAAAGAAAGAAAGAAAGAAATAATAAAAGAAAGAAAGAAAGAAAGAATAAAAGAAAGAAAGAAAGAAAGAAAGAAAGAAAAAGAAAGAAAGAAAGAAAGAAAGAAAGAAAGAAAGAAAGAAACTGGCAAACATGTAAAATACATTATACTTCATTGTCTGTAATTCTGACATTATTTTCACCTTAAATTGAACAACTTTACCTGGTTCTGGAGTGCTTGTTGTTGATAGAGGGACAGCCTGGCCTTAGTGTGCTCATCAGTAGTAGGACTAAGAGATTTGGGGTCTGACATGGACCTTTGGGTGGTCTTGATTGGTCTGGGCATGGAGGGATGTCGCTGGGGGGACTCTGCAGTGTATGCTTTCTGCTGAGGTGTGACATGGGCCTTGTTCAGCCTCTCACTTGACAGTGAATTTTCCAACAGGCGATGAGGTGACACCGGGGAGACAGGTGAGTAGAGGACCTGTGGGGATTTTGGGACTGTCTGCTGCTGCCGGATGATGCTGGAGAGGGACTCATTGTGCAGGTGGTTGTGGGGCTGGTAGTTTATGTCAAGCGGGTCAGGGCGTCGGCGCTCAAACTTGGCTGCATTTGCTGTGATATGCTGCTGCTGGCGCTGCTGTGTCGAAATGTCAGCGGAACCAGATTGTTGAGTTCCGCTGCTGGTGGAGGAAGAATATGGGCTCACTGTGGTTGGTATGCTGAGCTGGGGAGCGACAACACCTTGTGACTGGGCTTCTGGGTCAGTCTGGCATGCTAGCGACTGTCCCTTTTTTGTCCGTTCAGGTCCTGAGATGTAGTGCACGATCTCTACTTTATTCGGGTCTGGCATTGTCACATGGATTGCAGGGGAAACTCTTCCCAGATGCTCCACTTCGGTTTGACAGGACATTTCCCTGATGGTTTGGATGGCTATGCTGGAGGAAACCATTTTAGAGGTGCTGGTTTTTGTGTCAGAAGCAGCCGTGCTCGAGGCAGTTCCGCTGCCAGTGGCGCTGGATTCGGAATGTCGAGAGTAACGAGAGCGTCTTCGGCGGACAGGCTGCCCTGTTTCAGCCTTGTCCTCATCATCATCTGTCTGAACAGAGCAGTCCACGCTGCGACCGCGCCGCCTGGTTCGATGACGCATCATATACCTTGTGATGGAGAGAAGAATTCAACAATGTTAATTATATTTTATAGGAGGCATTTTTAAAATGGTTCCCAAGTGTCTTGTCATCAAAATACCTGTAGGATCAAGACTAACGCAATGCTTTACAACCCTTTTTTTTTTCTTTTAATTTTCTTAGCTCACCCTGTTTTACTTATCTTGTCTTGCCACACGCAAATGAGCCACTGCTTACCTAGCCCTACTCTACTGCTGGGCTAACTTTAGATACCATGACAACTGGGGCAGTGTTAGGGCGATGTGACGAGGCTGCTACTATCGGTACTATGCCATTGTGAGTGAAAAAAGACAAGCATTTATCATCATAACTGTAGTTGTGAGAAACAGTTGGAGTTAGGTAATATTCCACCTATGTTTCCAATGAAAACATAAAAATTGTTTTAATTATACATATTTGCCCTGCTCGGCTTCATTGTTATGAAGAATAGTGGATCTGTTTGTCTTTTTATTCTGGAGCAGTTTTTCTGTGCAACAATTGAGTTTGAAATATTTCCTCTGTGGTTGTTCATATTGAGGTATTATCGGAAAAATGGGGTATGAAGAGAAATGAGAGAGCAGGACAGAAATGAAAAGAAAAAAAAAACAACAGAAAAACACCATGCAAGAATAAAAGGGTATAAGGCTACGAAAATGTTACATAGACGTCACAATCTTATCCTTTCCTTCACAGATAAGATTGTGACTTCTATGTACTCCCTGTTTATATATTTATGATTATTAAGTTTTAAACAATAAAATACAACCACACCCCTATTCAGACACACAGAAACATTCCTAAATGTATATACCTCTCTTCCCCATCTTCATCATCTGTCTGCACACAACTATCCACATTCCTGCGAGGCGAAACATGGAAGACCACGCCTTCTCCGTCCAAGCTGTCTCTGCTCAGCCTGGTCATGGAGCTGTGTTTCCTCATGTTGCTCTGGTTCTCGACTTGCTCCTCATGGCTCCTCAGACACATCTCTGAGGAGGAGTTGGGGAGGGAGCGGGATCCAATTTGATGGTCAGTATAAGGATGCAGAGGCTGTCCATTCACATCCATCTGCAACAGAAGATCAACGGTGGTCATTTGCCATCACTTGATGCAAATTTTACAATGGCCACAGACTTTCCTCACAATGTCAGACATGTAGTGTAGTGTAGCTTTATAAGTGAGAATTCTCATTGACCTTTCTTTAAGTACCTCTTCAAAGTTGCTGCTGACCCTCACCTGCAAGTTCTGGACCGCAGCGGCTGTTTTCTGTCTTTTCTGTTCTACAAGCTGCTGCTGGAGCTGTTGCTGTAAAGACTGGATCTGGTCAAGCTGGGACTTTTGCTGGGCTAGCTGTTCCCTCTGGACAACAAGTTGCTTCTCTCGTTCTTGCTGCTGCTGTTGTAGAACCTAAATTGTAGAAACAGCAGCAATCATACACGGGTAGGAAGTAGAAGTTTTTGACAAGTACTTATGAACGAGAGTTGTATGATAATGAGGTTAAGGGGAGAGGTTAATCAGAAAAGAATGAACTAAAATAATATAAGAAAAAGAGTATAGCGAAAAGCAGTCAGGGTTTCTTTCATCTGCACATCTGGTTGAATAAATGATGATTTTAAAAAAACACACATCACAAGCCTCCTGAAACATACTATGGCATGGAGTTAATTTGGATGGGGTACAATTGGCCTAAACTTTTATGTATTGCCAGAAAACAAGAATGCAAGTACAACACAAAGTACAAAATCTGCAGGATTGTTCGAGTGCCAGTCATGTAATGCTTGTAAGAAAATATTTAATGGAGTTTCTTCAGTGCATAAATGACAGGCTGTTGCAAATAAAAGTGCTCAGGATTTTGCTGCTACTGGAGGCTATGGGATGCAGAAACATTCTCTTGCTGATTTTTGTATCAAGCAAAGCTTCCACACCTGTTTAACAGAGTTAACTTGAAAGATTTTCAACTGCTTGTTCTATCGAAAAAGAAGACAATTATGTTAGCGCTTCTGTTAACTCAAAGCAAAGCAATAAGCTTAGTGAGAGGTAATAAAGGCAGTTATTTAGTGACAATCTAAGACATTCTACTATTTCACCAGTGTCAATTTTTATTAACATGCTGAAAATTAATATTATATTATAGCACATGGACCACTTTAAAAACCAAAAAATCAACATCCATTTCGCATCACACGTTATATAGACATGCATGATCCTGTATAAGCATTGACACATTCAGAGGAAAATTGTAAATCATACAGTGGATATGACATTTCAACAATGTAAGTTATGACCCCAAAAAACAACACTAATATGATTGTTGGTTTACTATATGCAGTTGCAAACGTATGCAATCACATAAGTTTGGATAAATATTAATTCTACTGACATTTTCCCCCAGTAAAAATAAAACAAATCAGGGCGGGCGGTTAAAAAAAAAAAAAAAAGAATACGGGACATTACATTTTCCCTATTCCATGCAAACATTGTTACAGTACCGTACAATGCAATGGAGTACTGTGACAGGGACTGAATGAACTTAATTAAAAAAACAAAACAAAACCTTTCAATTACAAAACACCTTCACTCAATATATTCTGCTTCCTGTTTTTCCTTATACCTGTTCCTTGATGTTCTGCAGCTCCTGTAATTCTCTCTGCACCAGAATATGCTCCTTCTCTCTGTGCAGCTTCAACTCAATCCTTTCTCGTTCCAGCTCTTCCTGGAGGCGCAGTTGCCGGAGTTTCTCCAGCTCTACGCGCTCCCTTTCCATCTGCAGTAGCTGCTCCTGCTGCCGGTGCAGCCTCTCTGCCTCAGTTTCACCCTCTTTGCGCACAGCACCAGGTGGGGGGAAGGGCGGTAGACCCCCTGCTATTGGTAAACTGGTAGAGGAATCTGGAGGGCCGGCTGATGTGTAACATTGAGCAGTTGTTGCTTGTGTTTGTTGTTGTTGTTGACTGTTCAGGTGCGCTTGGGACATGTTTAGTGGTTGATGCTGTGTGTCAGCTGATGTGACCTCTAAGGATGAAGAGGATACAACAGCCCCTTTACCAAGGTAAACTGGTTCATCTTGGGCTGTAGAGGGGGTAGCAGTCATGGGAACAGATACTGGGGCACTCGCTGGTGCTAAGGTTGTTATTGTATCAGCAGTAGGGACAGAGGTTGATGTCGTTTGGAGAAGACCTGGTCCAGGATAACGGATTGGAGCTTGTCCAGATAAAGACATTCTGGGAGTCACTGGTAATTTGGTGAGGTTAGACAGGGGCACAGGTGTCATGTTTGGGGATGGGTAAGGCCTGTAAACCCCTCTCAGTAGTGGTCGAAGAACAGAAGCAGGCTGAGTTGTAATTGGTAAGGTAGAGACAATGGGTGTCTGAATGGTGGAGTAGATCATCCCATCCGAGGAGCGAATGGCTCCAGGGTACATGGCTCTAAGACTGGCCTGTCTAGCATTGATGAGGTTAGTGAGTGCTTGGTTGTGGGATAATGGCTTCCCATCCAATCCAAAAAGCAGATTTTGTCTCAAGCCAAGGCCAGCTGATAGTCTAGACGTTGCCGGGCCGGTTCCTCTCCCCAAACTCCCAAACTGCATCAGGTCTGGGTTGCTTCCATAGCGATCAATTGAATTGAGTGCAGCACACATTCTACTGATCTCTCTGGCAGTTGTGGCGCTGTACTGAGCTAAATTAGCTTCCTGGAAATTGGCAATGTCGCGAGCAGAGTAGCCATAGTCTGAATTGATGTTAGACAAGGAATTGTATCGCCGTATAGGCAATGTTGGGGCAGGAAGTTCTCCTCCATGACGCAAATCCGTGTATGAGCCATACTGCATCCCAATATAACCCCCATAGCCATGTTTTACAGCATTTACATCCATTGCAATTTCGCCTTGGGCTTGAAGATGCGGTTCTAGTTTAGAATGGTAGGATTGTAGGCCTGCCTCAGCCAGGTTTGTATCAGACATTGAAGGCTGAAGCCTTCCAGGATAGGGCAATGTGTAGGACTTGTGTCCTTCCACTGGATATTCACGATATCTTCCAGACTGTCTCTCTTGATCAGAATCATAGGAAAGAGGTGGTGTGGAAGGAGGCCTTATGCCCTCTTTCTCGGAAGCACCAACGCAGCTTCCGCCAAAAGGAAGTCTGTATACAACATCACAGCAAGCTGGTTGGTTGTCGGGTTTTATCTGGCCTCCTGACAGATCTGCAGCATCCTGTCCTTCCTCTACTTTTATAAGCTGGGTCACTGCCCTGACCTGCTCTTGCCCACCCTCTATCTGTACTACCATACTATGTGGTGTTTTCCCGCCTGTAATCATACCAGGAGGACTGGGCTTTCCTATCAGCTCAATAGGGCCAGTACCGTACATCTCGGCGTTAATGACTGGTGATACAGCACTGACAACAGCGGAGGCAGTGCTGGTCTGGCTGACCATCAAGTCTTTTTTCAGCAAGGGTGAAACCTGGCCAGGAAGGTTGTACCTAGCTAAAACAGATGCCTGTTGCTGTTGTTGTTGCATATGGTGATGTTGCTGTAACTGCTGCTCGAGAAGCTCTTGCTGCATTTGTAACTTCTCTTGCTGTTTTTGTAGCTCTTTCTGTTGAATACTAAGGTCTTCAAGTTTTGCATCAATTTTTGGTATTGATGGATCCAGTGGAGGTGATAGAGGGGGTTTGTTCTGGGAAAAACACACAGCTGAACCCATGCCCTGACCTAAGTCTACTCTATTTTGATAGGGATCGCCATAGACCATTGGTTGTTTGGGCTGGGACATGAACATGGAAGCCGCCACAGTCACACTCACAGTGGTTGGTGTGATGGTTTCCTGGGCGTTCAGATTCATAATCAGAGGTTGTACAATTGTTGACTGTCTGCTCCCCTCTGATCCACCATGGTATTTTCTGCTTTCAGTGGCTAGAGAGGTGAGATCCATTCCTTGATCAGTCATGATGAATGGAGCAGGTTTGGTGGCTGTTCTGAGGTCCACAACACTTCCACCTTGGATCATATGGCCCTGTTCTACCCTAGAAGTGCCTGGGACTGTAGATATGCGGCAGAGGGAGATATTATCCATAGAAATGGAACCTCTTGTATAAATGCTGGCTGTGGTAACCATGCTTGTTCCAACATTGACCTTTTCTATTCTTTGTGTTCTGTAGAAGCTCCGTGTAGGTGAATGTTGGTAAGGTGGCGTATCTGGAGGGCTGCCACATGGTGAATAAGAATCAAATGTAGATTGGCGGCTAAATCGTGTGGGTGAAGACAGAGGGGATGTAGCCGTGTTGACAGTCATTGGACGAGCTGGACTTGGAGGTGGAGAGTATGGCACATCCTGGGATGACTGCTGCCGGTAGAGCCGTGGGGAGACCGATCTATGTGAAGTTTGGGTTCCCTGCGCCATCACTGGAGATGTAGGCCCAGAACCTCCAGAGTCCATTCGTAGTGCTGAATTGAACGTCTGTGTGGAGAACTCAGCTGTAGCCCTCCTGGAGGGGGAGCGCGTAGGACTTTGTGGTGGTGGGGATGGAGAAAGGGGAGGGCTGGTGCTCCTGTAATAAGTTGTATACTTAGGAGAGCGTGGCTCATTGATTCGCTCATTAGCAGTTGTTGGGCTATCTCGAACCGTGACACCTCGAGTGTCACCTACTCTTCTGGTGATGACCTCTCTTTGACTATAGGCTTGGGTAATCTCCGCAATCTTGCTGCATACACTTGAGACTGTAGCTGAAGACGTGGCAGGACTTGTGTGTCTGCTATACATAGAAGACTGTGTGGATGTTATAGTGTTGCCTGTACTTGTTTGAGAAATTGTTACAGCATCTCTAGCATAAACTCCATAAGCTGCTATTGTAGTGGCAGCTACTGTTGGGGTAATTCCATTTTTCCCCGCTTGGTTTTTTAATCTGTCTTTGTGTCGGTCCTTTGAAGCAAAATGTTGAGTTACTTTAACATCAGGGATGCGTCCTCCTGTTTCAGCAAATGAGACAGGAGCGGAGATCTGGGTGGGGCTGGTTCCTGGAGTTAAAAGGGCATTGCTTTGCTCCAGTAGTTTTGCAAAGGCAGACCCTGTGTCGAGAAATTGCTTGTCTGGGTAGGAGCTCTCAAGCTCTACTTGATCATCAGTGGCCTGCTGCATCTTTGTGATGTTCTGAGATGTTTGCCGAATCTCCTCGTAAATATCAGCTTCCATCTCAACTGTGTCATTGTCATATCCTGTTTGATCTTGTTCATAGTCATACTCGTCATCATAACCTTGTCCGTTAATGTCTTCTTCGTAGTACTGACCGTGTCTTACTGGAGACTGCTGCTGCTGTTTCTGTTGCTTTTGAAGCAGCTCTGCCTTCCTCATCATCTCTTCATAAACTTCCTCAGCACTCTTTAATGGCTTGGAAGTGCTTGATGGCGCTATTGTGGTTGTTATTGATGATTTCTCAATTGGTGAGTAAAGGGACATGAAGGTAGGAAGGTTGTACTCACTGCCTGACTTATAAAGTTTTGACTCATAGCCCTCAGCTTCTGAATCCAGACTTTGAGGGGAGTATTCAGAGGCAGAGGAACGATGGAGTTCTTCCATTTCGGCAGCTTGCCTCAGCTCCTCGGTCGGAGAAGCATCTTCAATGGGTGAAAGATTACTGGGTGGTGTCTTGGACCTTTCTCTACGTCGTTGAGCCCTTAGCTCCTCTTTATCCCTCTTGGTCTTGCGTGCTGTGCTTCTGATTCTTTGTTGTTCAACCTCTCTCATCTTCTCCTGTTCTCTGAGTAGTTCCTCTTCCTCTCTCAGTTCATCTTCTTCTGAAGAGTCTTCAATTGTAGGAAGTAGAGGGCCGTGAGAACGATGCCGTGCTTTTCTCTGTTGCTTAGCTTCTTCCAACCTTTGTCTCCTGCTAGGGCTACTGTCACTGTCCTCTTCCATTGATGAGATAGATGTAGGAGACTGACCTGACCCGTAAGAGGATGCGGAAGTTGGTGGAAGAGTGGAAGAGTAGTCTCCACGAGAGCGCTCTTCAGGAGAGCCAGTCAGACTTTCCATCTCCAGTTCAGGTTCTCGATCAAGGCTCAAGTCATTTTCGTTACTGAGCTCAATATCTCGGCTGTAGCTGTTGGTGTTATTGAGTTCAATGGTTTTAAAGCGCCTTAGACCACCTTGTGATGCCATCAGGTCTTCCTCACCCTCTTCCACTGAGCTTTTGTAAACATCAGTGGAACTTTTCGTTTCCTCCTCAAAACTGCTAGAGTGATGCTGTAAGCGGCGTTTCTCTTTTGCTGTGTCAGATATGATGTGCTTATGGTGGCTTTTCTTTCGCTCATAGCCATAGCCTTCATCTTCCTCATCTTCATCTTCCTCCATGTCGTCCTCCTCATCATTTCCCTCATCAGCACTCATCTCCATTATCTGTCTCCTCATGAACTCTTCATCGGTCATCTCTGTGGGCTCAACTTCCTTTTCCTTCTTCTTCTTTTCCTTCTTCTCCTCCTTTCCTTCTTTCCGTTTACCCTCCCAGTCTCCTCCATCTTCTTCTTCTTCCATTATGTCTTCAAGTTCCTCATCTGAGTCATATGCATCTGGCGGGATAGACAAAGAGCGTGGGCGCTGCTTCCCTCTGTCATCCATGTCTCTATCCCTGTGCTTCCTTCCTCTTCTGTCCACTTTGTCTTCGGAAAGGCTCTTCTCTAGCAAAGGCCTCATGGAGCTTTCCAACTTGGTAATTTCCGAAGGGCTTGGTGGGGAGCCCCGCCCGCTGATGCCCCTCTCACTCAGTTTCATCTCCTCCTCTTGAATTAGTCCTGTGATTTCACTGTGGGAGCTGGAGATGCCGTCAGAGGAGTAACCAGTATCACTGAGGCTCTGTGGGCTGCGTGACAAGTCATGTGTGCTGTTTTTTGTTTCCTATAGAGAGAGACAAAAAAAGAAGATTTTAAGGTCTCAACGGGCTACACTTTGCATGCAATATATGTCACCTCCCATCCATCCATTTCCTCAACCACTTATCATCACTAGGGTGGCAATATTCACTAATCTTATTGGATCCAATTCTAAAACTCCTCTACAAATACAAGTATAATCTACGTCATGTTTATCAAGAGTTTGCAATTATATTAATCACATACACTTGCATCACAACTTGCATCACATGACCAAGATTTATTGTCATTTATGACAAGATCTTAGCGATATTATTTGATGGCCTCAA
Organism: Filicampus tigris; assembly: GCF_054856515.1. Taxonomy (NCBI): domain Eukaryota; kingdom Metazoa; phylum Chordata; class Actinopteri; order Syngnathiformes; family Syngnathidae; genus Filicampus; species Filicampus tigris. Next base: position 7,075,897 of record NC_141217.1, read on the forward strand.
AAATAGCTAGCATAGCTAGGAAAGAGGATTGCTACGGTTGGACAGCATTCTTACAGACCCCCCCCCCCCCAAAAAAAAAAACATCAACACCCCCACCTATTGCTTTTTTAACCATTAACATTGAATTGAAAAAGTATTTTCAAAGAGAGCAAGACATTTTAAACACTTTAGATTGGTCAAGAATAAAAAAAAAAAACATGTGAGGACTGGCCACTGTTATAGATTTGTGTGAAACTATGAAATTACCACCCAACAGTGACAATATAATGCTTTGGAACATAAATAGGAGCTATAAATTATTCATTTCAAATTCATATTTTCAATATACATATTTAACAGAAGCATGCATTCTTTAGTTATTAATTGTAGCTTTTCAGTAATAATCAAGATTTATTCATGAGCTCTATGTACAGTATGTGGCTAGTGCTGAATTCTTCATAACTGATCTATATAACGTAATATTGCAATTGAACAAGAAAAATAAAGTGAATTTTGATTTACCAGTAGATAAATGTAAGGTCTAAATAAGACTGCAATGTTAAAAATGCAACATAATAATTACTACAAAATTCACTAGTGGCTGACTAACTCCATGCAAATCAAAGATGTCTGGCAGCAACTAACATGGTGTAATGAAATTGAAAATGATTGAAACAATGCAAAATACAGAATGAAGGATTATGCAAATCTTAGCAAATGATGCAAATCTATTAACAATTACATTGCGTGAATCCCATGATTGTGAATCACATATATTTTGTCCTTTTATAATGTGTCAACACATTATAGTAATATACTACTGTAGTGTTTAATGGACACCATCACCATCCACTGTTTCCAGAAAATACAAAGGTCTGGAAAAGTCAAGTCATGAAGGAAAAACAGATTTGAAGTTGTTGACCAGTTTACCAACAGAAATGCCATACAGGAGATGTGCACTTCTAGTCGTTCTACCTATTTATTGTTAATAATGTTGAAATAACTCTTAACAGTGCATTAGAGAAGCTCTCACTTGACCTGATTTCTAACACTAATGTGCATGTTCCTTGCATTTCAAAAGCTCACAGAGCTGCATTATTTCAGTGAACTGCCTTATTGATTTAATGTTGTACGTACATGTTAAAGAATATCAAATAAACATATATCTGCAGCCAAGTAAGAAGAGTCCCCATCCAAAACCCATGACTGCTTTTAGTGTGTTTGGCAACGTCAGCATTCTGCCAGAAGGAAATCCATAGCTTGCTTTATAAGCAGCTTCAGACCCTCAATATTGGAGGATGAAGTAACTGTTCCAACCTTCACTTCACACAAAGAAAATTACTATCAAGAATTGTGATAGTTTATATTGAGAGTTCAAAGTCTTCTTGGGTGTGGAAACAAATGCTACAGTTTTTAAATGAAAAATACAGGATTCCTTGACTGTCCGCAACATGACATCGATGAACAGGCCAAAGATGCGTTGTTGGTGAAGATATGGGCCCGATTTTGGTCGACTGGCGCATGTGCGCTCGGCATAAAAACGGGCATAACTTGATTTTCGCTAAGTCTAGTCCACCATGTTTGGGGCCGTGTTGCATCTCACGGTCGTGCTTCGCCCGACAATTTGGTAACAGAAAGTAATCTGCCCTTGACATAAATACGGGCGCATTGTCATTTTGGTGCCAGGGCAATGATCTACTTCAGCATGTTTGTGAATTTGGTATATGATAATGTTATCATAATCATAATGATTCATTTAATTTATGACAGAATTTAGATTTCGGCAACAAATCTCAAGGTGCACAAGCGTGACCCATGCCGACAAGAGTTATAAGTCCTGGAAGGAGAAGCAGTTTATGTGTATGTTGATCTGGTAACAATACGGACATACATACAGTGTACTCTGTCATTAGGTAATCAGGTCCATTTGAACAGGGATCGTTATGACAACAAATGCATGCGTAAACTTAGCTGCAATGTAAAAAATAGAATAAAATATGGCCTTGCTTATTAAGTACCAACGTACCCTTAAAGGTACTTCTGGAGACTTCCTATAGTCAGAATAAAAGGCTTGATCCTGAAGTCATTGCTTCACTTTGATTCAAAGTGACAAAGAAACACAATGTAATATTGACGCTGTCATTTTGCATTGGGTAGATGTCAAGAAATGACAATGAGGAAGGACTACGAATAGTACAGTTGCTTACGTCATAATGCCTTGTCTTCTTAATTTCCTTGATTGGTGTTATTTGATCTCCTTTCTTGAGTGTGGTTTTGCTGTCTTTGGCAGTTTGGCATTCTGGCTCCATCTTGAGCTTTTCATCTGTGGTTTTCACCTTCTTCTGGATTTCTGCTGTTGGTCCAGTTGATGTAGCTGGTATCGTGTTCTTGGGGTCTGTTGGTAGCTTGGCAGTATTCGGCCCAAACTGTTCGCTACCTCCAGTTCCCGACTGCGGTTTCTGTGTCTGAGGCTGGGCTGGCTTGGACCCTTGCTGATTGGTGGCTTTATGGAAAGGACTTTGTTGACTAGCTGGAGCCTGGTGGCGTGGTGAGCCAGAGGGCTGATGTTTTGGGGACGGGTGAGGAACTGGGAGAGGAGGTTCATCGAGACCTCCTCCGGACATCAGCCGCTGGGTTTGGCAGTTGAGACATAGCCACTCTTTTTTCTGAAAGACAGCACAAATCATGACAATTGTAGTAAACAACATTTGAAATGATTGCCGTAATATGTTTGGTGAAATATGTCTGCCGGTATTGCGGTACTATCTTCCATTCATATTTTCTGCATTATATGCCACAAGAAATTTGGGCAGCCTGCTACTGAATGTTTGGAATCAGGAAAGTCAGTTTGATTCTCGGACCTAGAGTGACTCCACTATATTGATCACTATCTCATGCAATATAAGAATGACGATCGTCCAAATTTGAAATGTCGTATGACCTTTTTTACTCATTTGACTATAGAGGTTAAATTTAATTTGTAACATCACTCATGTCAAGCCATTAGTATACATTGTAGGTATGGATTCCATCTAAAAATACAGTGCTGCTCTTTGTTACATTTGCTTCGTTTGTGACCAGTTTCTATGCTAAATAACTTCATTAGAACTCAGCAAGCTATTTCCTTCGTCTTTCGCACTTGTGAGCATGATCACTGCTTTCATTGCATCCTCAGCTTTCTCTCTTCAAGTGCTCTCACACTCTCTGCTCCCCTTTTTTCCTTTGACAGTGAGAGCTATTTTTACCCAGAATTGCATTGTTCTGCTTGAGCATACATCTCCCCCATCCTAGCTGTTGCTTTAGGCTGCACTCTCCTGCACTGTACACTCATACTTACTTGCACACACACATGTTCACCCGTGCACATTTCTCATCAATGCAAAATGGAGGAAGCCTGTCAAGTTGAATGCTAACCAAGAAGTGAGTGATGACAAGCAGAGGGAGGCTGGGGAGGAAGGATTGGAGAAGAGGAGGAGGCCAAAGGGTGCAATGAGGGTCGAGTGAGTGATAGCACACGTACATGTGAGGCATGTAGACACACACGGGCATGCACACACACACACATTAATTGAACACTTGCCTCAAAGTATGTGCCTCCCCGCTGAGGCTGAAGCAAGTGGAGGAAGAAACTAGAGCTGCAGTTAAAGTGGGCATCAGGAAGCCACTGATTATTACGGTGCCAAAGGTGCTTCAAGACAGTTTGAACTCACAATAGGGGTATCAAGGGGTATGCGCATGTGTGTGTATGGAGTTCACTTTTAAAGGCTGACTTGACGAGCATGGAGAATTTGCACCCTTATGTTTTTTCTTCACAGCAAAACCTTTCCCCTTCTAGTGTATAATTCTGTATGTGGTTTTAATGCTAAAGCACTACCACTAAGGAAAACCTTATGAGGCTTTTATTACATATACTCAATATTAGTTACACCTCCATAAGCTCATAAAGCAGCAAACCCCCCGCCCCCCCCTAAAGAAACCCCGCAAATTTATGTCACACCATTTCAAACTACACCCACATTAATAAGCATATTGTTAGTTTAATACCACTGACAGGATTCATGAAAACTGAACATATATTTGAAAAGGCAGAATTCTCATGAAGTCACACAGATGCCCCTAATATTACGGCTGTTAAGTCATATCGTGCCAGTATTAGTTTTTGGTTGAATTGAAAATGGTAATAAATCCGTTGGGTTCGTTTTTCATACTGTAATGCACAGAATTGAAAGGCTGCTGCTTTTGAAGTGGAAGTACAGGTCATGGCACAGAAGAAGATAACAGCAGTGTGAGTGAAGTGTACAGTGTTGGGAGCCCAACTTTAATACTAGCGCTGAGGGGGAAAAGCCTTCATGACTACAATTTAAGATCTTGGGGAAGTCAAGAGCACACACTTGTGTGTTCGGGTAATGCAAATCAGGGCATACATCTGGTAACTTTACACAATGAAGAATATCCATTTTTGTGATATGCTTTCATGTTAAGAGTGCAAACATCAGTGATGAGCCGGGGAGGCCAGTTAGGCCCTCTCAACCTGCCTAAAACACTTTCAGAAGCACTGACCTACACTTTCAACCTAAATTCCGCAAAATTTCATTCATCTGTTGCCAACAGCCCACCTCCACAAAATATGCCGGTAAACAATTTTAGTTTTGAAATGGAGTTTCTCCCAAAATTGAAGCAGTTTATTCCTCAACTCCTCTGAAGTTGGACGGTGCAATCATTGATCTTTTCACATTAAACAGGTGCTTTGTCCCATCACCTATTTATTCTGACTTGAGAAGGCGTGTGGCAACCGCGAAGTTGACAGGTACTTGAATAGTGAGTGACAAATCTGTCACAGTGATGCCAAAATCAAATCCAATTGTTTTTGCAGTCCTTTGCCTGTCAAAGGCTATTTGCACGCAAACTCTAAATCACAAAGGCATCAAACTTAAACCATGTCCCAGACTCATTTTGACCAATGTTATGCATAAAACAGTGGGAAAAAATAGATTCTGATTGCATGTGACCTTATAAGGCCTAGATAGACCAGACCGACATCAGAGGTCGTGAAGTGTCATAGAGTCTGAAAGCGCCGTCTGATTGGTGGAGTGACCACCGTCGTAGTGTCATAACTCGTCAGGAAGCATCTGGTGGGCGTTTACGCATGTTGAATCGGCGTCGCCAGTGGGGACATTTGGTCACTCTGATTGGCTGTTAGCTAGCAAATCAACGCTCGGAGCACCAATGGGAAGTGACAAATCGGATAAACAGTGAGCACGCCTTCACTGCCTTAATCTTCTTACAAGTACAAGAGCGAGGGTTGACAATTTAAGTATTTCACCAACACTGTGTCAAGAATGTGATGATTTACTTCGCATGGGAGTTCATCGTGAGCAAAGAACATAGCTGAATGCATTGTTAACGTTTTTATAATCCGCCCCCAGCCAATAGCTTTTTTTTTGGATTTTTCTAACAATGAGAAATAGTGACTACCGCCGCCGATGGTATGGAAAGGTATTACATCTCACGCATGCGCAGATGGTACTTTAATGGTCAGCGTCGCTGTCTGTCGTTGCAGTGTATTTTTCCAGCATGACGTGCCGACAGCCGGCCTGACGCCACAGGGGGTAAGCGTCTGTCTGTTGGCCAACATCGGCTTGGTCTATCTAAGCCTTTAGGCTAGGTTCACACCGCAGGTCTTTATGCTCAATTCTAATTTTTTGAAAAAAATCAGATTTTTTGTGTGTAAGCGTTCATATTGCATTATAAATCCGACCTCGGTCTTGTCTGCTGTATGAACACATGCGTCGTCAAAGTGGCCCGCATGCGGCAGAAGAAGAGACGACGTCACACCCGACGTTGTGTTTGGGGAAGTAAATGTGGTCCAGCGTGTCGGGGCATTTATACAGTCAAGCAATTCGGAAGAAGGTAGAAAATAAATACAGTATTTGGGGGAAGTTATGAGGAGAGGCTTTAATATCTCATTTCATGGAGACATCACTAACGATGACGTCACGTCTTAACCGTGCGTAAAAAATGAATCTATCTGAGCCGTGGCTGAATTACTACGATCGCCATAAATGTCCACTTTATGCTTCATTTTTCAAGTGGGATTAAATTAAAGTAAAATATAAAGTCTATAGTGTTACGCAAAACAACTTTGCAGATTCGATCCCCTGCTGCCAGCAGTTTCCCTCTGCCTGCGCGGAGCGCATTTTGGGCTCCGGATGATGTCAATGTCGGATTTATGCAACCTGGCCGTTCAGACCGCGAACGCATTGGAAAAGGTCGGATACGTAGCCGATCTAGGACCACATATGAAAGCGACCCAGGTCGCATTTGAAAAAAAATCGGAATTGAGTCGTTCAACCTGTCATAAAAAAATCAGATACAGGTCGCATACGGGCAAAAAAAATCCGATCTGGGTCGCATTTGCCTGCGGTGTGAACCTAGCCTTAGTCCCACTGATTTCAATCTACAGTGGGTACGGAAAGTATTCAGACTCCTTGAATATATGCGCAGCCATTTGCCAAAATAAAAAAGTTATGTTTATTCCTCAATATAAACCCAGCACCTCATTTTGACAGAAAAAATCTGAAATTTACAGAAGAAAATTTATTACAAAAGCAAAACTGAAATATCATATGGTCGTAAGTATTTACACCTCGATGCAATCTATTGAGTAGAAGCACTCTTTGGAGCTCGTACTGCCATGAGTCTTCTTGGGAATGATGCAATAAGTTTTTCACACCTGAATTTGGCCATCCTCTGCCATTCTTCCTTGCAGACCTTCTCCAGTTCTGTCAGGTTGGATGGTGAACGTTTTCGGGTCCCTCTAGAGATGCTCAATCAGGTTTAGGTCAGGGCTCTGGCTTGGCCAGTCAAGAACAGTCACAGTCTGAGGTCCCGAGCACTGTGGAAGACGTTTTCCTCCAGGATATCTCTCTACTTGGCCGCATTCATCCTTCCTTCAATTGCAACCAGTCATCCTGTCCCTGCAGCTGTAAAACACCCCTACAACATGATGCTCCCCACCACCATGTTTCACTGTAGGGATTGTATTGGGCAGATGATGAGCAGTGTCTGGGTTTCCCCACACATACTTAGAATTAACACCAAAAAGTTCAATCTTGGTCTCATTTGCCCAGAGAATCTTATTTCTGATAGTCTGGGTGTCCTTCATGTGTTTTGCGGGCAAGGCTTCCGTCGGTCCACTCTGCCATAAAGCCCCAACCAGTGGTGGGCTGCAGTGATAGTTGACTTTGTGGAAATTTCTCCCACCTCCTTACTGCATCTCTGGAGCTCAGCCACAGTGATCTTTGGCTTCTTCTTTACCTCTCTCACAAAGGCTCTTCTCCCACGAATGCTCAGTTTGGCTGGACAGCCAGATCGAGCAAGAGTTGTGGTTGTCCCAAACTTCTTTTATTTGAGGATTATGGAGTCCACTTTGCGCTTAGGAACTTTGAGTGCTTCAGAAATTATTTTGTAACATTTGCCAGATTTGTGCCTTGCCACAATTCTGTCTCTGATCACCTTGGGCAGTTCCTTCGACCTCATGATTCTCAATTTCTCTGACGTGCATTGTGAGCTGTAAGGTCTTATATGGACAGGTGTGTGCCTTTCCTCATCAAGTCCAGTCAGTTTAATTAAACACAGCTGGACTCCAATAAAGGAGCAGAACCATCTCAAGGAGGATCAGAAGCAATGGCTAGCATGTGAGTTAAATATGAAGGTCGCTGCAAGGGGTCTGAATGCTCATGACCAGATGATATTTCAGTTTTTCTTTTTTAACAAATTTGCCCAAATTTCTACATTTCTGATTTTTTTTTCGTCAAGATGGGGAGCTGAGTCTACATGAATGAGAAATAAAATGAAGTTTTTTTTATTTTGGCAAATGGCTGCAATGACACAGAAAGTGTCACAGAAAGTTTCTGTACTCACTGTATTAGGAAGTGCGTGTGTATGTGTGTGGGGGAGGGGGTATACATGTGTATCCATTGTTTCGATAATTGTAAGTACAGACTAGTGTCACACTTGTTGCTCAGTTGAGGACCCAAAAGCAGGGGAACAAGGCAGGAGTGCAGAGATCGAATGGTTTAATTTAAAGTAAAGGCAAATGATGTTCTGGGATGGGCAAAAATACTAAAGTCCAAAAACAACAAGGATCAAATGAAACAAAACGCTACGCCTTGAATTTGATAACCGACAGCAGACCATTGACAACAAACCGAGAAGGACTGAAAGAAAGCAGGGAACTAAATACAGGCAAATTGACAAGACAACGAAGAACACTTGGACAAGACACAAAGGGTTGGAGGGAGCTGATTGGCTAACACAAGGGACTGGAATGACAAGCACAGATGGACTCAATATCCTAATGAGAGACAGACCAAGGAACACAAGGGAAAAACATGAAACTCATTTCAAAACCCAAACTCAAAAGACAGACTATGACAGACAAAAGTCCAAAATAATCAGCTACAGACACTAACTTGTAATCAAGCAATAAGACATGGAGTGTAAATCCTGAAAAGCTTGAATAATGTCCTGTACTTTCGACACAAAATGTAACAACGACTTCGCCAGAATTCTTGCAGCTGCTCTCTTGTCTTGAAATCAGTCCAATGTTATTCTATTTATCCACAGAGCTGCCCCCAAATGAGCTCTGCTGGGATAGCAACAGAAAAAAAGTTGACCAAATTGAAGTTCTTGCCTTGCCGCATATACCCTGCTGGGTATTAGAGTATTAGCCTTGGTGTAAGGCTGTGAGAGACGGCAGCCTTTGAAGTGCTGAAGTGTGGACTTTGAAGAACAGGAAGCATTACTGCTGCTACTCCCCTTTGAGGCTAGGAAGTGATCAGACAGACGAGAGGAGGGAGGCTGGAAAAATCGAAATGAAGTTGTGATTGATGACTGACATCAGTCAAGATGGAGATACAGTACTTCTCTCTTGTCTAGCATATGGAGAACTTCCAATTGTGAATCTTAGATGGGATGATGGCTTGTTGTTGTATCTTTCTAATCCTATTCATTCTATAGAAAATGCTTGGGAAGAAAGAGCGTGTATTAAAACTACACTACTCCACTTATTTCACACAATTTTGTGGACAGCTGGTGCAAGTGCCTAGGAGAAGCTGTAAATTCTCAGGTAAAGGTGTGGATCCAGGAATTTATTTACTCTGTGAGTCCCAAATGGCCTTCTCACAAACAAAGAACAAAATATGATGATTCACATTGCTTTCCCACGCCTTTGTTCACACGTTCACTCTGCTGAGTAATATTCACATTTTTCTTATTTCACTCTTGGTATGAAATATATCAAATGAAGACGCATAACAACTATAAATACCAGAAGCTTTGTCGTCAACACAAAACTGCACAACACAGTTCAATGAAACGGGAAGAATAAAAATAACCCATGTGTATGTGTAACACTTTTTATTACAACATATATAGCATAACATATTTTTCCTGCATTGGAGGATGCGTGCACTTAATTGCTGCTATTCTTTTTTCTATTCTATTTTCCTGTGGTGTGTGGCCATTTTGGGCAAATGCTCCTCCAGTACTTGCAGATGAGGAGAAAAGGAAGAAGTTCACACAGCAGCCACGGAGGGATTGGATAAGAGAACGAAGCTGTGGAGGTCAGGCGTCGGGGGTCAATTTGAGGCGGATGGCGAACGTAGAATATTGGGCGAGGAGTGTGAAGGAAGTGTGAGCGGAGGAGAACAGCATAGACGATAAGGACATTAGTGAATTAGTGGAGAGAAAAGATGTGAACAGTGGAGGGAAGAACAGAGAGGAGGCGGAGGAACAAAAATGAGCAGTGAATTAGTTCTGCTTCATGAAACGGGCACTTCTAGCTGAGAAGCTGCTTTGGGGCCCTTTGTGTGTGAGCGTGAGGAAACCCTGCACTATTTCCACTGAGTGGGAATGGCTGTCTGTCTCAGTGTGTCAAGCGTTCTAATTGACAGGGCGTCTTTCCAAGATAGCTCTTCCTCTAACTCGATGTTTGACCTTTTTTAGCCACTATACTATTATCAGAATGGGGCAGCAACAATATCGTTGTTAGATTATCCTGCTGTCACTTTGTCTGTACTCTTCCCATGGCAGTATTTTTTTAATAGTACTCAACATATGTATGATCCACTTTCACTTGAAACGCTGATATGAATGTCTGTGTAGACATATTTATTAGTCAGACGTCCTCATCTGACTCCATCAAGCAGTGGCATCTGCCCTTCACAGCGCGACTCATGTCACCAGTGTTTTGCTGCTAGGTCGGAGCTCCCTCGCTCTCTTCTGTAAGCGAGCATGTGTGTGTGCACTCCCACACCCAATTTTTGGACTGTTTGTGTTGGGTCAAAATTCTGTGTTATTTCTTAAAAATCAAATTAACTATATGTTGGGTTATATACCAGTAATGTTTGGTCAAAAATCAACCTTACAGGCCCTTACACAGGTGCCAGATGTACAATTTAATTAAGTACGACTGCCGGCCATGACAGCCACAGACATACTGTTCATATGTCTACACACGCAGCATCATGGTCAAGTCAACGACACTTTTGACATTTGGATTTCTTCAGTTATCACACTGTTTTGGTAAGTACTTCACACATTGTAATCTTTTGAAAACGACTTGCCTTGTAAATGAGCGTGTGTGTGTTGGACAGGACGAGTGCTGCAATCGTTTAAAAAAAAAAAAAAAGGCATTCGTCTGCCGCCATTGTTGGATGTGACATCTCACAAGAACTGTGCGTTCTCCAAATAATGTTCCATATTAACTTTATGTGTTTACTGTAATTGTAATTTAAAAATGTAAAACTGCCCATCATCCCCGACTGTTATTGTTGCTGAAATTATGTCAACATGAAGAATGAAGTGCTTGAAGATAAAGGCACATTTTTTTTAACTTTCACTTGTTGTTATTAGTGCATTTTTGGGGAAGGGGCAGTATCCTTAGCATTATAAATAAAATAAATAAATAAATAAAATAGTGGAATAACCCAAGTATTTGCATTGTTTTGACCCAATTTCTTGTGTTCATTATCCCTTAATTTTGGGTCAAAATGGAATAATGAAAATGGAAGGGATGGTTCCTTTCCAAATATCTAATAATGGTTTCCAATATCTGGGCATTAATATCACAAGGAGCATGCAAAAACTACCAGGAAAATTTCTTTGCACTACTTGGTGAAGTTGAATCAGACTTGAAAAAATGGAGACCACTTCAACTTTCCTTAGCAGGAAGGGTGAATTGTGTTAAAATGAATGTGCTCCCGAAATGTCTTTACCTATTTCAATGTATCCCTATTTACCTTCCTAAATCGTTTTTTAGAACGATCGACAAAGCCCTCACTTCATTTATATGGGATGGGAAAAGACCTAGACTACGTTTGGATCTACTACAGAGGCCTAGACTAAAACGCGGCTTGGCACTTCCAAATTTTTGTTCTTGTTCCGGTACTTCCAGGTCCGCCACTTCCTTCAATATAACTACCCTCATTTTCCTAATTATACCTTCAATGTCCGTTTTGGACAAACTATTGGAAAGCACACTGGACCCAAATAAACTAATCTAAAAAAATTAAAGTTTGTATATCCTCACTCAAAGATATATCTGTTCAAAAGGTTATAACGGACTGGGAGAATGAATTGGGAATAAATTTGGAGGGAATATGGAACACTACGCTGCGGTTGGTGAACAGAGGTACTTCATGTGCAAAATTAAATGTAATAGAATTTAAGGTCTTGCACCGCAGTCACTACTCGAAGGCAAGACTGGCAAAAATATATCCGAATACGGACGCAAGTTGCGATCGGTGTCATTCCAGCCCTGACTTCCTACTGGTCTGAGATTTTTGGCATGATATCTGAGGCACTTTGCATCGATTTCCAACCCGTTGCGGCGACGGCCATATTTGGTGTGGCAGATGGGAATTGCCCAATGAATAGAAAAAAACACAAAACCATAATTGCCTTTGCGACACTGCTTGCACATACAAGGATATTGCTTCATTGGAAATCCAAACACCCGCCAAAATCATCTTTATGGGTGTGTGATCTAATGCAGTTTATCCAACTGGAAAAGATAAAATACTCACTCAGGGGATCTCGGGACAAATTCTTTTCTGTATGGAACCCAATACTGTAACACTTGAATGGACTCAGAACTATGCCTACTTGATGAACGGAGCGGTCAATATTGTTGTGTTACCTTAAGACACGTGAATCAGTACAGATTATACAGCTATGTAATGTATATATGATATTTGTTTCACTGTCATTGTATTTCAAATCTCTGAGTATTTTGATTTGTTTTTTTCCTTTTTTTTTCTTATAGTCAAATGTCTCCTCGTGTTCGTGGGTCGGGGGGAGGTTTAGCTATATTGTAAAATATGGGCATTATTCTTTGTATTGTTGTTGTTTTTTTCTCTCTCTTTGTATTTGTTTACAAAGATACAAGACATTGTTTGTGTCATATAAATGATGCTCAATAAAAATAAAAAAATTTTAAAAATGGAATAACCCAATTTGTTGTATTCATTCAACCCTAAAACTGAATAACCCAATTTTTTGGTTCAAATTGACCCAAGTCTGGGTCGGTCCTTTTTTAACACAACAGTTGGGTCAAATTTAACCCAAAAATTGTTATTTTTGACCCAACTGTTTTTAGAGTGTGTGTGTGTGTGTGTGTGTGTGCGTACATTAACCCTGACACCCAACTCTGTGTGCTGATTCAGCCTCCACACATGTGCCCACTTTCTTTATGCAACCACTGCAGCCAAATGACATCTGGGTCATTCGGCATTCACTATTCAGTGGTTTCATTTGCTTGTTTAGGGTAGTTTGGCAGTACCCAGTTGTTCAAGAAATGGATTACAGTTCTTGTCGTGTGACTCAAGTTATAGTTTGGTGTAGTACACTTTGTAGTATTGTATCGTCAGAGCTGGGCACTTGACCCTTTTTTGCCGGTCCCAGCTCTGCCCAGCTCTGCGTATCGTATTGTACAATAGTGTAAAAGAACATGAATTGCTGTAATATCAAAACAGTTATAAGGGGACAAATACAGTGTTTTCATGAATGCAAATGTAAAGTTAAGCAATTACCAAAATGTAACTTTGATGAAAATTTCCGTGCATTCTATAAAAAAATCACTCAAAATGCTCAAGAAAACAGGCTGTCTTGGTATACAAAGTGTCATCATCGATGTATTTTGTTATTGTTTGTTAATTTGATAACTATGCCCCACACAGCGATGCATACACGTGTGCCTTAAGATAGAGCAGCATGTGGCTCAAAATAAAGATTTTACTCGCTAGTATGAAGCACACATACAGTAGGGCTCTATCTTTTCATACCTCATGGAAGAGCGGCACAAGGTGCGGCCAAAATTTGCGCATGGGCGGGAAAAACAAAGTATTTTTGCAGACCCGTACAAGCGGGCGTAGTGTGGCACATTTTAAAAAGGCTGTTTGCGTCGTTGTGGCCGTGAACACAGCTGACTTGATTCGCTGCCAGTCGAAGCAGCTCCTCTCAATGCCTTGAAATGTGTCACATGAGAGGAGAGTTGATAGTCCAGAAGAATAAACTGATTTGCTTGTGTCCTGTGACAGGTCAAGGTGCATAAATGACATTTATACGGAACTGCAAGCAGATCTTCTCGGTTCTAACACAGATCTGTGAAGAGGACACTTGGATTCACCTATCACCCGGATCAAATATTTCTGAGTGGACCCCTAAGAATGCTTATGTCAAGGGTGTGTATGAATGAACTGATAAAAAACAATGATACTCAACATATTGAAGAGAATGAATATAAATCATATAAATAACAGGATATTGACTGAATTCAGTCGCTTTGGCAACCCTTAGAAAGAGCAAATATTATTACATGGGTATTTCCTCAGGTCATAGCATGTGAAAATGACAAAACCATTGCTCAGCCTTTTTTCATCATCCAAACGTAGAAAAGCTGCTGGAGAGATTTAGCTGCAGCAGCAAATCCGCAAGGTAGTTGCCCTGAGGCCATGGACCGGTGTGTATACAATCACATCGAACATCATTCATGGTTTGTGACAACACAGCTGGGAAATGAGGTGAGCGGTCAAAGGTGAAATGAAATAAAATGATGTACATCACGGGAAAAGATGCAGTGACATTAAAAAACGCTGAAAACTGTAGATGTGGATGTACATACAAACATACTTAATCTGCACGGCACTATAGAGTAGTTCTCTCTACTTCTCTTGACTCTGTCCATTGGGGCAAGAAAACTATCATCAAATCTTCTGGAGATTTACTGCAGCTAAACACCACACATACACACACTTTATTGATTAGTGCCCACAGGAGCACCCTCATTTTGAGATGGAATCCAAGACGGCTGGAACAAATAACAAATGGTTTCTACTACTAGTGGTGTACTGTAAGTATTTTTGCAGGGTAAACAAAAGAACTCTGTTGAAAGTATTTTTACAGATGAGTAGCACAACAGTAAAGAAATCAAGACTGCATCCTTTTTTGCAAGTACAGATAACTTAAATTCTAGAATTGTGAAGACTTTTTATGAAGACAACAACCACAATAGAATATGACGCAGACCATCAGTGGTCATCAAAATTAGTAGCTAGTAAAAAAGTAAACACGTACTTGGGCTCGGATTGATTTCTATAAAAGTGGCTCACAACATCATGACCATGACAACATGTTGCAAACCTCTGACCTTGACCTCTTTGTTTCGTGAGTCTGAATCTATGCATCATGGGCAAAAACGTTGACCCCTTAGACAAGACAAGCTTTTTGAGAATAATGAGATATATCATAAAAATTTGCATGCAAAGAGACGGTAGAAATACAAACGGGATGGCTGCGACAAAGAAGTGTCTTACTATTCCTCCTTGTGTGTATATATAGCCGTCCATCCATCCATCCATTATCAATACCGCTTATCCTCACAAGGGTCACAGGGAGCGCTGGAGCTAGGGTTGCCAACTCTCGGAAAAATAAATAAGGGACACCTCATCGGCAGGGACTGCCGACCTGACTGCCTTCAACTAGGGATGGGCAGATTGATACCAAAATATTGATATTCCCATCCAGAGTGCTCAATTTTAAGTATGGATCCTCAAGCTAAAGTATTGATATCTGCAATTAATTCATATATAATATTTATTAATCCATAATTTAGAAGGTTGTATTGTCATCCAATCTGAATTTTTGCTATGTGTTGCCAAGGGCAAAGAGCTTTCTGCCTTGGCAGAACCAGACTGCTGGCTCTGGTCCCGCCCACCAGAGCTTTGTAAACAAATTTGATTGGATGAAGAACGATCATAAAAGCAAAATAAAACATTTTTTTACTGTTTTTCTACTATATTTATAATTAAAGTGTAGTATATAGACTGCCTGTACAGTAAAAAATATGCATATCTGTTTGAACTTGGAATTAATGTAAGGCTGTGTGTGTGTGTGTGAGTGTGGGGGTGTGTGTGTGTGTGTGTGTGGGGGTGTGTGTGTGTGTGTGTGTGTGTATTCTTTAGCTATTATTCATCAGTGTCAATCAATCAATTAATTACCTGTCTGTTCAATGTACTTGTTTATTCCACCACAAAATCATTATGTTTGTTATTATTATGTTACACAATGCTGACATTAATTGCACATTCCCATATTAACCTTGATCAGAGGGTTAAAAAAAATAATGATTTACGTACCGTACATACCATATCTAGCTCTGGCGTTACCTGGTGGACAACAAATTTGTCTCGGGTTCCCCTAGTTTTGTTGAGCCTTCCGTATGTCTCCACCGCTGAAAGCATGTTTGTTTGAGGTCAGTCAGTCCACCATGGACTATGGAAAAAGTGGGCCGACAAACAATGCAGTGCACTTGATACATATTTTCTCTCACTTTTTCGACCCATGTGTTTTCTCTGTATTTTTGCAATCATTTCTGCGGAGGACTAGTGGCAGGGGGGACTCAGCCGTCCATGTGTCAGCCGATCAATTCATCCTCATCGTCAATATTTTGAAGCAGATGTAATGTAACGCCTCTTCTACTCTAAAGCTTTTTTTAAATATTTATGTATAGATCATGGTGACCAGCAGACTTTATCATTGCAGAATGCAGCCACTAATTGCTCTGGAAACCTTAATCATACGATCCAAAAAATTTACGATGTCAAATGGGGGTTGGCTTAATGCAGAAAATAATGCGCGAAACTGACACCTCTAATATATATATATATATATATATATATATATATATATATATATATATATATATATATATATATATATATATATATATATATATATATATATATATATATGATTCCACTTTTAAAAACAGCCTTTTGGGGGCAATTGTTAACCATGCTTTGTAAATAAATGCTCTGCTCCTGACAGCATTAAAATAATAAAGTGGAAATCTGTGCACAGTCCAGAATATGATCATTTGAGCAATGGACGAGAAGTGTGCTGCTGTCTCTAAATATAGCGCTTCACAATGGATACTGTAGGACGCTCAAGCCACACTTTGACAGGTGCAGCGGCTCCTGTTGTGATACGCTTTTCATGTTCCGTCCGAAATTTCTGTTTCACTTCTCCGGAACAAACACACTGACAGTCAGTCTGAGTTGGGGAAATGCATGCAATGTTTATTTGATTAGACAGTCAGCGAATTGTTTGCTAAAAAAGATGATGGATTTACTTTGATGCAGCTGGAGTCATTAGCTCACTTGCAGCTCAAGACATCACTCACTTATAGCAAATTGGTGTTTGTTCAAAGCAAAACCAAGTGACACTATGCAAGACTTTCTCTTTATCCAAATCCTAGATTGACGGAATGGATTCAGTGAAAATGCCCAAGCAACTGCAACCTGTTCCTTTTGCAATTTACAAAATAAATATTCCACCATAATTGTGGTAATGTGAGATTGCAGAATTACAGTTTTCAAAAATCCTTTGGGATCAGTAAAGAATATCCTTAAACCTAAAAATGACCATTTAGAAAAGTACATGCAAGTGGTAATTTAGTTTATTGTTTGCATACAACGTGGTTTGTATTAATTGCAAATTAAATCTTGTTGATTGAGATCTCCATCTTTCCATGTTCTTTCGTGCTATACTTATTAGGGTCGCATGTGAGCAGGACGCTATCCCAGGTGATGTTGAGCGAGAAGACTGGATACCAGCCAATTGCAGGGACATACAGACAAACAACCATTCACGCAGTACGCTGAGAACACCCACCCAAGCACGACAGGACATACAAACCCTACACAAGAAGGCCTGAGCCAAAATTCAACCCCCCAGCTGCTCCCACTCTGCTGTAATTATGATTAAATTAAAAAAATAAATGTTCATTAGTTTTTATATAAAGTCTAGTTTGAACACATGACACTCAAATGTACTTTTGATTTCCAATCAAAATTAGTATGCTATGAAAGTTCCTACACCTGTATAGAGTACATAGAATTTAATGTAGTACGTTAGCTCACATCAGCACCATGGAGAGAGGCAATACACTGCCTTAGCTACCACATCTCAGCAGCAGGGGGACAGCTGCCCTGTTCTTAGATTGGACTCTAGTTTGGGATTGGACCAGTGAGCATAGAACATACATGGAGGAAACAATTTCACAGTCGCATGTGTGAATGTGTGTGCGTGCGTGTATGAGGCAGGAAGTAAAATCTAAATAAGGAGGTGCAGAGAGAGAGAGAGAGAAAGTGAGAGCTACAGTACTGAGATATGGTGAGAACAGCAGCCGAATACAAACCCCTGCCGGCTTCTGGTTGCAGCTGGATTTTTCTAGTTCTACACGTATACTTACGCGCATGCACACACACACGCCACCCCCCAGGGGGGGCAGGAAAACACCAATGAGAGTCAAACCAATTAGGTCTGTGTGATCGTGCATAGTCATCAGTTGTATGTCCCTGTGTATATCCCGTGTTGATGTACTTATAGTTGCATCTAATGCAAGCTATATCCTTCAATTAAATACATACATGTTCACTTAAGTCAGACATGCACCAACGAATGAATTAATGAAAGTCAAATAGCTGAAGTCGGTTCAACTTATCATCAACACTCTCCCCCTGCATCATGGTAAGGTCCAATTCAAACATTTTTGCCCCCTCCTATTTCGAGCTCTCTCAGCATCAATCACCGCAACACTTCTCTCCTTTCGGCTTCTTTCAACCTTTCTCTCTTGGGGTGCTCGTAAAGATCGCTATTGCTCCAATTTGTCCACATGAATAACAGTGTGGAAAGACGTGTCTGCATATGCTACAGTAGGTCATACAGTTTGCTCCTATTTATTTCACTTCCGTCTACCATGCTGCTTGTATATATTGCAGGACATGTTATTAGTGAGATTTGTCGCATGTTTCAAATGAATTGCGGTGCCATCAAACCAGAAGGGACGTTTTTGTTGGTGTTTTTTTTTTTAAATTTCGCCACATTTGCCACCTATAGAGAGATGCAGGAAGCCCAAATATTTGTTATCAAGATGCTAATGATTTGATGGGCCTGCTTTTACTCTAAAGTTTAGATTGTAGTATCCTACTGTATGTGGGCTGGGCACCTCATTGCTGCAACTTTATTGACACCCTAGGGGAAACATGTTGAATTTAGCGCTGCTTTGTCAAGAGCAGATTAATCATTTGTCTGTTGGGGATGTTACAGTTGGTTGAAAATGTATTGATCAAGTTAAATGTCCATTTCAATAACTTTCAAATGAAATAATGGTCAAATTATAATCATAGATGTCCCTATTCCAAAATTAAAATGGCACCCAGTAAAGTGTCAACCTCTACCAAGATGAAAATGTATATCAGTATGACATATTTTCAGTTAATTTGTTATTGATAGTTCCCCCACAGGAGTCTATTTTCAAAGACAATGCATTTGGTCGGAGGATTCAGGTTTTCATATCAGCACAAGGCTTTCTGAGCATGTGTTTACCAATTTGGTCGTTCTCTGGGCAGGCTGGCGCAGCAGAAGGAGTGTCTTGGATCTGTGCTTTTTGGAGTGACTATGTCATGTTTCTGTGTTCTGTAGCTGGTTTGGGTGTTTTTCCAGTCCTTGTGCGTGGCATATGGGGGAAAGGAGACGTTTTGGTTGGCCATGATTGAAGTAAGCTGTGACCACTCCCAAAGCTGCGCAGCACTCCCTCTCTTAGGCTAGGTTTCCACAGGGAAAAGCGACCCAGATCGGATTTTTTTGCCCATATGCGACCTGTAACTGATTTTTTTATGACAGTCCGAACGGCTCGATTCCGATTTTTTCAAATGCGACCTGGGTCGCTTTCATATGTGGTCCTAGATCGGATACGTATCTGATCTTTTCCAATGCGACGGCGAACTGATCGGCCAGGTCGCATATATCCGACATTGACGTCATCCGGAGCCCAAAATGCTCCACTGTAGAAATGCCCCGTCATGCTGGACCAAATTTACTTCCGCAAACACAACGTCTGGAGTGAGGTCTCCTCTTCTGCGCATGCGTGTCACTTTGGTGACACATGTGTTCATACAGCAGACAAGACCGAGGTCGTATTTATAATGTAATATGAACGCTTACACCCAAAAATCGGATGTTTAAAAAAAATCAGAACCTAGCAATAGATCCGCCGTCCTGCGCTCGTCTGTGAATTTGCCAACATCGTGTCTAACACCTTGGTGCAGAGTGGCGCTGTGCGTCACGCAGAATTTACACCAGTCACAAAAATACAGACAATTATGTTTAATTTGGATGATGACACATAGAAAAGTAGTTCCTATTTACTAATTACAATTAACTATCATAAAAAAAAAAAAAAAAAGGAAGACTTTTTGAGGAGTCAATCAATGAGGTATCAATATACAATTACACCATTTGGTTTAAATATGTGCAAATGGGAGAAAGAGAAAATTGATTTCCCATTCCACATTTACTTTAAATTTTCTCCAAAATGCAATGGGCTTTTTTGCTTGGCCAGTTAATCAGTCCTCCACAAGGGTTCCCGGAATTTGGTTGAGTTTTTTGCACAAATAACAAACCAATCAACCAACTAAGACTAAAAATCTTTCACCGTGTTCCCTCACTTGGCAGGTAACTATAAAGTCAATGCTCTGTGTGATGTATGTTCGGTTTGATCTTCTCTTTTTTTCTGAATTAACAGTACTGTATGCAATAATTTGACTTCAAAATAACAGTTCAAAGTCAGTGGGATGGTACACGGCATTGTCATTTTCTTCTATTGCTATGGCAAACTCTGGATCACCAACTGGCTTCTAATTTTGGTGAACCAGCCAGGACACCACACGCTGTGGAAACACTCAGAGCTGGCCATTCCGCTTATGTGATGGACCGGTCTCGGTCTGTCTATCTGCCTATGACGGACACCCATTTTGTAGGGGATAAACGATAGATGGGCAACTTAAAAGTTGGACTAAGCATAGTCGGAGGCTCATTTTTTTCCGTCTACGTAATCGTCTATCGTGTATTTTAGAGGTGAGGCTTCAATGGCTGCGGCAAGGCTGTTTTTGTATAAAGAGACACAAGACAGTAGTGTGCGTTCAGTAGACTGCCTCTCTTTTCTCATTCTGACTTCACATACAAGCTGCCTTCCTGCAAACATAGACCACTTTTAAATCTAGCAATACGTATAAAATCTAAGTCAGGTATCTTCAAAGGATGAGTAGTTTTACTCAAATTGAGTTTTGTATTACAGTTGGGCAGATGTCAACATTTTACTTTAAACATTGCCTGTGCAGGTCATAAACTTTATATGCAGGAAATGGATGACTTTGCTTCTTTGTTATGAGAATTTAATGGAAATCGAAACTTGGAGGTCAGAGGAACAGCTTGTCGATAAGATGTGGTAGTGCAGTGGTTCACTCGACTGACTTCTATTCATTCCCCACTCGGTGACTGATTGGGAGTGTGAATGGTGAATTGCTAGATTTCTTGCATATTTTCGTGGTCACGCTAGAGATTTTAATGTAATGTGTAATGTACTCATATCGCCATACGTTATACCGTATGTCAACGGACGTCAACGAGACTGAAGCAACAGTTAAGAGCGCTGTGGTAAACAAGCAAGGAATGCATAGGAATCATCCACTCAATAAGCAGCAGCGCAGCTAGACGAAGACACAGGAAATAGATCCAGCCGGCTACACCCCTCAAGTTAATCTTTCTCACTCTCTCTCTCTCTCTCTCTTTCTCTCTCTCTCATGAGTGATCCCTCGCTGCCAGACCTCTGAACTTTTCTCTGACGCTCACTCACTGCCTAAGTAATTAAGCTCACTCTATCAGATTTGCTCTGTGTCGAGTCATCGTGTGAGTCATCCGCTTGATTTCTCTTTTTTCTTATTCCTGCACTTTCAATCTCATCCCCCTCCATGGCCGCCAGCTGCCGCCAAATTTAGTGATGGACGAAACAAATGGGTGTCATTTTCACCCAGTAGAAACATAGCGCAGTGCTATACTCCTAAAAGTTTCAAAACCTACACTGTTAAAAAGAGTTGGGTTAAAAATAAAACCATTTTAGGTCAAAAATGGACCAATCCACTACTTGGGTCAACTTGATCCAACTCTCTGCGTAGTAAAAAAAAAAAGGTAGTTTTCTATAAAACAACCCCAAAAAGTGGACTGTTTTGTACAAAGCAACGCAGGAAAGTGGGTCAAATTGACCCAAATAGTGGATTGGTCCATTTTTCACCCAAAATTGTGTTATTTTTAACCCAACTGTTTTTGGAGTGTAGGTTTTGAAACTTTTTATACCAAGTACCACCTCAAAAATTACTTGGCTCTACAAGTACAACTATAATGACCAACAATAAAATAAGGGTAGCATATTAGGGCCAAGAGTTCATCAAAATCGAGACACATGTATTACACCTAAAAAGTGTATTTAATATTATTTTTAGCCCTGGTAACAATATACACAGTTCGAACATTAACACAGTGTTATATAGGAAAATGAAAAACTTTACTGAAAAAAATTATTCAATTATAATGTTGGATAAAAGCAGAGTTATTGAAAGTTAAATACAAATGGGTACACTTAAACAAATGTGTTCCAAAAAATTAAATGCAAATATACAGTACTTAAAGCGAAAATCAACGCCAACACCTTTTTTTCAAGAATATGTTCCCAGCAGGCCCCCTAGTTGAAACACTGCATTCTGATTTATATTGCCTTTGTGGAATATGAGTTAAGCAGCAAAATACACCCCTTTTTAGACATCTCCGGTGGCGGCCATTTTGTCACTTCTGTCGACTGAAAATGACATCACAACTGCTCAGGGCTCAGGTAACCACCAATCACAGCTCATCTTAAGAAAACAGGTCAGCCATGATTGGCTGAGATGGACAAACGGGCGGATTAACCTCTTATTCCACAAACGCAATATTTATCAGAATTTCTTGTTTCAACTAGTGGGCTTGCGTAGAACATATTCTTGAAAAAAATATGTTTGGATTGACTTGCCCTTTCAAAGTTAAGCACAACTGAAATATTCTTAACAAATATAATGTACTGGATTAAAAAAAATGTTTAAGCCACTATAATACTATGCAGAGTTTGTAATTCTTTTGTAATTCAGTGATTGTTTTGCATACCACTAGAACACAGGTGTCAAACGCAATGCCCGGGGGCCATTTCTGGCCCGCGAAATCATTTTATGTGGCCCGCGAAGGCAAATCATGTGTGTTGACTTGACATGTTTCTATGAAATTGTCTTCACTGACAACACAACATATGAGATATTGTACGCATTTGTTACCAATCCCTCCTTTAAAATACATTGAAAAATAGTTGAACCAACTATTTACTAGCTTCTGATTTCGAAACTAGTTATCCATCAATTTGTTTGGTAATGTGATATGGCGATCATATATTTATATGGGTTCACAGTCGAAACGGCCCTCCGAGGGACACCACAACTATAATGTGGCCTGTGACAAAAATGAGTTTGACACCCCTGCACTAGAAGGAGCCCACATACTACTCACAGTGATTCACACTTTGAGATACACTGATGGATAAAGGGACAGAATACAATTTGTCACAAGTGTAGGTGTGTGTGTGTGCGTGCGTGCGTGAGCCAATTCTGCATGTTAGTTTTCTCTACGTGAACATATGCTTTCCTCTTGCAGTGTGTATGTGTGTGTGCGTGCAACAGTTTATTAGCTGTCAGCAATGTCAGGGATGGCCAGTATACAAGGATCTGACAGGTGATTGGCAGACAGTCTGGCAGCATTCGTCCTGGCAACCACTGGCGACATTGTCAGACTGTCAGTGTGAGTCCATTCAGCCTGACACACCAATGCGGTACAAGCAGGTCATGCGGTTTATAAACTACTTCAAAACAGTAAGACAAAAATCCTTGTGGAACTATATTTGTATTAATTGTATTATTGTTATTATGTATTAAATGTTGTTCGTACTGAACCATGCACACCCCCGTGAGGAAGTGCAAGAAGCAAGCTGGCAGATAAACATAATTAGCTTGGCAGATTAAAGGGACAGTGTGTAGAATTGAGTGCCATCTAGTGGTGATCTAATAGAATGCAATGACCTATGTTCGAAGCGCATGACAGACAATTGATTTTCGTGACTTTTCAAAGAATTTGACTTTGGGACATATGTCTCCAAATAATTAGGTCTCTGGTGTGCCCACCTATATATGTGTGAATGTGTCGCACATACCATTGGACACACCGGCACAACAAAACACGAACAGGTCTGTGGTCATTGGTCTCGGCTCACGCACACTGACGCGCTTTCCTTTGACGGCGACAGTGACAGCAAATGGGCTTGGTGGTCGGAAACCAGGAAAGATATATGGACATACTTTCTGTACAAGCCAGCAGAAGGAACAACATGATTTATGGTAGACAGCGGTAACGGTGAATGTGGCCACAAACTAGGTGGAAAGAATACGACAAATCTCAAGTGACATCTGAGGGCTCACCACGCTGATATTTTTTCGCAGGTACGTCCCAATTCGTATAAAGATCTGAAACGTTTTTATTTTGTTTACCTATGTTGCTTTAAGTTAAATAATGCCATAACAGTTGCCAAATAAAATGGTTTTGGTTCTCGGCTTATTTTGGAGCAATGAGCATTGATTCCACTGTTACCACTTTATCTGTTTGTAATGCATAATCCTTAGTAGTCGATCAATAAGTCTTTGCTATTGGGTGGAAACCTTGTATGCCTATCTTTAACTAAAATGGACTAAAACCGTTTTGAATTTTCGTCGACTAAATTTACAAAAAATAGACTAAAATTTTATTTGAGTTCTCGTCGACTAAAACTAGACATAAAACTATCATAATATGAATGATTAAAGGTCAGGGTACAAACAATTTTCAGATTCTGTTAAAATTCATATTCTCATTGGTAATAGGTTTTATAATATATACAAGTCACTTCCTGCAAGTTGTCAACCACAGATTGATTAGAAAATAGGTTTTACTTATTCATTCTGAGTGTTCCCGAACCTCATGGAAGCTCGAGAAATTGTGGCTCTAGTCACCGGAAGTGACGTAGACATAGCTAAACCGCTCGCTACACCATAGACGGTACAATTTCCCTGCGCTACAAACACAGCACATTCAGTGGCGAGCAATGTTTTTGGAAAGAGAGGATTTTGAAACACACGAGCCGGCAGAAGGGGGCATTATTAGACCGTTCATGATCACTGAATCTTCCGGCTACTGTGACGTCACATCTCCGGAAAAAGCCGAAGATGGGGGGGAGCGAGATTCAAACGGCAGACGACACATTCTGAATTGTATTTAGTAGTTAAACTGCTGTCTACCAACGACATAATCACATTTTAATTACAGTTATGAATTATAAAGGGGGTTCTAGAGGGCTACAGAAAAGTTTTCAATGTTTGCACCCTGACCTTTAAATGTGACGAAAACCAATAAGCATTTTTGTCCAAAAGACTAAGACTAAATCTAAAATGCCTGCCAAAAACAACACTGGTACTGAGTGAGTTAACATCCACATATTTTGCCTATTTACGAAAATGTGCAGCCACATTGAATTTTTCTGCCCATGACTTGGCAGCTGGACCGGAATATGATGCACTGTTTTCAAAAGCAATGCTGGAGTCCATGCCAGTGGACTCTACGGACAGAAGCACTATCAATTCAAAGTCAAAAGGTAAGCAGAGTTTCAGGTTACTTTCGCTAAAATTAGTTTGCACTTCACTCGGCTCGGCTCTGTGATGAAGTTCTCAATCCATTAGTGAACATACCATCTTTGTTTTTTCCTTTATAGGAGCTTGCTTCTCTCGTCAGTCGCAGGGCTTCTTTTGGACAAATAGCTGTCCACTGATTTCAACGAGCCACATTAGGGGGTGAAACGTGTACTGTAATTCTTGATCCTTGGTTTATTTTGACGAAAGCATTTCGCAGACATGTGAAGACACCTGGGAACTGTTTTCAATTGGTAAAATGCATCTTCTTTGATATTATATTTTCCGGGAGGGGTATTGTGTTGATCAGCGTTTGTTGGTTTGACTGCCTGCCATGCATGCAAGCATAAATTTGACAGTATTAATCTGAGACAAGTGGTGGAAGCAGATCAGTTATAGCTGCACTTACAGAACTGGATTAGCACAGTATGAACATGAATGTCAAGATTTTTTATGTTTACAAGGGGGAGAGGTCTGCACTCAGCTATTATGCTTTGTTATAATTTTCATCATCGTGGCACTTTTCTTTCATGGAGAAATTACAAATCTACAACAGAGGTATGTAAATTCCACTTTAAACTTCCATTTCTCACCAGAAAGGGTTAAACATTTACGTTGTTTGCCAGATTAGATGAGTCATTTACCGTTTTCATTCAGTGTTCTGAGTCACCACTGTGAGTGCGTTTTCATTTAAAGATCAGGCTTCCTATTTGTGGCATGACGTACGACATGGGTGAAACCTTTTAGATACACGCACGCAAAATTCCAGTTATGACTCATTAATTCATCTGACTTTCAATACTGCTTTGAGAAGAAGAAAGACAGATCAGTGTGTTGGCTCTTTGCTATGAACACCCGCAGGGAGACAGGAAGAGGCTGTGTGGGGGCAGAGACACAAAAGACCACGGCAGCTTTTGCTTTTTTTTTTAAAAAAGCACAATTTAGTTCAGTGCTGTGGCGCAGCGAAGCGCTTGAAGTCAATCCAGCTGCTGAATTTCCCACTGAGCCGCCACAAAATGTCTGCTGCGCTCAGATAGAGAACTTTCTTGAAACATTTTTATTTTGTCTAACCTGCTGACGGAGTACATAAGAAGTTCAAGGGGTTCCATACACCAAACTAGGTGTATGACTGGTATGAATAACACCAATGTTTAACTGAGCCATATTATGCCATTTCCCATTAGCTTTTGCGTTACCATGATGACCACTGGCGGCGTTAGGACGTGGCTACTACTTGCAAGTCATGGACTAAGGCCCTAATTTGAGGGTTCTGCTTTCAAACAAAAAAAAAACACTGCAATGCACCTCAGAGTAAAACTACGGGTATGTATTAGGTGGTGGTTGTTTATTACCACTTCACATCCGTCCATGTTGTACACGTCACCAAACGGCAAGACCAAATCAACGTCATCGTTATAGAATCTCATACATGTTGGTTTAAACACTCGTACCTAATGTATATGTGCGTGCAACCAGTGTTGTCACAATTACCTTGAAAAAGTACTTGATTATTAAAAGGGTTGGTAAATTACATTACAAGTTCATTTCTTAGTTCATTTCAGCAGACGCCGACAATCCCGCTTAACAAAAAATGATAGCTGGTTTTACCAATATAAATTTATGGTATGTAGAGGAGATCAGCCCGCACAAAGTACATTTAAAAGGAACTGCATGAACATCTCTACTTGCGGATGATGTAGTGTTGGCCGCTGTGGAGCGAGTGCTGCCTTCTAGCCACGATCACGCGTTCATGTGTGACACCACCTAACCCCGCCCATAGGTGTGCCACGGTCAGGGGGGTGCTTTCAGAAATATTCTTAAAATGGTTCTAATAATAATTTGCTGAGTGAACTGATTTTTCCAGTGATTGGAAGGGATTGTCCCACGCTGCTCTTGGTGCTCAGAATCTGTTTGCCTCTTCCTTGAT
Source organism: Filicampus tigris (assembly GCF_054856515.1). NCBI lineage: Eukaryota > Metazoa > Chordata > Actinopteri > Syngnathiformes > Syngnathidae > Filicampus > Filicampus tigris. The sequence continues at coordinate 7,102,993 of NC_141217.1, forward strand.
CATATGCACCAAAATCGGGTTACACCACCTGTACCACAACTTAGACCATCTCATAGCTGGTCCATTTCTAGTCTGCCCTGTCACCAAATTGTCAGGTGCGCCGGGGGCGTGTAATGAAAAACGCCCTCAGTCCAGAGAGGCACAATGCGGTCTGGCAAACTCTCAACGCTGCCAGGCACTAGACCGCACAGGCACACAAATTAGATCATTTCCCACGGCACACCTGACAATATCTCGCGGCACTGGCACACAGTTTGAAAAACAATGGTATAGGATATACAGTAAGTTACTTTCTTACTCTGTTTCCTTTTCATTTTATTCAATAACTTTGGCGATGGATGAACCTTTGTTTGTATTTATTCATCTCTGCTTAGGTTTGGGTTTTGACATGATAATGATGTCTTCCAACCGTCCCTTGAAACCGTCCCTTCGCCCAGGCAGGAAGCTGCCGAGTCACTGATGCAGAACGTCGTATGTCGCGTCATAACCAGTTAGACCAACATCTGAGCGGCTCGCTTTACATTATTTTGGCATACGCAGCTCACAAAAGGAATTATTTGGCCACACTTGGTGCGAGGACAGGTGCTCCAGAGAGCTATTTGTATACAAGAAAAGCGAATATGTCTCCTTGACTTTCAAACTCAGCTTATCGTAAACGAGATCATGCACGCTGTTTGAGTCATTTCACCTGAATCACCATTGTTATTATCATCAGGTCATGTCATGTCTTCTCTGCAAATGACGTTCTGCCACAGCCAGGGAACCTGTTTAAGGTTATGGTTCTAGTCATACTACACACTGAACATGTGTTTTCATTCTCCTGCATTCAGTTTTAAGATGTTTGCCTGAAGGTATGCTAATACTGTGTACAGTGCCTGATGTTGCGGTAAATGTGATGAATGAGAACCATGATACGTCTTTCTGATTTGTCCTCATTTATTTTCACTCATGTGGGGTTTGAACCACAAACTACTATTTGATCATATGGAAATGTCAAATCTCCCAATGTGATATATTATGGATTATCTCCACTATTATTATTATATTTTTTAAGTCCTTTCTTTTGAACCTGCTCATCATCCATTGTGGCAGTTACCTATTTTGGGTCACTTAATGCTCTTCCAGCAGGATTTGCAGTTGCAGTTACAGGACGCTGTTAGTCTAAAGCCAATAAACAGGAGATTAATGAAGCATCCTGAATCAGCATTTATTGGATGAAGTCAAGGCTACTCAACAGCTGCAGCCATTCAAAAACAATAGAAAAACTGTGTTTATCCCCTGAGTTAATTTACTTCAGAATTCCCATCAAGAGAATTCCCTACATTCCTCGGCAGCATCGTCTTTTCACCTTTACGATTCAACTGTCTCAGAATCACACATGGTGTTCCTGTGGGGATCTGCCATTCCTTAGAGTGTGGTTGGGGCGGGTGCGGGGGGGGGGGGTGCATTTAATCATCTACATAGCCCAGGGCATCTCTCCTCCATGACCCACTTAAAGTCAAAATGACGAGGAGAGTGAGAAATGGGGAAAAGTGGGACATTAAAAGTAGACATCTTCGAGGTACTGCACGCACACACTTGTCATCACACATCGTGTTCACAGTAAGTGCATTATGGGCCTTAAGTGATCATGAACTCTTTATTTACCTTTTAGAGCTGTTTGCGATGTCTCCTGGGGTCTATTTCACAAAGCAGGTTCATCAAACTCTCCAGTCTAATCCTGAAGGCTGAGTTGATCTACTCCGGTTCCAGAATAGCTGATTTGAATCATTTTTTCCAACTCAGAGTACCTTCACCTGGAGTTAAGCGCATGCACCACAACTATGAAAAGACAGCATGAATGGAGCCCGATTCGCTGAGTCACCATGGCAACGAGGGAAGGGTGTGGGAGAACATTGCTGCTCAGGTCAATATATGCGGAAGTTTCAAAACCTTTGCAATCACAATAATATAAGAGAGGAAAACTGCTTGCTTCTGCCTATTTAATTCATTTAGGTGCAATCTCACGGGGGAGAAGTGCACTTAACAGGTGATGAAATATAAAAACATTGTTCAAACAGTTAAGACCTCAGTATAATCTCATGGGGGTCCACTGAAGAAAACGATGGTTGAATTTACTCAATTATATTTCGTAAAGTGGTTGCACAAAATGAAATCATCCCGAGCCAGATAGTAGCCTAATCATCTACTTAAAAAATGTATATGGATTCAGATGATTATATTTCGTGTAAGCACGTTGAAGAAATAAAATAGAGTAAATGCTCAAAGTAAACTTATTTCAGTGTGTGTAGATGATGGATTGTCACGTGAAACGGTACTGCTCAAAATGATAATTTTCTGGAAATGCTAAAACATCACTGAACAGTCTGATCCCCCAACGAATATTTAATTCTGCACCTTCATCCACATATGGGATCATTTTCAAAAGGACATGTCACATTTGTCTCCACTTACACTGAAAAAAATGGTGTTGAATGTACTCACTTTTATTTCGGCAAGTGGTTGCACAAAATAGAATTATTTGGATCCAGATATATTTATTTAGTCTACTTTGAAAATGTGAAATTTAAATTGATCTTGATCCAGATGACTATATTTCGTGCAACCACTTTACAAAACAAAATTGAGTAAATTCAACTGAAAGTTTTTTCAGTGATACTGTGCCTCATGGACTTCTCATATACTGACTCCGATGTTTTTAATGACAGACAGCAGAACTACGCTACCACAAAACGGGCGAACTGAAGGAATGAGGAAATGAAAAGGAGTGTGTGGCCCAGAAAGGGGGCGGAGACAGAGCAAAACCTGAGGTTCATTGAGATAACCCTGGTCCTGACCAGGTTAGGTTCAGAGAGTCTGTTACTGCGGTAAGTGACCGAGAGCTTACGTTACCACTCTTTCTGAAACCGGCTAGAGTTACCCCTCTTTCTCTGGTTTGAGTTAGTAATATTTTTTAAATGATTATACAAAAAATAATGAATATGTATAATAGCTTTTATTTTTCAAATGACTGTTCACATGAAAATACATTTAGAGGCTGTGTATACCCCCCAAAAAAGTGAGACAAACGTTCCACTAACTAAAGTAAGGCAGCCATTTTAAGCTATCAGAAGCCAGAAGAAAGTCATTTTTATAAAAGGCATGACATGGCATGATGACAATAATGATGGTGATTCATGTGAACCTAATCAAACATGACTGATGATCAAGGGAAAGAGAGAATCATTTGTGTGATGTGACAGTGAAGGTACTCCTGAATATATGACATACAAGTGAAAGTCCAAACGGGTTAATGTGAGGAGATAATAGTGAATACTGTGGTGTCCAAAAAAATATATACAATATACTATGTTAAAGGGCAGCGCTCAGTAAACCGCATACCCGTTGTCTCTGCCAATAACAGAAAAATAAGTGCACATGTGAGGGGGATTTGTTTTTTCTAAATATAAAAATGCCCTTCAGATGTGGAGTCACAAAAAGAGCAGAAATACTGCTTGAATAGTAAAAGTAAGTGTAGGAGAATGATGATGACACTTTAGAGAGCTCAGAATTTATGTAGAGATAGAAACAATTTAAGTAGAATAGTTAAAAGTACTTCAAGGCTTATAAATAAATAAATGGTGCATTTAAAACAAATCCAAATAATGCTTGTTTTAACCAGATTTGTGTCTCATTTGAGCAACCTGAAATGACATTTTGTACTGAGCACTAAAGTTAAATAAATTAAGTGCATCTTCTATGCACATGTCATCTGCAGAAGCTGGTTTGAGATGTAGACTTGGCACGCGATTTCAGATGTCAAACACATGCTAAATATTTGAACTTAACAGTGCAACGGATCTGAGACGGTGGAAAGAAATTTAGAAAAGTGACTTGAGAGATTGAGGTTAGCAGTACCAAATTGTCATTCTCTGTTTCCCTAAACTAACACGAAACAGCATTCAACAGCATTAAATTATTTGATCTTTCATCTGAAATGGCCACTGGTGTGTTGGGTCTTTGTTGTGTCACTGCTGGAATTGTATCGACACCTCACATGTAGCATACAACAACAACAACAAAATCCTGCCAGCTTCCAAGTAGCTATTGTATAAGTTCTTAAAGGGAAAAAGGAATGTGCTGACTGAGTAAGCGAACAGAGAACATAGCAACAACTGAAAGGAAGAATTTTCTTGAAAAATGTGGAATAAAAAACGGAAAACCTCAACTTTAAACGCCTTGAAGACACAGCGGAGGCACTGCAGGAGTGTTTACACGTCACACATTGGATTTGTTTTTAACATTTTTTTATACAACACGATTTTATATATGCACTGTATGTATGTATATATGTATGTATGTATGTATGTAGTATTACTATTATTATCTTATCATTGCGTTATGATTTATGTTCAATCTTTCTACAGTACTTTAAGTTATGATTGTTTTTTTTTTCTTTTTTTAAGTATTCTATAAATAAAGTTGCGTTGTGTTGAGTTGCATGGAAGGAGAAGAAAGAATGTGGAGTCGTTGTATTATTAATTGTAGCGAGATGTCCTGAAGTAGTGGAGCGAAGCGTTGGTCCATTAGGAACGGGTTCCTGCTCTTGCTCCCGTTCGCTGTTTTCTTTTTTTTTGTTCTGGTTTCTTTCTAAATGTAGGTGCGTGATTCACCGCATTCTGACTTGATCTATGTACCTCTATTTAAAAACGAAAATGATGCTTTCTTTTTTAGTTAATTCCCACAACACTTTTCAAAAGTTTTTTCCACTTGATCCATGTCTATGTTGCACATCAGTTGCTATATGCTTGTATGTCATCCCAAATACTGCCACTCACTCTTCAGCTGTTTTAAATTCAAAGCAATGTCCTCAAAAACCAAGACGCAAGTCCAGAAGTGCAGCATAAGGAAGGAATATCCTTTTTAATAATGCCTTTCTTTGTCTTTTGACATTTATTTGTCATTCAAAGACTTAATTGAGTGTGTGTTCATGCAGTATTGTCAGGAAGCGGAAAACATGTTGGGACTTGGTGGATGTATGCAGGAGAAGTTTAATGAATTATTTAATTGTAATGTCAAAATTTCAGTGGTGCTTTAAGGAACCGTATGCATTTCCAGGACGGTGGTTGGTGATTGGGGGAGAACCAGGAAATAAACCTTGTGCATGATTGCAAATGTAGCAAGCACTAGCAAGAAAAAGATCGTGTTTTGGTTTTGCCGCACATGGAAGCGTGGAACTGCCAATGTGGAGTAAACAGTTTTGATTGGGATATGTTGTTGGAATGTACTGCAAAGTGGTTCATACATCTTTATCAAGACGTATGAACATATTGGTAAAATGTAGGCCAACAAATGCTAAAAAAAAGCATTCCAACCACCCCCCATAATGTTACAGGGTATTGACATGTGCAATTGTGCACCACAGGCACTCATGGCGTTCACAGTTGGACAGGAGTTGTGTGCGCAAACCAATACCTCATGGCATTATGGGAAAAAAAATGTGATGTTTTTTGTTTGTTTAAGGAGTACGTTCGAACGCACTCCAAAGTGGTAGCCCAGTCAAAACTGTTTCCTCCACATTGACAGTTCCACGCTTCCGTAGCCACAAATAACGGACAATGCTAACTTTTTATACACATTTTTTCAAAAAAAAAAATTTTTTTTTTTTCATAATTATCTATTTGCAGGTTGTGCAACAGGTTGCACATCTTATTTCTGGGTCAGTTGGAGGTGCCAAAGGGTCAGTGTTTGAGCATGGCAGATGCACTATTGAATATCGATCGGCAGGCAAGGGCAGCAAAGGATCTTAAATTTGACCCATGCAGGACTCTTCCACAGCCTCCCGCATGCTCTTCATTTTTGCCCATTTCATTGAGCAGCCATACCTAATTGATAAGATGATATGCCACATACAGTTCACATGCATTGAGAAAACATCCAGGTAGAGCTGGTACAGGCATCATTGGTAAGACGGCACCAGCAGCAGCTGTGAAAGCTGGAGTGACAGACTGGCCCATACAAATGGCCTCATTCAGTCAGTCACCAGTTACCTGCTTATGCATCGTTTGTGTGTGCGCCGGGCACATGCATGCGTGTGCATCATCATTTATATTCATCTTTCCATTGACATCTGTACATCTTCTACGATTGCGCTGAATTGTGCCATTAAAGGTCATGCATTATTTACTGGGAATGTTTTTTTGTAGTGCTTTGTTTACAAAAGTGAAATGATTCCTGGATTCTTTCTTGGCTCATGCACACCACCCCTCCATAAAGTTAGTGGAAGTTTTTTTATTTCCTTGTTTGCATAAAACTGCTAAAACATTCTAAAGTCAGAAATAAGGTCTTGAAAGCCGGCCAAAGGAACCACAGTAAACCCGGTGACTCTGCACTTTGCTGTTTCAGGAGACACAGCCACCTTTTAAATATTTAGTCTTTCCCACTATTTATATTTTAAAAACTGCGATCAATTATTGAGAAACCAAGTGCAACCCTTCGTGTTTGGCTGTCACAGTGTTCTTGTCTTTTGCAAACCGCCAGTCATCTGAACTGTCATCTTAGAGAGTTATATTTTTTACCTATGCCCAATAATGTGGACAGCAAGATACTGTGTAGGTTTATCACAACTATCATTTATTTTTTTAATTGGCGCAAATAATCTTCCCTCCTTTCCATCTAGCTACTGGCTGTCTAATCGAGCTTTGACTACCATGTGTAGATTTGTGTCTTAAATATCCATCCATCCATCACCGAAAACAAATCCGTCTCAATGCGGACCAAACTCTGACATCGGTGGTACAGGGACCGAACAGCCCTTATCAGAGGGCTCGGTACCCCGTACCCCCGAAGCAGCCCCCACAGAATTCCCCGAGAGACACAGTCAAACGCCTTCTCCAAGTCCACAAAACACATGTAGACTGGTTGGGCGAACTCCCATTCAGTCTCGAGGAGCCGATAGAGGGTGTAGCGCTGGTACACTGTTCCACGGCCGGAAAACCACATCGCTCCTCCTGAATCCGAGATTCGACCTCCCAATGGACCCTCCTCTCTGGCACCCCTGAATAGACCTTACCAGGGAGGCTGAGGAGTGTGATTCCTCTGGAATTGGAACACACCCTCCGGTCCCCTTTTTTAAAAATAGTGACCACCACGGTCTGCCAATCCAGAGGCACTGTCCCCGATGTCCACAGAGGAGCTTTTTAACTACCTTGGTTACTTCAACCCCAGAGATAGGAGAGCCCACCTCGGAGTCTCCAGGCTCAGTGGAAGGCGTGTCGGTGGAATTGTGGAGGTCTTCGAAGTATTCTCCCCACCGCCCCACGACGTCCCGAGTCGAGGTCAGCAGCACCCCATCTCCACTATACACAGTGTTAATGGTGCACTGCTTTCCTCTCCTGAGGCGCCGGATAGAGGACCAGAATTTCCTCAAAGCCGCCCGGAAGTCATTATACATGGCCTCACCCAACTCCTCCCACACCTGAGTTTTTGCCTCAGCAACCGCCGAAGCTGCATTCCGCTTACCTGTCAGCTGCCTCCAGAGTCCCGCAGGCCAAAAAGGCCCAATAGGACTCAATGTCCCCCGCCTCCCCCGGGACGTCGGCAAAGTTCTGCCGGAAGTGGGAGTTGACCCTCCTTCTGACAAGGGGATTCTGCCAGACATTCCCAGCAAACCCTCACAATACGTTTGGGTCTGCCGGATCGGGCCGGCATCTTCATCCAACATCGGAGCCAACACACCACCAGGTGGTAATCAGTTGACAGCTTCACCCCTCTCTTTACCCGAGTGTCCAAAACATGCGGCTGCAAATCCAATGATACGACTACAAAGTCGATCATCGAACTGCGGTCTGGGGTGTCCTGGACAATCCGTGATGAGTACAGAAGTCCAGTGACAGAACATCACTCAGAGCGGAGGGTGCCGTTCCTCCCAATCACGCCCTTCTAGGTCTCACTGTCGTTTCCCATGTGAGCATTGAAGTCCCCCACAGCAGAAGGATAGAGTCCCGAGGGGGAGCGCTCTCTAGCACACCCTCCAAGGACTCCAAAAAGGGTGGGTACTCTGCACTGCTGTTTGGTGCATAGGCACAAACAACAGTCAGGACCCTTCCGCCCACCCTAAGGCGGAGGGAGGTTACCCTCTCGTCCACCAGGGTAAACCCGAAGGCGCCATGCCGGGGGGCAATAAGTATGTCCACACCTGCTCGGCGCCTCTCTCCCTGGGCAACTCCAGAGTGGAAGAGTATCCAACCCCTCTCAAGAGGACTGGTATCAGAGTCCAAGCTGTGTGTGGAGGTGAGCACGAATATATCTAGTCGGAACTTCTCTGCCTCACACACCAGCTCCGGCTCCTTCCCTGCCAGAGTTGTGACATTCCATGTCCCAAGAGCTAATTTCTGTTGCCGGGGATCGGACCGCCAAGGTCCCCGCTTTTTACCGCTGCCCAGCTCACAGGGCACCTGACCCCTTTGGCCCCTCCCACAGGCGGTGAGCCCATGGGAAGTAGGAGTGTGACAAAATCTCGATATGGTGATACATCATGATGTTTTGTCTTCCGATCGATTATCGATACGCCTCCACCAAGTATTGATATTTTAAATTAATATACTGCCGCTGTAAAGACTCCTTTATTGTTCATGCTTACTGGGCAATTACTTGGCAGTCCATTAGGGGCGCGCCGCAGAGGAGCGGCGGGGAAGTGGGCGGAAGTCGTCAGCCGAAGAAGACAAACAAACAATGGGAGGGAACATGGCTGAAGCAAGCGAAAGACTTAATTTAAAAGATGCGCCGGCATCATACAAAAGGTGTGGCTGCATTTCGGACTTTACAGTAGTGCGAATGGAACTATGCTGGCGAAAGAATTTACCATGTACAAGGACTGTCTCACAAAAACGTAAGGTGCGCTGAAACACGGCGAATATGCACAGCCACTTACAGCGGCATCGCCCAGCACCAGTCGCAAGCAAAAAAGCCACCCAAAGACTGTTAGATTTGCCTCCTGGCCAGACCAATGTGGGTTCTCTACTGCAAACAAAACTCGCTTTTAATTCTCCCGGGACAAAGTCGATCACGCACAGCATCTGTGAGTATATTTGCAAGGATCTGCGCCCGTATAGCGTAGTTGAGAATGATGGTATTTGCTACATGATGCGCACTGGAGAGCCACGCTATGGAATACTAAGTTGAAAACGTTTCACTGAGAAAACAATTACAACGACCAGGGTTCAGGCATTGAATGGGAGGGACACACTGTCTTTTATTGCCACCACCACGCATTTTATCAGCGATTGGGAACTCAAATCAGACGTGCTTGAAACCCGTGAATTGCATGAAATCCACAATGATGCTCACATTGCAAAAGTTTGTGTGGATTTTACATTCCTTATTAAAGTTATTCTTTGATTTTCTTTTTTCCCTGTAAATCTGCAGGTAGAGGCTATGCAGTAGATTTGCATTTTACAGCAATGTTACATAACAATTGACACCATTTATAAATAGAACAGAATGGGAATGTTCCTGACATGTTGCACTATTGTACAATAGTGCCATGCCATCTTCCAAACCGCTTATCCTATACAGGGTCGCGGGGAGTTGCTGGAGCCTATCCCAGCCGTCAATGGGCGAAGGCAGACTGCACCCCGAACTGGTCGCCAGCCAGTCGCAGGGCACATTGTACAATAGTGTCTAACTCATTTTTTCAGACCCACTGTGAAATGAAATATAAATATGTCATTGGGATAGAATGAGTTAAGACACTGATTTTGTTTGCAAAACTGTTGTAATAATAAAGTGTAAGGAAGATTTATTTATAAAAAATTCCACTTGAATACTATTATTCAGTAATGGTACAAAAAAGATTATTTTCTTTTAAAAACATCCATTTTTGAATAGTAGTATCGTATATTATCGTGGATTGTTTTCCTGACCAATATATCGATAATCACTGTATCATCATATCGTGAGATAATCGTGAGCCTTGTATCGCAAATCGTATCGTATAGTGAGGTATCCAGAGGTTCCCACCTCTAATGGGAAGTGTCTTGAATATCATTTATCTAATTATCAACAGCAGGGGTCACCAACATGGTGCCCACGGGCACACATAGTCCGTAATCTAAATTAAAGAGGGGGAAAATGCACTGATTGCCAGTGAGCTTTTTGTTACTTTTCTTTTTGGAATAACATTTGCATCTGTGTAAATAATCAAGAAGAAATACAGAGAAGCATAGAACTAATATTAAAAATAGTGCAAAAGAAGCGTGGCAATAATAATTGTATATTTCAAAGGTCAGTATTGCAGATGACCAAGCCACAGCGTTTGTGGAAACGAGTGTGAGTGCAATGTCAATGAGGAGAGGATTTACTCTAAAATAATTTGCGAGTTTAATTCTGTGACATACAGCTTCTGTCTGCCTTCCCTTTTTACTTCTGTAGCTATACAACACACAAACACAAGCACACACACACGCACAAACACGCACATTGAAAATGCACACATTTTTTCTCGGTCTAAATAACATTAGCAGCCAGCAGTAGTAGCTAAATATAACCCAATGCATTATCTTTAGGTCCATCTCCAGGCAGTAACAGTACAGTAGCACGACCAAGTGTATTCCCCGAAGACCCTGAAGGGATCATGCCGCCTCAAAGAAAACGAGTTGTTTTCAATCTGCCTGTCTGCACGAGTTACCCGCTTCCTCTCTCAATTTGGAGTATTTTTTTTTCCCCATCAGTTGATGATAGTACACTGAGGGCGTACCCTTTTGCTGATCTTCGCCTTTCATTTTCTCAATGAATGCATCCTTTCTTTAGTAGCCCTTATCTTTCTTTGCTACTTCCACATTTCTATTTCACCGACATGTTTTGATGTACCCAATTGTATTTCTGCGTGTGGGTATTTTGTGCAGGCTGTACTGCTTTCATGTGTCGCTGTCCTTACCTCAACCAGATGTGGTGTAGGGTTGAAGCCGCACAGGTTGCACACTTGAGTGTGGCACTGCGTACATGAGTTGTAGTTGGGTGGGTCGGAGCTGTCAATGTTTAGCTCTGTTTTACACAGAGGACAGTTCACTTTAGGCTTCACTGCCTCCGTAGCCGCGGTGGTAGTGGTCGCAGGCTCCTGCTTTAGTTCTGCCTTCTGCACATGTGACGGCATTTGTCGGTGTTGCTGTCCTTGAGGTTGCTGTGGATCTTTTTGTTGAAGGGAGGGCATTCCTTGTTGTTGGGGTACAGTCTGCTGCTGTTGCTTTGGTGCATGCTGCCCTAAGACCTGGCTTGGTACATGTGGACCCCCCATTTGGCTCGGTGCATTGGGACCCCCCATTTGGCTGGGTGGATGGGGGCCGCCCATTTGGTTCGATGCGTGAGGGCCACCCATTTGGTTTGGTGCATGGGGGCCACCCATTTGTCCAGGGGCATGAGGACCGCCCATGGGAGTTGGACCATGAGAACTCCCCATGCCAAATGGTTTGGCACCTGAGACACCTTGTTGTGCCTGCTTGTTTTCAGGGGTCGCATTACTGAACACCACCTTGCCTCGTGCGGGACTGGGATGAGTGGAAGAGGTGGGCAAAGGGTCTACATTGATTAGGGTACTCGCTTGGTTGAGCAAGGAAGCTCCAAAGCCAAATAGTTTGGTCAGTCCATCTTGGGCAGGAGGATGGGCCTGGGTCTGGGGCTTGTGAGCTGGAGAGGAGCCAGCGCTTCTGGTGTGGTCATGGTGCCGTGGCAAAGATTGATGCATGGGAGAGCCACGACCTAAATCAGGCTGAGAGGGTGCTTTCGTCAAGCCAGGGAGGGGTACAGCACCAGGGTGGGGGATCCTTGGACCACCAGGTTGGTTGGGGCCTCCTGCAGAACCTCCACCAGCTCTGGGACCTTTCTGGGAATATGAGTCAGATCTCATACCCTGGTGGGAGGGACCCGTCTGGCTCTGGGGGCCACTGGAAGATGTGTGACTGTGTAAGCCTTGTTGTGAACTATGAGGCTGTGTCTGGGGCCCTGACTGGGACTGTGGATAAGGTTGCTGCTGAGCCTGTGGATACTGCTGAGTCTGTGGATATTGCTGACCCAGGGGTCCAGACTGCGACTGTGGATAAGGCTGCTGCTGCTGACCCGAGGGTCCGAACTGGGATGCAGGGTAAGGCTGCTGCTGAGCCTGCGGTCCAGACTGGGACTGTTGATAAGGCTGCTGTTGAGCCTGGGGTCCAGACTGGGACTGTTGATAAGGCTGCTGCTGAGCCTGGGGTCCAGACTGGGACTGTTGGTAAGGCTGCTGAGCCTGGGGTCCAGACTGGGACTGTTGGTAAGGCTGCTGCTGAGCCTGAGGATACTGTTGAGACTGGGGATAATGCTGAGACTGTGGATGCTGCTGGGAATGATGGTACTGCTGGGACTGGGGATACTGCTGTGACTGTGGGTGCTGCTGTGACTGTGGGTGCTGCTGTGACTGTGGGTGCTGCTGTGACTGGGGGTGCTGCTGTGATTGGGGATGCTGCTGGGACTGAGGGTGCTGCTGGGACTGGGAGTGCTGCTGGGACTGGGGGTGCTGCTGGGACTGGGGGTACTGTTGGGACTGGGGGTACTGCTGTGAATTCGGGTACTGCTGGGATTCGGGATACTGTTGGGACTGGGGATACTGTTGGGACTGGGGATGCTCCTGGGCCTGTGGATACTGCTGGGATTGAGGATACTGCTGGGATGGCGGGTATGACTGGGACTGGGAATAGGTCTGTGATTGGGGGTATGCTTGGGACTGTGGATATGGCTGTGACTGAGAGTAGGACTGATTCTGGCCATAGAGTTGAGTCTGCGGTTGTTGCTGCTGCTGTTGCTGGGTGGGCTGGCTCTGTGCCAAAGGTTTGGGCTGTGCTGCAGTCGTCGGCTGTGTTGGCTGAGGTGCAGCCTGCTGAGGCTGGACGAGAGGTTTCGCTTGGTGGGACGGCGAATGGATCTGTTGTTGGCTCTTCGAACGAGGTGTGGTCATATCAATGCCAAGAGCCCTCTGCATCTGACAGTTGAGGCACAGCCATTCCTGGACCTGCAAACAGAAAACAAAAAGCCGGCTATTTTAACTTAGCCCTTCATCTCAGTTATTAACCTCATCCCATCCATTTGCTTTTACTGCAATTGAGGTTAAACAGAACTCACGTGGTAAAATATGAAAAGGTGAAACTGTGGCATTTTATATGTGCTGCATGCTGAAAACACAGTTTACTGTTAAATGTTGGTTCTATGTTTACAAAGCAAGTGAATGATTGAGTTTATTCATGTTGTTTTTGTAAATTCAGTTAAAACAATGTTTCTGGTCTGATTCAATAAGTAGACCAGTTTACCTGCTCCTTACACAGTGAAATCCTACTAAGTATATTCTCCACCGGCTAACCAATGGCAATATTAACCAATCAATTTACAAATTACCTGTATGAGATTTGGATGGATTGTTGGATGGACAGGAAAGATATAAAATATCACACGACTTACGACATTATTATCACAGCAGATTCCAACACAAGACACACCTTCCTCTTTAACATAAACCACATGAATACTACAGTATCAATAGATAGCACTCGAAGAGAGAGGGAGTGCATTTGGACAACTTCACATACTGAACACCATCTTTGATTCCTGTGAAAACTCAAACCACAGAGAACATTTTGACCAGAATTTGAAGCTGAGATCGTCCATAGGCGGCTGTCGAGAGATCACCGCAACTTGGCTGAGAAGAATTTTAGTGTCGCACACATAAATCCATATGGTCACGCACGCAGATAGACAGTCATAAACGAGACCTACACAAATATAACGAGAACGATTATGAAATGAGCCTCACCCTTCAACATCCCTCAACATCACCTCTCCTCTTCCTCCAGATGACAGCTGATGTTTAATTAAAGACCTGGCTTCCCCTCGCCTATGTCTTCTGACTTGAAAAAAAAACCCTCCTCTGTGGAAAACCTCCTACGTGAAGTGTGTCGACCTGCTCGTGTTGCGTCTGTCCTCACAGCTTTGCAACAGCCGCTAATGCTCAGCCACCATAAAGACTGCTATTTTAGCATCTCTGCAGCTTGAGCACAGCACTGTAAATCTCTTCACATTGCTCCCATCCCCTTTCGTTCCCACAATGCAGTGCGCAAACATACAGCAATCTAATAGCCACCCTCTCCACCCTCCACTGCCGAATCCCCCCCATAGTGTTACTCCAACACAATCCTCCACTTTGAGAGGATGACATAGAACGAGAACACAAGATTATGAACACTGCAGAATCTAATCATGTCCAGTGTTAGTGTTATACCAAAATGGTAACTTTACAAAAATAATAATGCTCGGTTTTGAGTCATTTACCAATATGCTTATTATTGTAGTTGTAGTTTTAGTGGTGTAGAAACTGTACTGCATCAGTCTGAGAATTGAATTGAATCTTCTTATAGCTAAGTGGGTAACTAAAACGTTAGAAACAGCTCTCAATAGGGGTGAGAACCATATATATTATATATATATATTATATTTGACAGTAACAATAATTGAAATAAAGCAGGGAAAAAAGCTGAACAGTACAGTACAGAACACTAGTTAAAAACAACAGACAATCCAGCATCATGAAGTATGTTAATTCTTTTAATCTTTCAAATTTCAGCGAACTCTCAATATTTTTACCATTTTAAACAAAAGTGTGTAATTTCAAAATCAATGCAGAGATTTATACACAAATTTAAGACAGTGCACTCGGTTTCTCCGAGAAGTCAAAGTCAATCGTATTTTATTTTGAACCACACAAGTAAATAATAGGTTGCGCTAGTGTGTCTTCTTTTTACATTTGGAAATTCATTGGTAATCATAAAATTGCTATGTTTTAGGTTTAGGAATTGATTTTCATAGCGTCTACATACCGGTGTATTAATCATTACAGAAACATGACAATTATTTTAGTTATTATTGTGTAAGGGCAGCTGTCACAAAAACTTGACATGGAATGATGGTCTGATAAATTTGTTCATCACTGTGTAGGACTGAAACAGAGAAAAATGGTTTCCCAATAAGCATCCAAATGAAATCTATACAAAATAAAACATTTTCTCTCTCATTACCATGAGAATATGGTGGATTGAAAAGCTGCGTTATTTTCCCATCATTTTCTTTTGAAGCATTTAGCATTGTCAATCTCAGGACCCTTCTCTTTTCCAGACATCTGGTTTTCTTGCTTTAACCTCCCATAGTCATCTACATCCATACCATTTCCTATTTTTCCTTTTTCTCATCTGCACTTTATTTTTCCTGCTCTTGCTCTCGCTGATCAGGTTCTGGTCCTTATAAAGTTGAAGAGGAAGGTGATTTGAAAGGCATATTTTTTGCTATAGCGGCGTCTCCCATGTTGTGCTACCATGATTGTACGTGAAAGAAAGAGGAGGACATGTAGATTGGACGTACAGGAACACAACTCGATGCCAAATTAATACTTTACTAATATTTTATAACCAGCATGACATCGTGCTCTTGAAGTAATACCAAATAGAGCCTGGGATGGGAAAGTGTGAGGAGAAAGTAAACCTCGGAGGGAATCGACTCAGCAGTTAGTTAATCTGGTTGTGGTCTAATAATGTCACGCTTCATTAACAGCCCAGCCCCAAAGACTATCCACTTCTACTCCAAAACCACATAATCCTGGACTTCCAGAGATGGGGTTCCCACAGGGACATGTAACCCTATCAGAAACTGATGTGAAAGAAGGTGCTCAAATTCTTATTTAAGTGGGGAAGGAGCACCTCATGTCGGACACCCAAGTATGTCACTGGATGCCATTTTAGCCAACCCCCCAAAGAATAATCAGGAAAACTGAAATTGTGGAAAAACATTTTGTTTCTTTCTCTCAACAATTCAGTACTACATAGTTTTCTCTGCATTTGTACTACATAGTCTTTGCACATGTTTCCAGCAAGTACATTCAAATCAGTAGAAACGAATCGCAGAATTTACTTTTCTGGGACTTTAACCGTGTGAAAATTAATATGTAATTTTTGAAGACAAAGTAGCCCAGAATTAAAAGAGTGACACAAACTAAAAGACACTCAGACATGTGTGCACACACAAACAAACACACACATGCACGTACGCACACACGCACACACTCCCCTTTGCTGTGGTGATATTTCCACAGATTAGCAGCATTTCTGACAAAATTCATCAAAGTGTGCTCCGATTGTCACATCTGTCAAATTAGTGAATTCAATAACATGGAGTCTCAGCTGAGAATGGGGGTGGGAGGCAGAGTGTGCGGTCCATGGGGCAGAGTTCAGCGTGACTCTACAATCCAATTTGTCATTAATTAGCCTTCAGACATAAAAGGATATGCAGGAGACAGAAGGCGGATGGAGGAAGATCCAATCGAAATACCGAAGCAGCACAATGGAGGGGAACTCACTACAACTATTAGAACTCCTTTGATGCCATCCTCTCGAGCTCACTTTTCTTGCTCACCGCTAACAAAATGGCAATAGACCAATGAAAGTGATGTCAAGCATCGGTGCAAATAGAAATGTAATGGACTTCTGGCTGTGAAACAGTGTGTTGTTGTGGTTACAAAACATACTGTACACCACTGTGTACTGTACACTCACTTCAGTGGATTTTAAAAGTGCATGACTCTGAGGTCCCTATTTTGCGAGACGGGCGCCCATGCGCTTGGCGTAAAAAAGGGCGGAAATTCATTTTTGTGCCAGCGCAAGTCTAGGCTAGCGTCTTTGGGGTCGTGTTGCGCCCATTTGGCCTTTGCGCCGAATGATCCGACAATTTAGCAACAGAAAGTAGTTTGCGCTCAGCGTAAAAACGGGCGCTTTATCATTTTCATGCCAGGGCAATGGACTGATTCAGCATGTTTGTGAATTTGGTAGACACTCTACGCCACACTGGGTGTTTCTGCCTCGCCCCCCAACGCATCTGCAAATTTGGTGACACAAAGTAGGCTACATTTTAGACGTCTCAAAATCAGGTTGATTTTGCAGCACAAGTGGTCTAACACAATTTTAGTGTATAGTACTTAATAAAGGTGCAGGGTGACAGATTCGGCACCCTGCGGATGTGCGTGGTGCACGGCACCGGATTTCATTCATGAATATGACACCAGCGTGGGACTCTCCCTCTGAATCATTGTAGAAATCAATAAATTGAACGAATTCAAATCATTTTCATCTTAAAAATATTTTAATGGCATCACCGTCACCCATCACTATTGCAGGGGTGTGTGGTGGTTGTGTTTTAGAGTGGTTAACTTCTTTTTACACTTGTATAATGATTGAGAATTAAAAATATACGGTAATTATGATGATGTCATATGAATGTGTGGCGAATTTTGTTACAAATTAGTTTTTATAATTACATTTAAGGTTTTATTTTAACACCCATATGGAAAAGGACAGATTTGTTAACAATTTTACAATGTGACTTTAAAAATGCCTTTAGAATTAATAAAGATTCAGTTTGTACCTCGATTGGTTCATGTCCATTTTTATTATCCTGTACCAGGGATGTGACCCCAATTGGCTTGTGTTTGACCGGAGAGTCATTATCAAACATTGATAATGAAACATAACACAAAGGATTATCTCATGATATCTGAGTACATAATTTACAGCTATCAGTTAATACGGTACAAAAATTGTCTCGGGACACATTTTATTAGAAATATTTCCATGTGTGTTTTATGACATTTACCTTTATATTCATATGTTTACCCTCTAGCAAAGTGACCGCCTAAAGTGCAACCAATTGTTCCCTAATAAAAAGTTGATGTTCGCTTTTACAGATCCCGCAGTGCCTGGAAGAAGTAATGACATCTCACCTTATTCAATTTAAAGGTGGGCGTATAACTAATACTGGAAGTGTGATAATATTACACGCAGCCATGCGCGCACATACACACACACACACACACACACTGAACCTGTTACCATGACGCACATGCACGAAATGACAGCATACAGTCTTACTGCAAAGGGGGCATACATGCTGGAAGGTGTCCAATGCCTGTTAAAAGGTTGTGGTCCTATTTGTATGATAAATGCTTTACTTCAAGGGCAACTCAGCACATTTTAATGGCACCACATACATGAAAACCATCCTGCAGTTGTTACCTCATTCATTTGAGCAAGCCAAGACACGTGAATTTGATGATATTAGCACTCTAAATGGAAATAAGGGTCTCGTTTAATCAATACAAGAATGTCACTGTCAACATTTTATGTATAACGCATGTCAGAGCTCCCTGACTCTCACTCAGCCTGACAAAAAGCGGACATGGTTAGTCCTCATTGAGTCCCTCACTGGAGCATCTTTTCACTTGGGTTTCAATAGAAAGCATTGCTATTTTTTGCCGTCCTCTTTCATTTGGGTCTGCTGCTAGATTCGAGTATTTGTTTCGTAAAATTGAAATAATTTAATCTCTAACTGTTTATTCTCTTCATTTCCATGTGTTTCTTTTGGTTGCACTGTTAATAGTACGGGTATGCAGATGATGGATTTTTAGCCATGTCATTCCTATCTGCCCAGCGCCTTCAGAATCAGTAGTGCTGCCAATGGAACTTAAGCTATATTAGCAATGGGACTGCTTCCTCAAAAATCAGATTTTTATATTTGCCTGAAAGGGTCAGATGCTGTAGCTGGCCTGAAATAACGTCCATGTTTTTCTGTCCTCTTTTTGTATGTTTTTGTTATGCTTAATACATAAATATTGACTCTTAACTGCTCCTGGCGATGTCTGAGGCACTATTGTGTGCTGTTACATAATGTTTGTATGTATGAAGTAGTGATGATTTCTACTGTTGCGGCGTGATAGTGATTGCATTAAGAGGCGGATTAAGCAGGGTAAATCCCAACTGTGCCAAATGTACAGTTCACCACTGCATAGTAGTACAGTTTTTTTGCGGCCTACAGTATAATTATGATCTAAACTTGATTTAATGTCAATTGTGTTAAGGTCAAATGAATAGCAATTTCTGAACATTTTCAATAAATCAGGCCTATATAGCAGATTTACAAAGATGAAGTTAAACCAGAGAAATCAAATGCAAGGGATTCAAGAAGCAGATGTGAATTTATATCTTTCTAACATGTACATTAATCAGGGGAATGGAGCTGAAATACAGTAACCACTCAATGCTGTACTTGCGTAATTTAAGATAGTGGGGCACTATCAAATCAGATTAAATGGATGGCACAGCAGGAACAAAAAAAATATGTTTAATAACCAACGTTTTAATATGCACTGCAATTGGCTGGTGACCAGTCCAGTACTTCACCTCTCGCCTGAAGTCAGCTGGGATAGGCTTCAGCACACCTGTGAGCCTAATGAGTATAAACGGAACAGAAAATGGATGGATGGTATTTCGTACTTAAAGAGGAGTAATGGTGTAACCGTGGATATAATGTATAAAATAACATAATCCTTTTGTGGGTTTTTTTGGAGACTTTTATTTAGCACTTACCGGTTCAAGCCCTAATTATGTTCAGGTTGCTGAAGAAAGTATGAGAAGAGAAATAGTGAATGTCTTAAAAGCTCCATTATCTGACCGTTCAAAGCGGGTGGTGCAGTACAAGCAAGATTCTGAGTGGAGTCTTGAAAAGTAAGCAAGTCCGTTATAGCCGTTTTTGCTCGAGAGTGGACGTCCGGAGCGTTAACATGATAGCCCATTACATACTGTACAAATCTGACCCTGAACTGTATGTACACACACACACACACACACACGCACACACACACACACACAGACGCACCGTATGTATGAAGAACACTCAAGCACACACACTCACAATTGGCCACATCTTGTGCACTGCACTTCTCCACAGGCTCCCACAGGATCCATACATGCACCTGCATCTCGAGACACGTGCACAGCATTTACGTTAATAGACCTGTCCATCAAAGTGCTGTGTTTTGCTTTTTGGTTTAGGAAGACAAGGAGGCAGTGGAAAGTGGAGACAACTGATTGACAGACAAGGACTAGTCCAGTGTTATAATTAGCTCAACAGGCTTATTTGGATTTTTTACTTTTTCCAATATATGACTCTCTGTCTTGTATTTAAATATACAATGTGTATAATTATTTTTGTTATGTATTTAGTTTTACAGTCTCCAACTGGGGTGTCATTGAACAGCTCAGCACGCTCAGGGAGGGCACAACCACATATAAGTCACATGCTTGCTGCACAGGCAATACAAACTTGCAAGCACACATTGCCATTCGGCACATAAATAATTGTATTCTTCGACTATAATATTTTTTTTATAATCAAAAGAAGCCAAAATTGAAATCACAATTATATTTTCTTTTTTTTTTTTTACCGTAATATGTATTAGATTATACTGAATTTATTGTGGGCGGCACGGTGGTCGACTGGTTAGCACGTCCACCTCACAGTTCAGAGGTCGTAGGTTTGATCCCGGCTCCGGCCTCCTTGTGTGGAGTTTGCATGTTACCCCCGTGCCTGCGTGGGTTTTCTCCGGGTACTCCGGTTTCCTCCCACATTCCAAAAACATGCATGGTAAGTTGATTGGATACTCTAAATTGCCCCTAGGTGTGATTGTGAGAGTGGTTGTTTGTTTGTCTGTGTGCCCTGCGATTGGCTGGCAACCAACTCAGGGTGTCCCTCGCCTGCTGCCCGAAGACAGCTGGGATAGTCTCCAGTACGCCCGCGACCCTTGTGAGGATAAGCGGTATAGATAATGGATGGATGGATGGATGGATGAATTTATTATCAGTAAACAATTACAACTATCATTTGGAATCTTTATAGAGAGACATTTGTTCACATATAGCCTCTTTTCTAATCATTTTAACTCTAGGGCAGGGGTGTCCAAACTTTTTGCGAAAGGGCCAGATTTGGTGAAGTGAAAATGCAAGGAGACGGCCATTTAGCCTGACATTCTTTTTTACATCGAACACCAATAAATCCAACATTTTAGCAAACTAGTCTGCCTTTTGTTTTTGACTTTTATTTCAATATCAAGATTCTTAAACATGTCTTTTGGTCCATTTGAAACATGACATATCATTGGCAGATAAATGTTCACTGAAATGTTTTATTTAAAACTGAGAAATAAGAATAAGTATTCACCGGTGCAAATTACATTTTAAAACATCAATAACCACTGGCAATTAAATGTTCTCTCAACATTTTAATTCTCTGACAGAGAAATATTTAAAATATACATATATATCATATTCACCAGTACAGGTCAGGGTTCATTTGAAACATGGCAAATTGTTGAAAATAAATGTTCACTGAACTTTTAGCTTTAAAAACAGGGAAATAGGTAACAGGCTGCACTGGTCGACTGGTTAGCACGTCCGCCTCACAGTTCAGAGGTCGTGGGTTCGATCCCGGCCCCGGCCTCCCTGTGTGGAGTTTGCATGTTCTCCCCGTGCCTGCGTGGGCTTCCTCCGGGTACTCCGGTTTCCTCCCACATTCCAAAAAACATGCATGGTAAGTTGATTGGACACTCTAAATTGCCCTTAGGTGTGATTGTGAGTGTGGATGTTTGTCTGTGTGTGCCCTGCGATTGGCTGGCAACCAATTCAGGGTGTCCCCCGCCTACTGCCCGCAGACAGCTTGGATAGGCTCCAGCACGCCCCGCGACCCTTGTGAGGATAAGATGTATGGATAATGAATGAATGAATGAAATAAGTAACAGTGTCTTGGCAAATGAGGCAGACACAGTTGTTGCGTATTTCAGTGAAAAATAGTCCAATTTCCTTAAATTGTCGGCCCTCGTTGTCAACGTTCCCTTTTTTTATTCATTGTCGCCATTTTAGAAACTGTCAGAAAAGGGTCACACAGGGTTATGGAGTTGGACAGAGTGCTGCTGCCCTCTTGTGTCTAAATGTGAAATTGCATTTAGAGTGTATTTTATACCCTTGCCAAAGGGGTTACGGGCCAGACGTTATTAATTCTATGACAGAGGGTGCGGGCCGGATTAAATTTGACTGGCGGGCCGCATTTGGCTCCCGGGCCGCACCTTTGAACATGGATGCTTTAGGGCCAGCAGCGCCCAAAGCGACAGGGCTGAAACTGACTGAGCTGTCACCCGCTGTGTGGGGTTCTGCCACTAGTTTTCATGATAGTTAACCATAGGCAAACGAACTTTGCTGCGCTTCAAAATTTGAATCATCAGTCAATGGTGTTACAAAGTTGCAGACGTAACAGCCAATCAAAAATGCACGAGCTTTCACAAAAAAATATATATAGTACAGTTATCTGTACATTTCTGGGTCATAAGAGTAAACAAGACAAATATCAATAACGAGGGCAGCCATACCAATACAGATTGTAAATAATGCATATGTTATGTTTTATAATAATGCTAACTGAATCTATAATTTCATATGTACCTGTGGCTAGAAAGCAAAGTGCAGAGAGTCCGAAAGATGCAGTTAATCGCAAAATATCCACAGTTTCTCATGAATATTGTCCATTTTTTCTTCTTTGTGGCTTTCTTCTTCTTGACAATTGTGGAATGTTTTTTTGTTTAACCCATTAAGGCCTAAAGCGCCTGGCTCAACAGCTTCCCAAAATCGGCGGTCGTCTTTGGAATTACCCTTGAAAACCTGAGGAATTCAACACCTACAAAATTAATATCTGAGCCCCTGTAGCAGACAGAAACATAATTCCAAAAGAATTTGAGAGCTTAGACGTGTGGCTTTCACACAGACTCGAGTTTATTCATCTTTTCTGATTAAATCGAAGAGGTAAAAATAAAGTGTCAGTGCAAGAGAAGCACTACGTTTAATTTTTGAGGAATCGAGTAGTAATTACTCTATTCTGATACAAAGACGTCAATATCGTCATTGTCTACAAAGCATATCATATCACGTTTGACTGGTTCCACTGGTTCAAAGTCCACAATTGCGATGTCTGTATCACCTTTTCATTTCAGAACTCCCGCGATCAATGTTGTCAGCCATTACTGCTCAAAAAAATTCCGGATATCCTCCGATGACTCACAACACCGTCACATGTCTATTCTGATGCATTTCAATGGTTAAGAGACTGAAAATTAAATAATAAATAAAAAATGACGTACAGTATACGCTCTCCCGGCTTTAAGGGTAGAAAGATGCAAAAGCGCTCCCGGCTCTAGTGGTAGAAATGCGGTTAAGTGCTCCCGCCCTTAATGGGTTAATACAGAGTGCAGTATAACGTATGTGAAGCCTCAAAACCTGACACAGGGTCACAGTTTGTCTCTTGGAGTCGGTTGGTATTTCATCAAGGGAAAACACTAAAGAAATGACACTGCAACAATGTAAAGTAGTCAGTCTGCAGCCTATACAACTCTAAATTTACTGTGCCCTAAAAATAACTCAACACATAGTCATTAGTAGCTAAACCACTGGCAACAAAAGTGAGTACACTCCATTGCTCCAAAACAACAACAAAAAATGTCATACAGTGTCATTTGTTGCCCCATGTAAAGAAATAATAAAAAAATTACAAAAATGTGAGGGTTGTACTCCCTTTCGTGATGTACTGTATAGTGTAAAGTATATTTGGACTAGAAGTCAATGAGTAGAGGCTCTTATGCAGAATGACTCCAGTGAGAGAACAGTTTGTCTTACTGGCCCTAGACTAATGCACCGATCAATATTCCACACACTGGAAGGACGTTCCTGGAACCTTTCCTATAACGAAGCCCGTTATGAAAATTCACACAGACATTATTCATCCTTACATAATTTCATGTGACCCCCTCGATTAAGTGAAAACACACACACACGGTGAAGCCAGTTCTTTCCGACTTTCATCCATCAATTGAACACTGTTCATGATGTGGCACAGAAGTGGATTTTGCAAGTCGTGCGTGGCAATCGCACATTCAAATGTGGGAGACACACTTGGATGTTTGTGAACTTGACTGCCTCACACACATTCAGACACACCGCGGAAATAATAGCTGAAATAATAGCAAGGCAAAGCGCGATCAATGGACCATAATTGGCGCCTCGCAGGTGCTGCGCTCTCCAGCTGTGTGCACAACACTCTCTCCATCTTCCCTCGCCTCCATAGCAAGCAGCAGGAGCCACTGACACAATCACACACACCATATTGGGTGTATTCTAAAACATCTCATATGGCAACGTGTGCACCTTCACTCGCTGGCAGAGCAGAATGTTGTACTGTACAACATGGACCCCGATAATGGGCACAAAAGACTCATTTCAGAGCATTTGCACACACACAATTTTATAAATCATCTTCCGATCAGGCAGCATGGTGACCGGTGTCATTGAAGACTCTAAACACTGTAAAATGTCCACAAGTCAGAATGCTTAGTTGTCTGTGTGTGCCCTGCGATTGGCCGGCGACCAGTTCAGGGTGTACCTCACCTGCGGCCCAAAGTCAGCTGGGATAAGCAACACAAAAAATGGATGAGTAGATGCACATCGCCATTATACGCATCATCTACAGTTTGCACACCAAACACACTTACACCCACACTCTTTCCACTGAACACCCTCAACTGGTTCAATGGTATTGATTAGGATGGCATCGTACCGTTTCCTAATTAAAATCTGTCTCAGCACTTTGGAACAAACCCAGTGTGATCGCAGCCTGCCTGCCAACCGCATGCACACACAATCAGTGGGCGTGGACACACAAGCTGTGAGTAGACAAATAGGTTGTGGCTGCATCGACGGACGGCTCTGTTATAAAGGGAGGTGTGTGGGGGGAGGGGGTTGGTGTGCACATAAAAAATGTTACGTGTAAATGCAAATCAAAAAGTGCTGTTGAACTACTGTAGTAAATCAGAGAGAACAGAACAGATGATCTATGATAGGATTGTAAAATTCAGTAAAGTGTTAGATTAATTAAAAGCGTCTGTATTCAAGCAGTTCATGAGGCTGGATGGTCTTTCTTTGATAGGTGGGCTAATCATTTTGTTGAGGGCTGTACCTATAAAGTTTTTCCCTGTCAGTTCTAATCTTCCTCCACCACAAGTATTGCTCTTCCACAGGATATATATATATATATATATATTTCTTTTTTTTCTTTTTTTTTTTTTATAATCTAAACAATACATAATCATCTAGAACTGTGATACCCAACCATTGTACTACTGCCATACAAGTGCGCTGTGAGAGATCATCTGGTGTGCCGTGGGAAATGTTACTTAACTGATCAGAAAGTCATTTCTTTACTACAAATAATATATCTTGTTTCATCTATCTATGTCGCCGACATATAATGACAGGTAGAACGATTTAATGCTCTTCCATTGGATGTCAGAAGATATATGATTAATCTGTGCATTGACTTCCTGCGACATTTTTGTTTACCAATTTAAAATATTTGCCTTATCTCCATAATGATGGGAAACACTGATCTTGAATATATTGGCATATTTACAGCAGATGGAAACACACAATCATTTACACAAATAAAGACATGATAGCTCAATTACAGGAGAAAAAACATCACTTAAAGTGGAAGTCAACCCAAACATATTTTTTTTCAAGAATATGATCTATATGTTCTATGCAAGCCCACTAATTGAAACAAGGCATTCTGATAAATGTTGCGTTTGTGGAATAAGAGTTAATCCACCCCATTTTAGCCATCTTTGGGGGCAGCCATTTTGTCACATCTGTCGACTGAAAATAACATCAAAGTTGCTCAGGGCTCAGGTTATGACCAATCACAGCTGACCTGTTTTCTGAAGCTGAGCCGTGATTGGCTGTTACCTGAGACCTGAGGGTCTGTGATGTCATTTTCAGTGACAAAATGGCCGACCTCTGAGATGGCTAAAAAGGGGTGGTAACTCATATTCCACAAACGCAATATCAATCAGAATGCCGTGTTCTAACGCATGGGCCTGCTGGGAACATATTCTTTAAAAAAAATATGTTGATTTCCACTTTAAAATAAGTATACCATGTGAATTTCAGCATAGCATGTCCATCATGTTGGTATTATGTTGCAAGTTTGTAATGCAGAGATTGCTGGAATTATTTTTGGACTTTAGTTACTCTCCTCTCGTTACACCATATTCCTGGTTTGGTAAATGCTAAATATTGTGATAATGGGTCCGTCCTTGTTATGTTGTTATTCTTGAAGTCATCAGCCGGCCTTCTTGTGTTAGCCAATCCGCTCCCTAACCTTTGTTTGTGCTAACTAGCTGTTTCTCATCTGTGTTCTTAGTCCAACTCTGCTTAGTAACTGAGATTGTGTGCAGTGTTCTTGTACTCAGTGTAGTTGTGTGTGTGTGTGTGACTAATTAATTTTGTGCACTTTTTTTTTCATGTGGTTGTTGCTTCCGTTCTGTTATTTTGTGTTCAAATGCCTAAGAGTATCATTGGTTTGCCACAGTTTTTTTTTTTCCTGCCTTTGGGTCCACCAGCCTCCACCAAATGGTGTCTGTAGTGCGGTAGAAGGAAAAAACAAGATAAGACATCTCCCACCCTGCGCAGACCTGTTTGCACAGCTCAGTCAAAACAGCGCGTTATCGCGCTGGGGCAGCAGCCAGCCAACCTTTGGAAATCCTCCTGCAGCCTCTGTCATGCCGTTCTCTGCCACCTTCATGTCCCCCCTGTGCTGTGATGTGTGATCAACCCTACATTATTACTTTTACCTGTGATGTTGGAAATAGGTTGAGTCAGGCACAGTCGAGTTATTTTTATCGATTAATCCTAGGTTTTTTTGCGGGGTGGAGGGTGCGAGTGAAACGTCAGTCAGACTCGACGACGGACGGCCGTTTAAAATTAGAGGCGGACTGGCCTATAGACAGGTACTATTTTTTCCCTCCGTAAAAAAAGGCAAATGGCGGATGATGGAAGGGTACCCACGCTGCAGGCGGGTGACGAATAACGAACGCTCAATTTTTTGTAAAATACCCAGCTCTGTTTATTTCCATCTTGCTTTTTATCCTGAAGCACATTGTGACTCTGCGAATTCCACGGTGCCAAACCGCTAGAAGGCAGGATTCCCCTGTATACATCTGCATTGGGAGCAATTAAGAATTTGGAAAGATTTTGGTTAACAATAAAGAAAGAAAGAAATACATTATTAAGTGTCCCATGACCGTTGTGATGATAAGCGGTAAAAAGAATGGATGGATTTTTAAAAGTAGTTTAAAAGTAGAACAGTAAAGTTTTTAGAAAGGTTTTTTTTGGGGGGGGGGGAGTTTGTCTTTGAGCTCTTGGGAGTTAAGACCAGGGGATTTTGGTCATATTTGTCAACTGTGGGCATGTGAAGCCCTTTGAGACGTTTCTGTGACTAAGGGGTGTGTAAATAAATTTGCCTGACTTGACTAGAAACACACTTTATTAAAGAAGAAGAGGAAGAGAAGACTCCCAACTAAACTCCAGCAATAGTCGTTGTTCCCACAAACCAGAGAGACCATGTGCTTGTGGGTAAGATTGTGTTGATGTTCAGTGTGTGTAAAATTAGCAGTTGTTTGAAAGTTTATAATTACCATAACATTAATACTAATTTTCATTTGTCCGCCTATGGTGTTTCATGCTATACACTCGCATAAAGCTAGCAGTTAGAATGACATGGTTTGATTGAACAGTTTGAGATATGCAGTGTTTAATCCTCTTTTCCTTTATGCGTCAGTTTTACAGTAAACTTCAACTGGGAGCGCAATCAAAAGATTTCAGTTTATTAGTCATATGATCTGTATTTTCGTTTTGTGATGGTGAAGCTGCAGCCCGGCCGGCTCAAAGCCGCAGCGCCACGCTCCCATCTGCAGCCATGTGGGTGCCAGCAGAATGCATTCATCATTTAAAACGCCTCATTTGGAATTCCTCCGCTTGAACTGCTGGGTTTGCAGCTGCATCCACTCCGCGTGGATATGTTCAAGTCGACGCATGTTTGTGTATTTGTCGAAGTACGCGTAACGACACATGACATGCATTTTTTTTTTTTTAGTCTTCGTGTGTGTGTGTCCAGGTTTGTCCTGCTTGACTAAAGGAACTTTTCATAGTTAATGCATGTGAGGAGAGAACCCTCATCTACCTCACCTTCTCCCCATCTTCACCCCCCCCCCCACCCCCCACCTTCCATCTCATCCTACTTTCCCAGAATAGACCTGATCCTCTCCATGCAAGAGGAAAGATAAATCCTCCTCCCCCATCTCTGGCACACAGCTTGGAGGGTAGTTTGAAAAAAATCAGTGAGGGTGTGAGGAAGGGCGTGAAGATAAGTGAAAGGAGGAGAAGTCGGAAGATCACGATAAAGAGCCATGAGGGCACCCTTATAGCCTACTCGAGGAAAGGGGAGCGGAGAGGCCAATAAGTGTTAATGTAGTGCCCCCTAAAGGTTTTAGTCAATGTATCCCCACTCATAGACTGAAAATTCAAACTATGTTTTGACATGTTGACAAATGATCAATGCTCTGTAATGTTCCTAAAAAGAGGGATGCCCCTGAGGTCGTACGATTTGGAAATGAACCAAAATTTACAGACTTGGCAGAAGTTTTACAGAAGAGGCACAAACCCATCCGGCCTTTTAGTTCAGCAAGCAGGAAAGGCTTGACTCGGTGTATCTTGCTTGCTCGTTGCCGTTTTGTGTGTCAAGAAAAGGCGTTAGTAGTAGCGTGGCAAGATTTCCTAAAAATGACAGCCTGCCAAAATGTTTCGTCTATTTAGAATGGCCAGTTCAACATAAACACAATGCACCTTGAATTTTGAAAAGCGAACGATGGAAAAAAAAAATCGCTTTTTAGTGTAATGTTTTTCCGTGATATCGCCTATAGAGAATCTGGCCAAAAAACTCCAAACTAGAATAAAAAGCTATAACTGCATTATTTCTCAATGTTCCCCTGAACTATTTCATTTCATCTTCAACTGGAGGAACTTTTTTCTCCGACTTGCTGACAAGTTTCAGTTGAGACTATTGGCCAGTTGCTTGTACAAGCCAAAACAGAGACATCAATGGGTCACAATGACTGTGATGTTTCAAATACTGATGCTTGCCCAAAAAAACTCAATTCATCTAGCGCAAATAGAGGATTAAGGGGAGAAAAGCAGTGTGGACAGTCAAAAAAGACCATGTACAGTACTTCAGCGGTCAGTAGTGTTTTTTGAAGAATTTATTTGTTATGGAGGATTTTAGAGGCATATGAAGTACTCATACCATGCCTTTTTTTTTTTTTTTTAAATTCCACAAAGATGGTGGCCACTTGTCACTATGGGTGCAATGGATCTAGAAACTCAAGGTTCGGATTTGAGTCAAGGGTCGAATCATTTTTTGGATCAGCAAAAAAAGAAAAGAAAAAAGAAATAAAGGCAAATATGCCCTATAAAATATTTAGATTAGATGAAGACAACTTTAACTGCAATATAAGTCATGATACCATCTTTACAGGAGCATGAGTGAAAAAGACCACTAAGTTAAATTTAAGGCACGTCCTCTTCCCTGAAACATGGAAAGTGATGTAGGTCCACATAATTGGGACAGAAAAAAGAAAGCAAAGAATACCTGAGCTTTAAATTTTGCATGATCCGTTGAGACTGGGATGGGTCTCTGTGTCCTCCACTCAGTTACTGCTTCTGGCATTCCTGCGCCAGATTTGTGCCTATGTGACTCTCACAGGGGTGTGTGTCCGCAGCATGGGGTTGATACAGGTGCAAATAAGATATGGCATCTCACCTGACAATGAACAACCAATTGGTTTTCTTTTTTTAATCAACAGTTTTTCTTACACTTAAATTGTGCATAGCAGCAAACTGTATTTTCTCATCAAGAAACATTAGTAGGTGAGATTTGTCTGCACCACATTCACACTTTTGCCTATAAGCCTGGTTTGTTCAAAATGTATCGACAGGAATTGCAAAAGTTTCCGGCTGTCAGCAATTTCATCAAACAAGCCACAGACAATGTGCGTGGTGAACCGTGGTGCGTTATCCGTACGTATCACGGATAACAAAAATGATCCATTGTACCTCTACTTGTCATGTTGCTAGTGTTAGCAAAGAATGACCAAAGAAGAAAAATAATCTACACTGAAGGTTACGTGAAGCAAGATGAGGTGTCTTTAAAGCATGCAGTAAGGCACCAACCTCACTTAAGAAATTCAGGGCACAGTGTTTAGTTTTTCCACGCTTTACAGTGCTTAACCTACCGTGCATGTTTTTGGAATGTGGGAGGAAACCGGAGGGCCCGGAGAAAACCCACACAGGCACGGGGAGAACATGCAAACTCCACACAGGGACGATCGAACGACCTCTGAACTGTGAGGTGGACGTGCTAACCAGTCGATCACTGTTTGGTCATTTTAACTTTATTCATTTGCAAATCTGACAATTGAATACCTGCACCCAGATTTTGCTCTCCAGTTTTTTTTTCTTAAAGGGTAAGTCAACACAAACATTTTATTTTCAAGAATATGTACTATGCAAGCCCACTACTGTAGTTGAAACAGGGCATTCTGATAAATATTAGTGGAATAAGTGTTAAGCCACTCGTTTTTCACCATCTATGGGGGCGGCCGTTTTGTCTTCTGCCGACTGAAAATGACATCACAACAGCTCACAACGACCAATCACGGCTCAGATTCAGAAAACAGGTCAGCCGTGATTGGTCGTTGTGAGCAGTTGTGATGTCATTTTCAGTCGACAGAAGACAAAATGGCCACCCCCTGAGATGGCTAAAAATGAGTGCATTTTGATGCTTAATTTATATTCCACAAATGCAAAATCAAACAGAATGCAGTGTTTCAACTAGTGGGTCTGCTGGGAACATATTCCTGAAAAAAAAAATATTTGCGTTGACTTCCACTTTAAGAGTGTGATAGATGACATATGGCTGGACAGGTAGCTTTGGTCACACCCCTTAATTCATTAATCGATGGAAAGTTGGATTATTGATCTCCCGATCCTAATTGTTCATCTGACCACGACATTTGGGATAATTGTACACGACTTAATGGAAACAGTTTTTATGAAAACCATTTTCTGTTCCAGAGCACAAAGCAACGTACACCAAGGCATGTTTGGATGTGTTTGGTGTGGAAGTGTCATGATACAGCATGATGCAAAGGCGCGGAGGACCCAGATGCGAGAGAGAGAGGCAGGAGGACAGTATAGATTTTAATTAAATGGAATGGGGTGCAAGGAAATACAAATGACCAGGTACTGATACTTGGCGCGGTGAAGAGACTGGGCTCGGTACGGCTTGACAAGATTTGGCGTGACCGAGAGAGAGGTCTTGGCGTGGCGAAGAGAGTTGACTAGACTTGACGACAGGAAACTGACACCATGACAACAAACCGACAAGAACTGAAACGAAAGCAGCGGACTAAATACAGACATACTCACGAGACAACGAGAAACACCTGGACAGGACACGGAAAGGTGGGAGGGAGCGGATTGGTTAACACTAGGGAGTGGAAGGAGCACATGTGGACACAATAATCATAACGAGACAGGAACACTAAAAAACCCAACAAGACGGGCAGATCATGACAGGAAGAACCTTTCGAGAAACCTTATTGCATCCAAATCGAAGACACTCGGGATGCACGATAGCACTAGATTGACATATTGTTGCAATTAGAATGAAAACACAAATTTGAACATAAAATGTGTTTGACAGGAAGTGAAAGCCCACTCTGCAAATTTCTGTGCAGAAACCAATTAATCCCTTCTTTTCTCCGCCCTCTTTCACGCATAGCACACACACACACACACACACGCACGCACGCAAGCAGACACACATTTCTGTCAGCAGCCATGTGTGCACACTGAGTCTAAAATTAGCATGCAGTTTGTTGAACAACAAACAGGCTGCAGGGAAGAAGACGTGCTGGCAAAAGAGTCTGATGACAAACGGCAGTTAGAGCGAGAAACGGAGAAAGAGAGACAGAGAGTTGAGTGACTGCAGTTATGTCGGAAATAGCAACAAATGACACGACCGCATCATCAGCTTGATCATTTCTTCATACACACAAAGGCCAAATTTAGTTTGTGCGTTTTGTGTCATTTTAGCATTGTTTTAGAGCATAATCAAACATATTTCAATGATACTTTTAGAGTCGCTGCATTTTTTCTTTATAAATTCCATTACAATGATATTTCATTCAATTTTTCTTTGCTTTTAGCTCATTTTTGAGCATTTCTGTCTATGCCATAGACACTTTCTGACTCCATAGACTCTAGGGAGTAAGAAAGCGTCATACAACATGGTTAATTAATGCCAAGCAGCATGTTCAGGCATTTTCATTGCCTCGCTACATGCTTAAAAAAGCCATACACATACAGTACATAAACTGCACAACACAGAACACTTTTGGCATTTTCTTTCTTGTCCTTCATGAGTCACTAAAAAAACTCGTCAATGTGCATTTTTGGTGTCCTTTCTGAAATTCCACAAGATGGTGCCAAAGCACTGCCTAATTAGGAAAGTAGTACACCAGATGGGCAAAGGAAGCATGATGAAGTGATGCATCTCGGCTGAAAGACAAGCTTTGTATGTTGGAGCGAAGCCAAGGAGATGATTTGCTGCATGTGCATGTGTATGCATACTACTGGTGCATTTTTTTAAATCAACTCTAAGTTAATTTATTTGTAAGGGTAATGTTGGAATGTTAGTTTGAAATAATATGAATCGTTTCAGCATCATAGTTTGTGAGCTTTTAAGGGTAGGCGTGAATTACTTGCAAATAGTGTGTGTGGTGGGGGAGAGGGGTGCGTGTACTGTACAATAGACCAGGGATGGGCAACTGGCAACCCACTTGCCTTGATTAATTTAAACTGGTGGTGAAATGGGGTAGGGTGAGGGTTCTCCCAGAAAAACTGGGGAATATCCTAAATATGAAAAAATGTTAGGAAAAAAAAGAAAAATTTGCGAATATGCAAGTCCTTGGGTGCCGAATTGGTTTTTATGCGAGAGAGACCATTGCACTGGAAAAAAAAAAGACAGCATGTAGTTATTTTGTTGTTTGCTTCAAACCCTTTGCTGTTGGGTTAGGATAGTGAATCTTCTATACATGCGTTGAAAAATGTATTGTCAAAAATAAATTATATAAAGGGAACGCATTTTGAATATATTTTGTCCATCTTTCAAACAGCATTTTTGTCATACATCTGGTTAGGAAGTGCATAGTCCTATGTGGCCCCCAAGTAGCATTGATGAAAAATTGTGGCCTGCTCCAGCATTTAAGTTTTCTATCCCTGCTGTGGACTGTTGGTCAGTTTACGTTTGGCCAAAGATGTCTTAAGTTTCGCATTGTTCTAAAATATGCTTGATTGTTAAACAAAAGCAAATGTGTTTTTGTGGCACCGAAAGTGCTTAAATTGACAACATTTTCCTTTAAAAGCTTGAATATAGCTATTGTGAATTCATGAGTTGGAGCCCTGTTAAAAATAAATAACTGCATAAGGAGCAGAGTACGGAATACAGTACAAAGATTTTTTGACTGAATTCTGCTGTATATATTTTTTTTAAGTTTCCATGTTTATTCTTTAACCCAAATATGTTTGAATTGGGAAAACATTGCCTATAATGTATAACGCCTTGGATGAGGTCTGTGTGCTTTTTGGGTCCACATAATGCTTTAGTCATTGTAAAACTGCATGCACAAAGTTTCCATTTCCATACACTTAAGGCACTTTGGTTAAAAGTGGCCAAGCTTTTTGCTGGGCTGACTTTACTGATGGAGTGGGTGGGTAATATTCCCCAGCATGACTATGGTTGCTCAAGACACACACAAATATAATGTCATCAGTTTGCATTACCACCACTGGCTGCTAATGTGTTTCCCATCTCTGGTCCTAAGTGTTCTTTGGTTCCAAGTTAGCACATACAGAGTGAGTGCTCCCTTTATTATTGACTCCATCGCTAATGTGCTGCTCTGTGAACTGTCAAAATTCAATCACCTGGTTGGAAATACGAATTAATTTTTGCGCTGATTCATTTCTAAACATAACACCACAAATGTCAAACCTAATATAACATATGGATGGATGGAGACATATATATATATATATATATATATATATATATATATATATATATTATATATATATATACACACATATATAAATACATATATATATATATATATATATATATATATATATATATATGTATATATATATATATATATATATACATATATATATATATATATATATGTATATATATATATATATATATATACACACATATATAAATATATATATATATATATATATATATATATATATATATATATATATTTATATATATATATATATATATATATATATATATACATCCATCCATCCATCCATTATCTACACCGCTTATCCTCAGTAGGGTCGCGGGCGTGCTAGAGCCTATACCAGCTGTCTTCTTCTTTTTGATTAACTGATTCTAATGATTCAGTTCACTGAAAAGAACTGTCATGCCCATCACTACTATGGACAATTTAGTGTCTTTAATAAAAATAACATGCATATTTTTGGAATGTGTGAGGAAACCGGAGTACCTGGAGAAAACCAAAGCAAGCACGGGGAGAACATGAAAACTCCCCGGCCTTGTTTTTATACAGGAAGTCCTCGAATTACGATGTACGCAACTTACGATGTCTCGACTTACGACGCCCATGCCTTCTCCACCATTTTATCCCCAGCACCATAGTGACTACGTTTACATGCAGTCAATATCCGGGTTAAGGTCAAAATTCCGATTTCTGAAACATTCTGTATAACCCGTTTACATGATTGAGCGGACAGAGTAGCTCCGGCATTTGAGTAACTCTGTACGGCGACACACGGCGTCATGACTCTAATGGACGTCATTTCCGCTTGTTACTTTCAACTGTCAATAAAACACTTGATATTCATGTCACTCACCACATGAATGAAGCAGCCGGTTTCCTCCTCGCTCGAAAAGTGTGCATTTGTGCTGCGTCTCTGAGCTTGTTTACCTCTGCTTGCGTATTTGCACCAAACCTCGCACTTTCGCATACAAGCACTTTCTGTACTACAAAGACCAGCATTCCTTGCGGTTGAGCATGCATAGTGTGTCTCGATCGTGTCTGCGCTCCGGCAGTAGTTTTTCGCCCTCCTCTCCTTCTTCTCCATCCGGCTCTCAGCAGTAATGCTAAGTACAGCGTCTTATGCTTTTCATTTCAGTGTATTTTCATTTTTTTACACAAAGTATTTTGACTTGAAAAAATCCGACATACGCGGAAATTCGTGTTACATCGCCAGTGTAGGAACGGAACTCGTTCGTAAATTGAGGACTTCCTGTATTTAGTTTTATATTTTGTCCGTGATTACTTTTCAAGTTTTATTCAAGGAATACAATTTTTGGCTAAAAAAAAAAATCTGTCTTTTTCATTGGTCAACTAAAAAACATTTGCCAGTCCTGTAATAAGGGTGGGAATCACAGAGTAATTATCCTTCTGAATATTAACACAAAACAGTATTATGTATTGGAAAAATATCTACATTACAAACTACAAACTCATCATTAAGTGCCCAGCTGCACATACATTGGAGATTGAAGCATCACACCTGTTGTGGATGTGGGTGTTCAAGCACCTACACTTTTTCCAGTGAAAGGGGTCAACACTCACACTTTTCCAGCTGTTAGTTATTCAACGACTAGCTTGCACGGACGAGGTTTTTAAGCATCTTTTCCAGGTGTCATTTTTCAGCAACAACAAAAAAGAGAAACGCATATATATCAGGCCGTGTGGGCGTTTCAAAATTATTCATCCATTTTCATAAGAGCTGCGCGTCTCTGGCAAAATTTGATCCATTTTAAGTGCTAAAGTGACAAGAACAGCACCCGATGATGGAAATGGGTTCATGTAGTTCATCCATGTCTCAGAAGAGACAAGTGCTTACTGTAAAACACAGGTTTCATATTGATGGACAAAGTTGTTGTTGTTAACCTCCATATGAAAGTCCACACTATGTAATGCATGTGTGTCTATAGCATGTTGAACTACAATTCTGGGTCAAACAACTGAATAAAATCAAGCGACTCATGTCACGAATAAATGCATGCTGACATAATTAAAACAAGTGTAATCTCTGGCTAATCCTCCTAATTGGCATCATTCACCTCAGCTAAATGCTATCTAATGTTATGACGTGGCAGCTTATGGATGCAAGTAGCACTTACTAGATTGTAAAGGAGGGGGTAGGGGGGGGTTACTCACAGCAAGGATGCTAAAGGCTCTTTTCACATTTCCTGTAACTTAAACTAGCACTATACAACTCCCAATCAGGTTATACTGTATGACAGTAATGACTCACGCTGAATGACATTGTGACCAATCAATAGATTTTAATAAAAATAAATTATTATTATTGTCCATCCATCCATTATCTAATACCGCTTAACCTCACAAGGGTCGCGGGGCGTGCTGGAGCCTATCTCAGCTGTCTTCGGGCAATGGGCGGGGGACACCCTGAATTGGTTGCCAGCCAATCGCAGGGAACACAGAGACAAACAAACATCCGCACTCACAATCACACCTAGGGGCAATTTAGCCAGTCCAATCAACTTACCATGCATGTTTTTGGAATGTGGGAGGAAACCGGAGTACCCGGAGAAAACCCACGCAGGCACAGGAAGAACATGCAAACTCCACACAGGGAGGCCGGAGCCGGGATTGAACCCACGACCTCTGAACTGTGAGGCGGACGTGCTAACCAGACGACCACCGTGCCGCCTATTATTATTATTATTATTATTATTATTATTATTTATTCATTTAGATGTATTTATTTTGTTACAAATTTGCAGTTTTTACTTCATACTACGAATCACCAGGGCATGGCACAAATAAGCGTGACCTACCTCAGTGAGGTGTGGGTTGGGGTTGAATCCACACTGGTTACACACAGTGGCCTTACATTGGGTGCAGGTGTTATAGTTGGGCACAGCTGGTGGGTTGGCGAGTTCTGTGGTGGTGCACACGGGACACAGTTTGCTCTTTGGCATGGGCGCGATCTGTGGCACCGAGTAGGGCGAAGTGGGTGTCATGGCACGGTCCGGCGACGCCGAGGGGGATCGACCGGTCCTAGAGCCGCCCGAACTGTTGAAGTCGACTTGCAGATTTCGTCGAGAGGCGTGCTGGCCAGGACTCTGGCCTGCGTGGGCTCCCATGCCGGTACCAGCTGGACTGTGACTCATCCCGTGACTGGAGCCCTGCCCCGTGCCAGAACCCTGACCTGACTGCATGTGACGGGGGTAGGTTGGAGTGTCATGGGTGGCCAGGCGATAGGGTTCGCCGCTTCTAGAACCTATTCCACCTCCAGTGGCCAATGCTCCTCCCATTCCGCCTGCCATTCCTCCGCCCATCCCACCTCCTATGCCTCCCATTCCTCCCATCCCCCCTCCCCCTGGAACTCCTTGTTGCATGCCAGGCTTGGGGCTACCCATCTGACCCATTGGTCCCCTGGAAGAGAAAAAGAAAAAGAACACAAGAATTAGACATGTGGGCCTTTTTTGGTAGATTGGCACCCGTGTTGATTTTCGTACCGGCGCAAGTCTAGTTTACCATGTTTTGGGGCCATGTTGCGCCTCTTTGGGCATTCGGGCACACAGAGTTGCACCATCCCCGATTCATCCAACAGAAAGTAGTCTGCGCTTCCACCTCGTAATTTTCATGAAGATGCAATGGTGTACTAAAGTGTGTTTGTGAATTTGGTAGACACGATGTACACCTCACTGCATGGGCATTCCTGCTGTGCCCCCCGGCGCATTTGCAAATTTGGTTACAAATAGCAGACTACATTTTAGTCTCGCTAAAACCCACGTCTAACTGTGCTCGGGTGGTGTAACGCGATTTTGAGGTATCTGATCGAGGCGCTGGTCGACAAATTCTGTTTTCCGCGGACGTGTGTGGTGGATGTCACCAGATTTCATTCATAAATATGACACCAGCGTGGAACAATCCCTCTGAATCATTGCCGAAGTCAATTCATTTAACGAATTACATCATTATCATCATTATCATCTTAAAAATATTTTAATAGCACCCCTGCCACTATTGGGGAAGGTATGTTGGGGATGCACGCCCAACTACATCATCTGCAATGGGAGATCTTGTAGATCGTGCGTACTGCACTTCGACCGGCCTGATTTTAATACAAAAGAGGGATGCTGCCACGATTGGCTGGGAAACAGCTCATTCCATCCCACTACGGCACACAACGGCACGGTGCAAAAGCCCCATTACGCCCAATTCTACTTGTGCAAAGTCTAGCAAAATACCGAAAGAAAGGAAACTCCACCCATGTGCACAGTCAGACTGCACTTTGTGCTAGACTTGCGTTTAGAATTAAAATAGTGCCCATAAAGTCATTCATATATTGTGTAAGTACAAACCACAGTGGTTGACTTAAAACAAAATGCGTAGCATATACAGACCCAATCGTGTGTGAATGTGTGTGTATTTGCACGCGCGTGCATGCGTGTGCATGTGTGGTAATCCTTTTTCAAGTTTGTTCTGTAACTGTATGGGAAACTGATTCATTTAACGTAGTACTGGGTGAATAAGCAATTAAGATTTCTAAATGTCAATATTTGGTACCCAATCCCATTATCTTCTTACAACCAGACTGACAGAAACGGTATTGGGAAAAAAAACACAAAAAATAATTAGTCTGGGGTTCTGATGAAAGCTGGGTAAGGACCTCAAAACAACCACAGGCACCGAGCAATTAAAGTGGAGCATACCAGGCTATGCGAACACACAAAGGCCTTGTGCACATGTGTATTGCAGGCTGTAGGAACACACACCCACATACAGTGCATTAAGACTGGGGACACAAGCTGAAAGGTGAAATGTAATCTATTAATGAAGGTTTATACATGGTACACACACACACACACTATACCTCCCCAACACACACACACACATACACATTTTGCCAAAACCTTGTACCTCCAAAACAGTCACTTTTCACATAGCAAGTTTGTTCAACCATTAGCATTGCATCGTGAAAGAGAGCAAGCCATTTTCAACACTTTAGATTGGTCAATGATATTTAAAAATAACACCCACGCATGTGGACTGACCAATAGTATAGACTTTGGAAGAAAACTTTGAAATTCACCAAAATGTAACTTATGAGGTTTTTGGCCCGAATCCGATTTCAGCATCGATGTGTTGCCATGCACATATAATTTCGTCCAACACTTTCAGAACCTTGATTGCAGGCGTTGGCGACACTCACACCACTGGAATCGCCGGTTCTCCTTTTAGCGAGTCAGACTGTAGATTCACCTCTTTACGCCTTCTCTGCTGCTGGTGACGTGTGAGTTTCTCCGTAAAACACTTCCTCGACAATCTTGATTAAAAAGGGGCTTTGTGATAATTTACTAACCTGGAAGAATCCAGCGTTCTTTTTTTAGAAGCGGCTTTACGGCGGTTACTTTTAAGGGGTTTAGGTAAATTAGTTTCACCAGCTCATTTAATGAAGGTACTTGCTTATGTTGTCTGTTGCCACACCGGCCAACTGGAGTGACAATGCTTGGTCAGGCACAGATCACTCCATGCAAGATGTGAGTGTGGCACATTTTGCGTGTTTTAGTTGTATGAAAGTACAAACAAAGAACTTTGAACAAGTAGGACATGAAATAAGCAAATATTGTACTTGTGTGCACGAAAACATGGTAAGTGAATTTACATACACAAAACCAGGATCCGTCACGGCTACGCATGCTGTGAGACACCGTCGCATGTACGTATTTGATGTGGTGACTCAACAAGAACCTCAAAGCTCCACTGATTCAGGCAACAAGGCGGTGGTGGAAGAAGACTGACTAAGAAGCTTAAAAAGCTGGTGTTGGAACTGCGCTACAGAAGGAAAAGGATGAACTTCAGTGCAAGGCTGGAAAATAATGAATGACTAAAAATGTAAATGCTTAAATGCGACACAAGTTGAGATCCAATACAACAGCTAGATCATTGATTCTGCTGTTATTGTTTTGGCAATGGAGCTTCATTCTGTTCGGAGCTCTCAAGGCGGCTACAAGTTTGATGTGAGCATACAAACACAACGATGCCATCTTTGCTGTCTTTTTCTATGTGTATAAAATGGGAGAGGAAATGAGCAAGATGTTTATCTGCTTTAGTGGTGCTGCAGCTGCTTGAATTGATCTTCTCCATCTCACTTTGCTGCTGCAGCTGATTCATCTACTGGCCAGCGGTTACACAGCCAAGGAGGAAATAACCCATGAATTGATGTCAGTCTTGCATCTGTCTCACGTCTGTGGAACAATTTTATATATCTAACCGCTAGTTTCTTCTTCACTCTAATAACACTGCACCTCTTCAATGACTATTAAACCTTTGCAGTGATCATGGAAGATCAATTGGATGGAATGCAGTAATGTACTCTATGCACACTACTGATATATGATGCGAATGACATCATATCTTCTGAACAAAAACAAACACCGTGCGTAATTTGCGTAACACACACTTTCAAAGCCACCGGCAGCGACATCAGGGCACGTCATATCGCGTCAGCTTTGATTTTTTTGCCGTTTTTTAAAATCTGGATGTAGGATATGATAGCGCCAAGTCTTACTTTTCATTAGAACTCATGATTGTTGAAGCATTCCACAATAGCAGCCTTTTCTCTTAGGTATGTGAACATTGCAATGGTTGCAATGGGATCACCCAAATGGCACACTTTTGGTTCACCTGGACATCCCCTTAGTAAAACTTGTGTTAAATACAATTTTCTGTTGTATTATTATCAAATTTGAAATGGAATTGGAGGAGACTTTTTACAGGAGCTGCAATCCTGTTGTGTTATTTAGTCCACCACACTAATACAAAATTTTCCAGGCAGATTTTTGAAAGAAAAAAATCTGCCTTCTTTTATGTATTCAAACTTCCATAATTCAGTGCCAGTAGCAATTAAAAAGATTTTGACAGTTGAGGAGAAAAATTCAAAGTGTTATCTTCAAAAAGAGACCAAAACTATGCTGATACTCCAAATGGTTCAATTACAGCTTCAGTTTTACTTTGGGTGCGCCTTTTTAGGCTTTTAGGTAAAAATACCAGGAGAATTGCAATGGGCTAATTAGAAAAAGAAACACTACATTGTAACTAAGTCAACCCTCCTATTATCCTTGGGGTGAATTTGATCCCAATCAATTTTGATCATTCAAAAAGTAATAGTTTACTTTTTTGATTTTTCGTCATATTTCATGACCTTTTTCTAGTTTGATGGGGCACAACTGATTTTTCATAAAATTATCATGATGCTATTTTTTCAATGTACTAAACACATTTTGCATGCATTGGTGATCCTCAGGGGTCAATTTGACCCCAAGCTGTTTTAGCTGCAGTAGCAAACTTGTGTGTGTGTGGGTGTGTGTGAGACCTAACATCCCCTCACCTGCAGGTGCAGAGCTGATATTTTTGAGCTGATACACTACAGGGGGTGGGGAAAATAGCTATTTCCGCGACAACATCTATAGTTCTCACAGTGTTGGCATGTGGGAAAAAATTTGACTTGTGAACTCCTGCCAAAATGAGGAAGCCAATGTAGGCTTGTGAGTTGATCACTTTCCAACTACACATCTCCCCTCTAAAATTATTATCCATCCATCCATTATCTGTACCGCTTCTCCTCACAAGGGTTGCGGGGAGTGCTGGAGCCTATCCCAGCTGTCTTTGGGCAGTAGGCGGGGGACACCCTGAATTGGTTGCCAGCCAATCGCAGGGCACACAGAGACAAACATCCGCACTCACAATCACACCTAGGGGCAATTTAGACAGTCCAATCAACTTACCATGCATGTTTTTGGAATGTGGGAGGAAACCGGAGTACCCGGAGAAAACCCACGCATGCACGGGGAGAACATGCAAACTCCACACAGGGAGGCCGGAGCCGGGATCGAACCCACGACCTCTGAACTGTGAGGCGGACGTGCTAACCAGTCGACCACCGTGCCGCCTAAAATTATTATCTCAGGTTAAATATTTTCAATTGATAGTTATATGAAGTGGCGGCACGGTGGTCGACTGGTTAGCACGTCCTCTTCACAGTTCAGAGGTCGTGGGCTCGATCCCGGCTCCGGCCTCCCTGTGTGGAGTTTGCATGTTCTCCCCGTGCCTGCGTGGGTTTTCTCCGGGTCCTCCGATTTCCTCCCACATTCCAAAAACATGCATGGTAAGTTGATTGGACTCTCTAAATTGCCCCTAGGTGTCATTGTGAGTGCGGATGTTTGTCTTTGTGTGCCTTGCGATTGGCTGGCAACCAATTCAGGGTGCCCCCCACCTACTGCCCGAAGACAGCTGGGATAGGCTCCAGCACGCCCAGGACTCTTGTGAAGATAAGCGGTATCGATAATGGATGGATGGGTGGATGGAGTTATATGAAGATCATGTATAACAATTGTATGCCTTAAAAATGACTGACTGTGTGTCTGGTGGGACTTAGCAGTCTTAGCTGCATGTCTATCTTGTTGTTGAAGTGAGCAGAGGGGCTACAATTTTCTTCCTTTTTTTTCCCCCCAAAATGTTACATGGGGGATGGGGAAACAATAGCCCCTCTTAATCACGTGCAGACACAATCCCTTCCAAAAATGGAAAGATATTAGGCCTATGGTCCCTTTCCTCACTTCACCAGAAAGGGTAGACTTAGCGCTGCTAATATTATCAAAATGGTTCCATGCCCTACTAGATGTGCAATCAGCCATTTTGAAGACATCAAGTCATAACTTGAACCCTTCATGACACCATCGATTGCAAATACTGTCCTGGGGATCACCAATTTAGCGGGGAAGAGTGTGAATGGGGACAGTTGGAAAGACTTGGATTTGCTTGACTTGGAAGCCTACGTTACAATTTTTTAAAGATACATTAATTGTAATTTAAAAGTTTGGCCTGATGGTGGCGCTATAGAACAGGTCAACTCACTGATAAGGTCATTTGTTACATCTGCAGCTGTTGTGAAATGCACAACTAAAATTGTATTGTATTGTCAAGGGGGTATTCGTGTATTCAACAAATACATTAAGTGCCTGACACAAAGACTGTGTAAACAATTTTATGAACATACTTTTTGTAGGCAAATATGCCTGGAGTCAAATTGACCCTTAGGGTAAAATGTGTTAGTCATATTTGAGGATAATAGGAGAGTTAATAACAGTCAAGTCTTTATTTACGAATGACCTGGAACTCTCCATTGACAAACATTGGGGAATTCAACAAAACTTTGTGCAAATGAAGCATTTAAACGACTTCAAGTCATATGATTACAAAAACGAACAGCTTCAAAGTCTTCGGAGTGGTGAACTCGCATGTTGCATTTCCCATGCACAAAATAACATTTCTAACATTGGTATGGCAACCAGATCAACTTTGTTGGTCTATAATAATTGGCGGACCAGCCTGGACACTTCCCACATTACATTGGAGCTAAAGTTACTGTTCAGTGTTGTGCAACATTTTACAACATTTCAACAAAATTTAGGGATTATCCAAACTCCAAGGGCCCTATTTTCCTAGACTGGACCCGTGTGTTCGGTCTAAAAATGGGCATAACTTCATTTTCGTGCAAGTGCAAGTCCATTCGATTGTTTTTGGGCTGGGTAACGCTTCTCTGGGTGTTCCAGTACACTGAGTTACCTCGCCCCTGACTCATCGAACAATTTGGTAACAGAAAGTAGTATGCACTCGGCGTAAAAAGGTCATTTTCGTGCTGGTGTAATGGATGAGTTCAGTGTCTTTGTGAATTTGGTAGATGCACGATGCCTCACTGGGAGCCCGCAGCGCTTCTGCAAATTTGGGTACAAAAAGCATACTAGATTTTAGACTCACATAAAATAAAGCAGGTCTATCTCGTAGCGCACATGGTGAATGCAATTTTGGTATATTTGCGCAAGCAGACACATTCAGTGCTCTGCTGATGTGTGTCGTAGAGCTCATGGTGTTTCATTCATAAATGACACCAGCGTGGGACAGTCCCTGTGAATCATTGTAGAAAACAATTCATTGAACGAATTACAATCATTGCCATTTAGTCAGTAATGAGGGGAAAAGGAGTGGGGGTCACACAGGTGCAAGGCGGTCTCCAGCTGCCCACGGCGACTACATCATCCCCAATGGGAGACATTGCAGTTTTTGCAGTTTACCTGCCAATGTTATGCACGGACCCCAGCGAGTCTATTTCTGTTCCCGCAATGTCAAGCATGGTGTACTAGGGCGTACTGCAACTCTGACCGCCCTGTTTTTGATACAAATGAGGGATGCGGCTTGGATTGGCCGGGAAAAGACTCATTTCCATCCCACCACGGCGCACAAAGGCACAAACGCCCTGTTACGCCAAATTGTACCTGTGCAAAGTCTAGCAAAATACCAAAAGAAAGAAAACTCAACCCATGAGCTCTGTTAGACTGCCCTTTATGCTGGACTTGCGCAAGGCACGAAAATAGGGCCCCAAGTGTGTTTTCTTTTTCTTCGGCTCTTCGTATATTCATCTCTACCATGCACTAAAGCGTGAAGGTTAGAGGTATGATTTTCACACCTGTTAGTAACATGGATCAACAGCATTGCTCTGTAAAGCACTAGGCTGTTTAAATGAAA
This sequence comes from Filicampus tigris, assembly GCF_054856515.1. NCBI lineage: Eukaryota > Metazoa > Chordata > Actinopteri > Syngnathiformes > Syngnathidae > Filicampus > Filicampus tigris. The sequence continues at coordinate 7,147,517 of NC_141217.1, forward strand.
CACTAAAGGCTGGCGATATCATGCCCTGTGATAATTTACTCCTTCCCCCCCAAAAAATACTATCAGGATTGTAATATTTAAACATTCTAAATTAATTCTAAAAGGCATGATTGAAAATAGAAGCAACACTTGCAGGACCATTCAGACACCCTGTATTAATTCTGAATAGTAACGAAAGTGAAAAAATGCATTGTAAAAGATGCAACCACAAGGAGTTACACATAATAAAGACATTCATTGAGACCATTCATCCAGGCAGCAATTACGTTACCTTGGAAAACAACATTTGTGCATTTGACTGCAGCCTGATGATTTACAACACAAACAAACAGGCTGACAATTTTGCTAGCCGGCCTTTCACAGAAAATGAATGAGCCAGACGGGCTCGAGCGGAGTGACTCAACCGCCTTGGACCCTGAAATGAAAAGCCATGACGAATGGAGGCAGGTGTGAAAATGATCTCAGTGAAGCGCAGCAGAGTGAAGAGAGGAATCATCTGAAATTATGATAACGCTTGGCATGCAACACCATACTCGAAAACGTACATCCCTGTCATTCTGTGCCACCATGCATCATCACGTTGAGTTTCCATCCATCCGTTCTCTTACGCTGTTCTGAGGTTGGGTCGTGGGGGCAGCAGCTTAGCCACGTCGTCCTGCTCCTCCTGGGGGACAGAGTCGCTCCAGCGTGTTCTGTGTCACCCCCACCCGGTGGGATGTGCAGTCAACACTTCACCAGGGAGGCGGCCTTGAGCCATCCTAGCAAGATTCCCCAGCCATCTCATCTGGTTCCTCTCAATGCGAAGGAGCAGCGGCTCGATTCAGAGTCCCTCCTGGATGACTGAGCTTCTCACCCTATTCGTAAATGAGAGCTTGGACACCCTGTGGAGTAGACTCATTTTGGTCGCTTGTATCCGGGATCTTGTTCTTTCTGTTACAATCCACAGCTTGTGACCATAGGTGAGGCTAGGAACATAGATCAACTGGAAAATCCCAGGTAAATCTTCACCGCAACAGACCTATACAGAGTCTGCATCACTTTCGCAGCACTAATCTGACTGTCGATTCTCCATTCTTTCCTCACTCGTGAACAAGACCTCAAGATACTCGGAGCAGGATCTCATTCCTGACCTGGAGAGGGCTATCCACCCTTTACTGACAGGACCATGGTCTCAGATTTGAAGGTGCTGATTCTCATCCCAACAGTTTCATATTCGACTGCAAACCACTCCTAATGATTGCAGCTTGATGTAGTCAACAGCACAATATCATTTTCATAGAGCAGAGACATAATACTGAGGTCACCAAACCGGACCCCCTCAATGCCTTAGCTGTTCATGGAAATTCTGTCCAGAAAGGTTATAAACAGAATCGGTGACAAAGGGCAGCCTTGGCGGGGTCCAGCCCTCACTAGAAAAAAATCCAACTCACTGCTGATAATACGGACCAAACTCTGACCTCAGATGTACATCTATCAAACAGCCCGTACTAGGGCATCCGGTTCCCTGTTCTCCCGGAGCACCTGCCACAGATCCCCAGCAGGACATGGTGGAACGCCTTCTCTTAGTCTACAAAGCACATGTAGACTAGTTGGGCGTACTTCCATGCACCCTCAAGGACCCATGCAGCCAAGGGTGTAGAGCTGGTCCACTGTTCCATGATCAGGACGAAAACCACATTACACCTCTTGAATCTGAGATTTGACTTCCCAATGGATTCTACTCTCCAGTACCCCTGAATAGACCTTACCAGGGAGGCTGACGAGCATAATCCCTCTGTAGTTGGAATGCACCCTCCGGTCCCCATTCTTAAAAAGGGGAACCACCACCCCAATCTGCCAATCCAGAGGCACTGTCCCCGATATCCACCTGTGGTTGCAGATGTGTGTCAACCAGTACAGTCCCACAACATCCAGAGCCTTTAGGAACTCTGGGCGGATCTCATCCGCCACCAAGGAGCTTCTTAACCACCTCACTGACCTCAACCCAAGAGATAGGAGAGCCCACCTCAGACACCCCAGACTTTGCTTCCTCTTGGGAGGGCGTGTCGGTGAAATTGAGATGGTCTTCAAAGTACTCAAGACTTGTACTCATTCTGCTGAATTTAGGAAATTTTACTTTAAAATATAATGCTTAGGAGGCACGGTGGTCGACTGGTTAGCACGTCCGCCTCACAGTTCAGAGGTCGTGGGTTCGATCCCGGCTCCGGCCTCCCTGTGTGGAGTTTGCATGTTCTCCCCGTGCCTGCGTGGGTTTTCTCCGGGCACTCCGGTTTCCTCCCACATTCCAAAAACATGCATGGTAAGTTGATTGGATACTCTAAATTGCCCCTAGGTGTGATTGTGAGTGCGGATGTTTGTCTCTGTGTGCCCTGCGATTGGCTGGCAACCAGTTCAGGGTGTCCCCCGCCTACTGCCCAATAACAGCTGGGATAGGCTCCAGCACGCCCCGCGACCCTTGTGAGGAGAAGCGGTACAGATAATGGATGGATGGATATAATGCTTAAAATTTAATAAGAGATCAACACAACTATGAAAAAGTCCAATAACTGAACTGGTCAACATAAAGATTAAATAAACACATTTTTAAACATAATGTGCTTAGTAGGGCACAATATAAGATTTTCATTTCAATCGCTATTGACAATGACTGATTTTTTGCTCCACCGATCTCGAAAGATCATGGAGGGTTTTTTTTTTTGCCTTGGGTCTTCATCCAGGGAGCTGCACTGTCGGGCGTGGCTGTAGAAGCCGATACGGGATCTGCAGGACCTGCCGCAGCCGCTGCAGATAAATTCTTCGCAGTTTAGTGGGGGTCTCGACAGTCTCTGCTGTCTGCAGAGTCTGTTCTCCACCAAGCGAGTGAGGCTTCTCTCCTCAGCCGTTCGGATGACATCCTGGGTGATGGCCAGTTTGGAGCGGACGGAGGTGGTAGACTCCAGGTCGGAGGGGTTGAAGCCTCCAGCCTTGAGGTCGCGCTTGCAAGCATCCTAGAATCGGAGGGTTGGACATCTTGTTCCAGTAGTCAGCTCCCCATATAGTAAGTCTTTGGGGATGCGAACATCCTCCATTTGGTGGACGTGGTCAAGCCACCGCAAGCGTCTCTCAGTCAGGATGGCAAACATATACTGGGCACATCTGCTCTGACCAGGACATCGATGTTGGAGACACTGTTCTGCCAAGTGATGCCCAGTAGTCTGCAAAGGCAATGTTAGTGGAAGGCGTTCAGCAGGAGTAGAGGGTTCATGCTTCACTTCCAAAATACAACATAAAATGAAGACTCCCTCTCTCCTTCCCAACATACACAGAGACATATCCACAACCACACCTGCACACACATACACACAACCTGAAGAACTATGCTAAACAAGACATGGCAAGTCACAGAGAAACCATATGAGAAAAGTTCATGCGATTTGTCCAAAAATAACTAGTTTTTTTTTTTTTTTTTAATGTTAAGAATCAGAATCAAGAATCGTTAGGAACTGGAATCGAATCAAAGAACCAGAATCGTCTAAATTCAAACGATGCCCAACCCTAGACACTCAAATCTTGCTAGTTGTTTAAAAACTGCAAACTTCCCTTTAAGTTAAAAATGTTCAAACTGTGAAATGTACTGAAGTCCCAAAATAAAACGTAGAAATGGTTACAGCCTAGTTTTCAGTTAGTGTGACTACTCTCCTCCATTCTTTCTTTCTCAGTAAGTGTGATCGAGGATGTCAAACAGAATCAGAGACAACGAACAGTTGGCTCAGTCCTTCCCTACCACCCGCCTGCGAAAAAAACATGGACGTGTTCACCAAAAGCACAGCAGCGCTGCAAGGCTTGCAGACAGCTGCTAGTTTTGCTGCAGAAACACTTGCCATTTTGCCCCATTGACAGCTTTTGCTTCTTACTTCTTAGTCTTTACGTCCAGAAAAGCATCTGCATGTTAAAACGTTCAGGTAAGAAGGGCATCGTCAAATAACTTCAACAACTAATGTTTAGTTAAAATAGGGCAGGGGTCACTAACATGGGCCTCATAAGTAGCCCACGGGCCTGTTCTAATTGTACCTCGCCAGTGATGGGACATTGTGATTTCCTAGGAATGCTGGAGAAGTGAATATTTGAAAAAGTGACCACTGGCAGAGATGTATAGAAAGTAGTGTTGCACGGGATAACGGCACCAGTACCATTCCGTGATTTATTTCAGGGTCAAAAACGGCTCGACACCATGCTTTTAACACCGGTATTAAAAAAGAAAAATGCATCTCACCAACTCTGTTTTAAAGGCAAGTATACATACGCGCAAACGTCCTTCTGCATGTGTGCTAGAAGAAGAAGCTCCGTGAAGTGCCCACTGCCCCTCCGCTCGCTGCCCCTGCGCTCCTCGTTGAAAAGCATGAACTTTGTGTCATATGGAACTTTTTTGCTTACATGGCCGAGACAAATGGCAAGCTGACCAACATGAAAAAGCCAGTCTGTAAGGCTTGTTTTAAAACTATTGTGGCTCGAGGTAGGAACATGTCCAATCTGGCCAAGCACCTTGCTGACCGACATCCAGATTTAAACCACCGTTTTAAAGGGCAACAGGTTGTGATGTATTTTTAACACTTCCCTCAAAAATTAGTAGAGTCAGAATTATTTTGTTCACAATTTGTATAATTTGCCAAGGCATTCAACTAGCTGTGAGCGGACAAGAGAAGAGTAGACACACACGAATGGACACACGCACACTCAAAGCAACATTATGTTGAGTCATTATCAATTAAATGAACAGATTTGCTTGACTGCAACGGTGCAAATGTATTGTCAATATCAACAATGGATGGCAAGAAATGCAGTCAAATAGGTCAGGTATATGGCATGTAATGTAGAAGCTTATAGTGAATAAGTATATATATGTACATAGCCTACCCTCCAAAAACAGTTCGGTTAAAAATAACACAATTTGGGGTCAAAAATGGACCGAACCACTAAAACAATCCCAAAAATCGTTAGTTTCATACAAAACAACCCAAAACATTGGTCTGTTTTGTAGAAAACAATGCAAGATCATGGGTCAAATTGACCCAATTAGTGGATCAGTCCATTTTATTACACAAAATTGTGTTATTTTTAACGCAACTGTTTTTAGAGTGTACATTGACATGTATACATTATGCTTATATAAACATAAATGCAGATATTGGTCTCATTATTTAAAAAAATGTTGTTCTTCAAATCAGAATTGGCTAATTCTGTGGCCAAAAAGCACAGAGGGTGTACAACTGCATATCTGGCCATGAAAATGATCATAACCTGCTCAATACTACATTATAGTAGATGTCACACTAATGGCTCTATCAATCTCTGTGCACATTTTCTACTAATGACGTTCAAAAACATACATACATACATACATACATACATACATACATACATACATAAACTAGAACTAGTTTTCTCAAAGTTTAATTCATATGTAGTCTATAAAATATAACACTCCCCCACATGTGTGCAAAATGTTCACATGCGTTTAACAATGTTTAAAATGTTATTTTCTTATCAAGCATTTCATAATATTTTGAATTAATAACACATTTTCGAAATTTTGGAGTTCTTCTGCCAGTTTTAATTTTGCTGCTTTTGCTGATTTTAGATTTTTGGCAAGGCACCGTTTCGGTACCGGTATCGAGGTACTTTATGAAGGTATAGTATCAAAGTCAGAATTTTGGTATTGTGACAACACTAATAGAAAATGTTGCATATTGATATTTATCTGTTTCCTAATTACTGTGAGAAATACTTAACATCGGCGGCACGGTGGTCGACTGGTTAGCACGTCCGCCTCACAGTTCAGAGGTCGTGGGTTCTATCCCGGCTCCGGCCACCCTGTGTGGAGTTTGCATGTTCTCCCCGTGCCTGCGTGGGTTTCCTCCGGGTACTCCGGTTTCCTCCCACATTCCAAAAACATGCATGGTAAGTTGATTGGACTGTCTAAATTGCCCCTAGGTGTGATTGTGAGCGCGGATGTTTGTCTCTGTGTGCCCTGCGATTGGTTGGCAACCAATTCAGGGTGTCCCCCGCCTACTGCCCAAAGACAGCTGGGATAGGCTCCAGCACGCCCGCGACCCTTGTGAGGATAAGCGGTATGGATAATGAATGAATGAATGAAATACTTAACATGATCAGTGCCTTTACAGAAATTTAAACCAATAATCAGACATGGGAAAAGTACTGACATTCTGTACTTGAGTAAAAGTACAATTGCTTGTGTAAAAAATGACTGATAAAAATACTCATTCAATGAATTACTCAAGTACAATTGTGTAAAAAATGACTGGTAAAAGTACTCATTCAATTAATTACTCAAGTAAAAGTAAAAAAGAACAAGGGTTTGGACACCCTGCTCTACAGATACAAGTTCATAAATGATTCTAACTACCAAATCCATTACACTCGTGTCTTTATACAATCATCCTGGTAAAGACATCCCATCGTTCCAACACTTTAACAAAGTCATACATACATATCTCAGAAATAACAGCATCATTTTTGCTGTCTGATGGTGTGCTCCAACAACATAAGGAGGCTCCCTCCAGTGACATTAACGGTAAAGACAGCTTGAGTGAAAAAGACGGACCATTTGTGAAAGAACCCAAAAAATATGCATTTGCGTTAGTTTTCATGGAAAAAGCATAATCAATAATAGGAGGAATATCCTCTGTATCCAAAATGTAATGAGCATCTTCAGAAAACATGTTGACACATGTTGCAAATCTGGAACTTTCATTTGATCCACATATCGGTAAAGATATCGGTCCATAAGCCGCTTATCCAATTTTTGCACTAAAAGTGTAAAACTTTTGAAACATTTTTCTTTGAGAAAATTATGACCAATTGAACGATAATGACTGTCAATGATTCTAATATTCATATCAGTAATTAATAGGTGTTCTAAATTAAATTTGGTGGAGTACACTATGTCTTTGGTATAAATAAAATTAAGCAAGTGTTATTGATCAAATTATATGTGCCGTATTGTTATTTTGAAGCTCGGGGTATTGTGTTAGCTCTGCTGCTACAAAAATGTATAGAGGTGGAAGTAAGTCAAATAAGTGCAAGTCACAAGTAAGTCTCAAGTCGTAATCTGTGTCAAGCAAGAACCAAGTTATTGTGGAAAAGAATCAAATTGAGTCGCCACCAAATTTCAAGCAAGTCAAATCAAGTCATTACTTGATTCAAGCAAGTCATAAATCAAGTCATAAAATCTTGCTTCGTCACATTGCTGGTATGATCATTTTTTTCAGTGACCATACTACAAAAAGGACATTACCCGTAAAAAAAAAAAAAAAAATGAAATTTTACATCCTTAAAAATGAAATGAAAAACCACTTAACGCAACTAAACTTTGACTAAAATAAATGTCTACACTTAAATTACCGTATATTTGGACCATAAGACACACTTAAAATCCTTTATTTTCTCAAAGGTCGACAGTGCGCCTTGTAATGCGGTGCGCACTATGTACAGTACAGGCAGTCCTCGTATTACGACATATGAGACCTACGACGTTTCGACTTTACGACTTCCGTGCCTCCTCCTCCATTTTGTCCACAGCACCATAGTGACTACGTTTACATGCAGTCAATATTCGGGTTAAAGGCAAAATTCAGATTTCTGAAACATGCTGAACATCCCGTTTACATGACTGAGTGGACAGAGTTGCTCCGGCATTTGTGTACAGCGACATACGGCGTCATGACTCGAATGGACATCATTTCCGCTTGTTACTTTCAACTGTCAGTAAAACACAATATTCATGTCACTCACCACATGAATGAAGCACCCGGTTTCCTCCTGGCTCATGTCGGCTTTTCAATTTGTCGTCTTTGATTCAAATACCTTCCTATTAGGTTTGCATTGTCATTCTCATCCGTATCTAATCACTAGCAGGCGTTTATACATGTTTGTCATGTACGAGCTAGGACTACTGCTTCTGTGTCTAAGAATCATGGGAAATGTAGTCTTACTAGCCTAATTCGATCCGTTTCCACAATTACAATGTGGGACAATATCATTGCGGTCTGTGGTACCGAAAGCTAAACCTTAAATTCCGTCCTATTTACTTCAACATTCATGTTTGCGTCGTCATTCTTATCCATATCTAATCGCTAGCAGGCGTCTGTTTTTGTCATACTAGAACTAGAAGTACTTCCTTCTTTCGTGTCTAAGAATCATGGGAAATGTAGTCCTACTACACCGGGTAGAAGCTGAGCTTTTCTGGCAGCATATTGCCAGTGTTACAATGCAGGACCCGACCGGCGCGAGGTAAACGATGCAACTAGCTTCCAGTAGCTGCCACGACCAAGCAAAAACGGTTGGATGAAATTGAGTGCATTGACTTATTTACAGCTGTTTAACTGTCGACCAAGACAGCATTTAGCATTAGCCAAACTAATAACAAAACCACTGGTCACCGGATTGACAAGCAATGTTCAAACTTGCACAAACATTACCCCGTTGCCAACTACGGTTCGGCGCATGACGGCCCGTCGATGGTAACGTTTCAGCACATGACGGTAACACAACAATGGTCGCCTTTTGCTTCAACTTTGTGCCTCATTCTCCAGGCACGACCAATCAACCAACGCTTAATCCACCAACTCGGCAACTCGCGGTGTGCAAGTCTTTTAGTCAAATTTCAATCCTTGCTTGAGCTTGAAGAGTAGAGCTGGCAGGTGGGTCAGCAGCCCAGGGTCTTAGCCTGCTGGTTTGCGCACTCTCAACCGGGGAGACAACGGTAACTTGGGTTCGAGTCTCCGGTACGACACACGCACGCCAAGGTAGATTGAGCTCCTGAGTTTTTGTGTGATGAATGAGTTTAGACATGCTACTCTAACATTGAAAATTAAACATGAATTCAAGTTCATCTAACTGGAGCAACACTACTACTTGTTTACGGCAACATTACATTGAACACAACAACAATATACATTATTGAAAAGTGTTCTACCAGATATTTGTGATATTTTTTCCACTGGATATTTGTGTTTTACTGTACTTTTGTCTTTTAAACTTTTCATATTTTTTCTGCATCAAATATGTGTTTATAAATAATAAAGGTCAGAGAAAATTGCTGCTCATTTCATGTCATTTCAAAAAAGTATAATATATGGCGATATACAGGGACTGTACATCAGGATATAAAATTACCTATATCAGGTCATAAAAGTTTGCCCAAGGCAGTACTTAGGCCTTTGCTAAAATCCTGTTGGAATTTTACGTCATCATACATATATGGTCATTTAATAGGTTATATATTATAATAGTGTTGTTTTGGAGTCTTTCTAGTGGTGTGAGAAATGAATGAAAAATGTTACTGACAAAATATTTACAATGTCCAAGAGGCGTCATGATAGGGGTTGGCAACTCTGCTTTCATTTCACTTTAATTAAATGATTTTACTATTATACTCATCATAATCCCTCAAGGGGAAAATTCTAAGTAACACTGCTGTCTATTTTTGTACGGTACACTCCACGGATAGCCAAATCACACACATGCAGCGATGCAGACATGCAAGGAGAGATGTCAGAGTGAAAGGGGCGCAAACAGTGTGGCATCTCTTGAGTTGGGGGGTGGGGACACTGCCTTGCTCAACAGCAGCACACCAGCAGTGAAGAAGCGGACTAGCATCTCTCCAACAACTAGTTGGCATTGTTTATGCCATGGTATTCAAATACAATTAGTCACATGTTCACTGTTTAATTTTCATCGGAGACAGTATCAATGTGAAAGTGTTAGAACAGAATTGAATTGTCAATCATTTTAACACAATCAGACAAGTCAGCATGAAGCTGCACTCTCTCTTGGGAGATGCTGGAGACAACTCGATTTCGTAGCGCAAACGGTGGAGCACATCCAGCAAAATGACCTATTTTTGAAAACTGCCATTTCCACCCCCAATTTCATGCCGACTACAATAACCTTCCATTTGTGTGTCTTTGGAGTTGCCAATCCTTCCACAGTAAACGGAGTCGTGAGAGGAAAGTGTCATTCTGCTGCTCAGGGACCAACTCAAAGTGCTCACAAATACTCTTTGTTGTTATTTACCCCAGCTTGAGCTTTGTGGACTTATTGTGCACTTTTGACTCAAGGAGGATGTTTTGTTGCATTTTCTTGCAGAGATATTTTGGCATGCAAGCCATGTACAGGCATTCATTAAGTGTATTGTAATGCTTCAAGTGTAGATGGTATGCTTGTGTGTGAGAAATCCTATGAGCCAAATCCATGGTCGTTTAGAAGCCACACTCCACTGCACCATGCAGTGGATTGCATCAATCACATTTATTTTATTAATACCTAAAAATTTGCATGGAGTGCATTTAAAATACAATCCAAATACTTGGTATTAAAGTAAGAAAGTATGAGTAAAAGAGTGGGGATTTTTTTTTTTTGTTAAAGACCCTAAAGTGCACATACAGTGTTTAAAAAATGCATTCGACCTCCCCCCAATGTAAGTTTTATGCCACATTGGCCTTAGATTAACATCATTTGTAATTATCAAAATATTTTTTGTGTTTGTATATTCTGTCGTGAAACGTAAGTATACATATAAAACATGTGCATATAAAACCAAAATATTTAGAAGCTCTTAAATGAAAATAACATGTTTAATGGTGAAATATGATTATCATTGTTATCCATGAATTTTCTAATTTTATTCTTATTATTATCTTTTACACAAAAAAAAAATGAGGACGACTTTGTTATTTCTTGATTAAGATATGCAGAACAGAAAATGAACTGAACAGAAAATGTTTTAGCTCACTCAGTGCCTTTTCTTACATATACTGTAAGATATTGCATACGAGGTATGGTATGGATTTAGAATGATTGAGACGTTGAGGTTGGTGGATGATTTTACTACCGTCTTTGAGTAAACCACAGTGAGTGATAAGAGATAGGCAGGGCGGCAAATTGGTGTAATGTTGCGGAAAAGCAAATAGATGCATCTGAAACTCCGTTGTCAAAGTGCTTCACAAAACAAGGCGAAAGGCTAATAGGAGTCAACACAACAAGCAGCATAGTGGTGATGTTAGTTGTGTAGTTTTCGAGCTATAACAAAGCGTACATGCATATGAACATGCGGCAAATTCTGGTCGACAACATAATGAGAAAACACGGCGTGACCTTCACAACTGCAGCAAGGGAGAAAAATAGCCAAGCACAGCATAATAGCCTCTGAAACCAACATGGAAGTCACAGGAAGTTGACACACTTCTCCATGAACACACTGTGCTGTTCATTTTCTGAGCTAAAGCAGGAACCAATCGCAAACTACATAAGTGCACGGAAATAGCGCCTGTCAACATGATATCACCAGGATGTAGTGCACCACAAGGGCCTTTGCATCAGCATCGATGGAATAGTTCAAAATGTTAAAAAATAACGAGCATATTAAATTAGGTGGTTTACTTAGTGTAGCAGAGTGCCACATTCAATCAATGTACAGCATAATGACGCAGGTAAAGCGTCAGAGAGAAAAACTCAAAATTCCACGAATCTTGACAACGACAAGGTAAATAGTCAATACATTTGTTGTGCGGTACGGATTCACAGGGATAAAAAAAAATTGAATTTTACCACCTTCGCAGCCTCTAAGCTTTTATTTTACTCACTCTCAGTTTACAGCAATGGTCTGTTTTTCAAAGCACAACCCTCTCATTCTCACGTCGCAAAGCTGTGGCACTACTTCCTGTATGTTTCTTGACAGGTTTTTCATGCCGGCACTTAGCGTTTGATGGCTAGCGCTGTCAACCAGCTGAAAATGTAACTGGTAAAACTAGACGTTCATTGAGTCAATTCTAAATCAAAAGACAGCTGGGTTTAAACAAAGCCTGTCAGGTGTGTATGAGCCTCCAATGGATATGTGTGTGTTCATCGGCGCTTGGCAAATCATCTTAAAGTTGCATTATCCTCACCAGCTGGACTGACAATGTGGTACAGGAGAACACATGGCAGAAATAATACTGTGTACTTATTATATACACTTATCTATATTAAAACATCGACAATGGAAAAACACAAAAGCAACCGCGTTAGGGTTGGTGTTGGAAGTTGAAATCGTTTCTCTTTCAATTTACAATGCAGTATTTATTTTTATTAAACTAAGATTAGTCATTCACAGGGTTGGGGTTAATCTTATATTTTTTCAGTAAATAACTTTTTATTCTTCAGGGTTAGGGTTAGGTTTAGAATTAGGGTTATCCTTTATTAGGTTAGGTCAGGGCTGGGCAGTTCCGGTCCTCGAGGGCCGGATCCTGCATGTTTTATATGTCACCCTGCTGCAACCCACCTGATTCAAATAATCAGGATTGTTATCCAGCCTCTGCGGACCTTGCTGATTATATGATCATTTGAATTAGGTGTGCTGCAGCTGGGAGACACAAAAAACATACAGGATACCGGCCCTCGAAGACCGGAATTACCCACCCCTGGGTTAGGCCAATAGTTAAGGTTTGGGGATAAGGTTCGGGTTAGGGTTGCGAGGTGAAATAGCTTTCTTTTGTTATTCTAATTTAAAATATACTGTGGTCTTTTTTCCCCCTAGTAAATCACAGTTAGCCCCTTGTAGGGTTAGGTTTAGTATTTTTCTTAGGGTGAGCTAGGCCTTCTGTTATTTCAGTTTACAATATGTTATTTTTTCAGTAAATGACCATTCTAATCTTTATTTCATAGAGTTAGGGCTAGATTTCAAGGTTGAAATATTTTATTTTTCAATTTTCATTATAGCCATCATCCCTAACCAGGTTGCTGTGAGTCACAGCATCCATCATTAGGAGTGCAGCAGGAAAAAATATTTTTCAATTATAACTCTATCTTTGTTCATCTATATATGTCAGGGGTGCATTGTGAAAGGCAGAACAACATATCTGCAAATTGCTATGCAGCTGTCGCATAGAGCCTTCAGCCGGCAAGAACAAGTTAGCACACTTGTACAATTGTTCTGAGATGCAAACGGCGGGTGTTATGGTGCTTTGTATAAAAAAGTGTACTTCTTGCAAACACGTACAAAAGCAGATTGCATAGAGCCATCAGTCATCAAAAACAAGTTAGCACACTTGTGCAATTGTGTTGAGATGCAAATGGATGGTGTTATGGTGCTTTGTATAAAAGGTATACTTCTTGCAAACAACTGAACAGAAGCCAACAGACCTCCTCTGGGTGCTGCGGAAAGCCAACATTGACTAGCCTAAGTTATCTTACCTGTCTTTAGACTTTGTTGCTCACAAACACATAGCTTGGCAAAAATAATAAAGATAAGTTGAAGAAACGAAAAGCAAAAAATGACATGGCTTTAGTCAGCGGTAGCCATGATTGAGTAGCCTAAAGGGCATACCTCATTGAACGATGTGTGCTTGCATCTTAGAAAATGTTGCGTTTCGTCAGGGCTCGAAAAGCATTGCAAATCTGCAAATCTATTTGCAGATATAGAGCCCTCTGTCGACAAAAAGAAGTGAGCACCCTTGTACAATTGTTTTGAGATGCAAGACCAAACGTCACCTTCAGAGCTGGGGATGAATCCAATCTGAGAACAGTGAGAGCCTACCTGTCCCGTGGTATCAGGAAAGCAAAACGAGACTACACCAAATGAACACCTCCAACTTCAGAAAGAGCAGAGATGCACAAAACGAGACTACACCAAATGAACACCTCCAACTTCAAAAAAGGCAGAGCTGCACACAGACTATGGCAGGCCATCCAGGTGTTGATTTCATCTAAGTTTCTCAGCGGCAATTCATGTAGTAACTCAATCAAAGACAAAGTGACTGCACAACTAAACTTTACTCCAAATGGGCTGGCGTAACCCCCCACCTCCTCCGTGTGCCAGTAATTGCCTAGTTTCCACAACAAAAGCGCCGGTTCACACCTTGATGTGGGATATTAGCTAAAAGCTTGGTGTAAAACTGACCGCTCTTAGGGCACTGTAGGTAGAAGTGATAAGTGACCGCCTTCTGGGTTTTCTAGTGTTAAATGCTCATCTATTCGATGGTAGAAGATACAATAAACTTTTGTATCCACCTGTTGCCATTCATACAACACAGCGACGCACAGATTTTTACGGGGCGTTGCTCCGTTACCTGTGTGAATGTGACATGCTTTCTCTTGCTCCATCACAGAATAAAAAGATATATATTTAGAACTCTTGTCAAGTCATTGCCACTGTTGAAAATGTATAGCACATAGTCTTTATTACAACACATTTAATTTTATTTTAAAAAAACGTATTCAAAATAATTTCCAACTATAAATAACTACATCGCCCATAATGCATAGCGCTATTGGATCACGCGCATAACGGCTCTCTGCCGCCTGTCAGTAACCCAAAGAAATGCGCTGCTTACAAGATTGCTTACACACAGACTTCCCTAAATACTTTGCAGTTCATGCAGCATTTACAAAAGATCCAATACACCACTGTTGGTACTCTAGTCGAACGTAAAATATCAGTTACTTATTTTTGTTACGATCGATAGCGTGAGCACCTTGATGCGCCCCACGTCCGCGAATCGCAAATATATAAACTCCCCATTTAATATTTATTAGTTGCCAGTACTGACGCAGACACACGGACTCACAATAGTAGATGCTAATGAAGGCATACAAATAGCAAAATGGCATGACAATCTGGGTTAGTAGATGCGCTACATACCAACGGGCTGTGTGCTCCTGATTTTGACGTTTCAGGTAAAATGACAGATGAAAAACAGTGGCCATTTGTCACACTTCTGCGCCGACACCACGGACATTCACAGAGCCATAAAAAAAGAATAGCAAATACTGTAAATGAAGCGTAAACATGTGAGACTTAATGAAACCATTGATTACGTTTAGGTTACAACAAATTATTGGCCAACAGCTCCATAAATTTGTCCATTAATTCAGAAGGCTTAACGCTGACCTATTTCACATCCGCTGCATTGACATATAAATAATGCCCGCTGTTAATTAATGCAGTTATATTACAACTCTCGACTCGCTTACTTCGTCTCCTTACACACATACAACCATCTCTCCCGCGGCATTATGCACGGACGCTTTTTGGGGGGGACGGCGGGCGGAACGGTGTCGGGACGAATAATTTTTATGAATAAGGATGGAGGGACGAGGCTGGAATGGTACCCAGGTCGCGGCCGGAGGACGGAGCGGCAAAAAAGAGTCAAGTGCCCATCTTTCGGTGCCACAAGAAGCCTTATGGAAGATGCCTTTCAAACGTGTCACTCTGCTATAACTACATTATGCCAATTCAGCAATTGGCGTGTTGGTATTGGTGTATCATGGTATGGTGTATGTATTGTATAAGACAGCCTATGACAGTATCGACATTTTTTGCATGATATGAGTTCAATTAAATTAGTTTGCCATATTTTCCATTTTTATTTTTTGCAGTCACCTTTTTTGATGTCACGTTTTGTGATGGGTGGCTCCTGCAATCTGGCCTTGTTAGTATGTGTTTTGAGTGCAGCGTTGCTCAAGGGCACATGGAGTGAAGTAGTCTTTCCGCTTCCATATTTTTCATCTACAGCAACCCTCTGGCACCCCATAAAACAATCGCGATCTTATGAAGAGCCAAATATTAAGCCGCAAATTTGTCATATCATTTGTAGAATGTAGTTCATATTTGTAATATACATTTTTCCCAGCTACACTCCATTATCTAAAAAACTAATACACAAAAGACAATATCACTCCATTTGGACATTTCTCCAATTTTATGCCCATTATATCCCAACTAGATGCCCCTTCAACATGCGCGTTCATCTGTTATCAAACGCCGACACAGTGACGTCGATGCGCAGAAAGACACTCTAGCAAAGCAGCCCCAGGCGATAACTAAGCCTCCACCATGTTTAAGAGTAGACACTGTATCAGGGGTCTCAAACTCATTTTTGTCGCGGGTCACATGGTAGTTCTGATTTCACTCGGAGGGCCGTTAGGACTGTTAACCCATGTAAATGTATAATCGCCTTATACACAACTAATTGATGCATCACTAGTTTTGAAATCAGAAGCCAGTAAATAGTTTGTTCAACTACTTTTCAATATGTTTTAAAGGAAGGATTGGTAACAAATGCTTGAAATATAGAAAATGTTGTGATAATAGTGAAGACAATTTCAAAAAAACATGTCAACACATGATTTGTCTTCTCGGGCCACATAAAATGATGTCGAGGGCCCCCGGGCCTTTAGTTTGACACCTGCTGTACATTGTTCTTTTGCTTCATTTGTGGATCAGTAAAGATAGAGCAGATGTGACTTTCCAAAAATCTCATCTGTAAAACATTTTGTGGCTTGTCACCATGCAGATTGATAAATTCCAGTCAGGTCATTTATGTTTGTGACCATTTTTTGCCCTTTTTTCTTGAAAGGAAAGATGCCAACAGTTTGTCCATGATTATATATTGACATAGCAGTGAGCTAGCCATCCATATACAGTAGCTCACATACAGGCATACGTGATTATACACAACAAAAGTACACATAAACCAGCCTGGCATGTGTGAGTTGAGTCAGATGGAACATGAACACGTGACGTTATCGCAAGTGAATGTTCTGCTCCATATGTGCTTTCTCTTTCTCTCTCTCTCCCTCTCTCTCTCCCTCGAAGTCTTTTTCATTGAGCCATCTGGACATTATTGCTCTTCATTCCCTTCTTCATTTTCTCCCTACACCAATCCAGACTTCACACATTCTTCTCATATCCTTTCTTTGTGCCTTTTATATATTTATAGCATGCGCAGCTCCCATTTGCAATAAATTGGGGCTCCATTGTTTCGGTTCTGTCCAAATTGCCACTGATTGATTGGACCATTTTATTATGAACATGTAAAATGATTAGGGTGGGGGGATTAAAAAAAAGCTAAATTACTGCTTCATTCATATTTATTGTGACTAAATTTAATGCATTGCATTTCCCCGATGAGAGTTGGAAAAGGGATACATATTCATCCTAACCAACTGAAAGTAATTTGCATTTGTGTGTAATAATATAGAGCACATTGCAGTATAACTTTATTTTTTAATTTATTACCATTCATACATTAAATATAAAATACAGTATATAATGCAAAACCTTTTATAAAATCGCAGCACATTATTGGTTATAAGCTATTTTATCGTTGTGTACTTGATGAGCATTGCAATTTTGTTGGATTCATCCCAAAAACATTGTAAACTGTCTTTTTGAAAATTGACATGAAATAATTGCTGTTGTTTTATTTATTGCAACAAACATAAGCATGAAGGAAAATATTTTTACACACCCTTTTTTGTGGTTTTGCGGCCAACGTTGTCCAGCATGTTTGTTGAGAGGATCTCTTTGTTTCGGAAATGTTTAGATCAGGGAATGGCGGTAATATTGGTCAACTGTGGACTTGTGAAGCCCTTTGAGATTCTTCTGTGATTAAGGGCTATACAAATAAACTTGACTTGACTTAAAGTGGAAGTCAACCCAAACATATTATTTTAAGAAAATGAAACACGGCATTCTGATTAATATTGCATTTGTGGAATATGAGTTGAGCAGCAAAATCCACCCCTTTTTAGCCATCTCAGGGGTCGGCCAATTTGTCATTTCTTTCGACTGAAAATGACATCACAACTGCTCAGGGCTCAGGTAGTGACCAATCATAGCTCAGTTTCAGAAAACAGGTGAGCCGTGAATGGTCGTTATCTGAGCCCAGAGGTTCTGCGATGTCATTTTCAGTCGACAGAAGTGACAAAATGGCCGCCCCCCTGAGATGGCTAAAAACAGGTGGATTTTGCTGCGGAACTCATATTTTAAATTAATCATCTTGCCTTGTTTCAACTAGTGGGCCTCAATAGAACATATTCTTGAAAAAAAAATATGCTTGGGTTGACTTTCTCTTTAATGAAGACATGTTATGACATGACATAGTGTTTAAGACTTTATTCTCTTGAAACCTGAAACATCCATCTAACTTCTATACTGCTTATCCTCACTGGGCTGGTGGATGTGCTGGAGCCTCTCCCAGCTGACTTGAGGCGAGAGGCGGGGAACAACCAGGCCTGGTCGCCAGCCAAATGAATATCATAGGACATGAAAAAGATAAAACTATGGTGTTTTTGGACGTCAAAATATACTACAGAATATATCCTTTGGCAATGTGGGTGATTTATTTATTTATTGTTTATTTTCCAGATGACAGTATGTCAGACTTTATTTTCAATGGTTACGATGGTTCCTTTTTTTTACTTTTAATGATTGGCCTTTGCATCCCTCTGTTCCTTTCACCCACCTTCCTCTTTTTTATGCCCTTTAGACAGTGGTCCGTTCTATAGCCTCATTCCCTTTTTTCTGCATTCCCTTTCTGCAGACCCTTTCAGCTCTCTTTATATCTCCATCGCTCTCCTCCATCTTTACATATTTGCACTTTAGACTGTACATGCCCCATTCAGTAGCAGGGAGGTGGAGCCACTTTTCGGCTGCCTGTGATTGGTTGAAAATCAGGGGTGAGGAAGAGTGAGGCTATGAGAGCATATGCACATTGCACTTATACCGGCAGTCTGAAACTGTGGCAACTGGATTCTATTGCACATAGACCACATAGACAAGTTTGTGTCGCATTGTCAGTTTTGTTATTGTTGCTGTACACAAGAACAGAAGTAAAACTTAGAACCATAAAATCCACCCGTCAGCAATCGATCGATCAATAATCATCAATTTGTCACTTCTGTCGATTGAAAATGACATCACAACTGCTCAGGGCTCAGGTAACGACCCATCATGGCTCAGCCTCAGAAAACAGGTCAGTCGTGATAGGTCCTTAGCTGAGCCCTGAGTAGTTGTGATGTCATTTTCAGTCGACAGCAAGTGACAAAATGGCCGCCCCCAGAGTTGGCTGAAAACAGGTGGATTAACTCATATTCCACAAACGCAATATTAATCAGAATGCCTTGTTTCAACGAGTAGGCCTGCATAGAACATATTCTTGAAAAAAATATGTTTGGGTTGATTTCAGCTTTAATAAGATGCTCTGAAATGTATACTTTGAACATGTATAAATATTGCTATGCTGACAAATGTTTTTTTAAAGGCTATTTTCAAACAATGCAATTTCTTTATTCTTCTTCACATCTATAAAAGTGGGTCGCGACTTTGCGGCAATATGAAAATGCGGGTCAGGGGGTAACGACAGTTGTGAACCACTGCAATGCGAATCGGTTGTTTGCCAAAATGCACCTGCGGCAATTAGTCCTGGGTGTATGCCGTTTCTCGCTCAAACTTAGCTAGGATAGGCTCCACCTCACAAGTGACCATTATGAGGAAAAGCGAGTATTTAAAAAATACATAACAATGGATGGATTGATATGCTAACACACAAGAGCTACATATTTCTCTTTCTGCTCCAAACTCCCATTTCATGACCACACAAATGTACAGTAGCTGGGAGGCTATGAGTAAAGCGATGGCAAGAAGAACAGAAAAGGGCATTTGAGCATCCTCTCTCCAGAAGGGCGCTCAAATGGAGAGAGGAAGGCCGGCATAAGGGGGGGAAGAGTGGATGTGCAGCGATTGCAAACTATAGACGAAGAGGGGAGGAGGCTGAATAGGCAAACACACTATGCACGTGATCATTCTATTCACATGGCCTCTCATTCCACTCTTATCAATACTTAATGTGATGTGCTGCACGATACACAAACCTTTATTCCAGCACATTTGATAGAAGCATCACATGCAGTCTCAAATGGAATAGTGCAGCCGAGTTGTCGGTTTTTAGAAGGCAGCTTAAGCTGTCATCATGCCTCCTCTGAGTCCGTATGTTATATAATGATGGATATGCCACGTCGTCGCTCCTATGTCTCTCGACTCTCACACGGGGTGACAATCAAACGTGCACACGGCGTGCCCTATGTACCATGAGTCAACTGTATGCTTGCCCTGTTTCTGCAATTATTTCACACAATCAGCTTGATTGTATAGCAGCAAGGTTTTTTTTAAATTGCATTTTACTATATACTGGGAATGCGATGTGATGCATTGCACAGTAGCTCATACGCATGCACATGAAAAATCCCGTGTTTCCATCAGCCATGGAGGCTGGAGGGATGTGCAAGCTGTTCGAGCCCCTAACATAATAGTACCACTATGACACACATCCTCAAACACACGCCCACGTATTCAAGGCAAGCCCGGTGGAGCACGCGCGCGCACATGCACACGCAAACACGCGACACGAGAATCACGTGTCCATCACCTCGAGAATAAAACAACTACATGAAACTGAATTTTATGAGTGATGTGCACGAATGCTGCATTTGATGGGAAACGACTAACACGGAGGTTCGCCTGTGCGTGCGCGTGAGTTGGTGCGGTCGCGTACACGAGCGCGCGCGAGCGTTTTTCTGCAGCTCGTCACGCCAAGTCCGTGCGACTCACCACGCAAGAGGGGAAATACTATCATCGCAGCACATGACACCGCGGAATACGACGGTAGATGATGGGGCTCGGGTTTTGGCTGCCATTGCACTCGCTTTCATTCTGTTTCACATGTATGGATTTAATGTGGGGTTTTTTTTTTCTTTGGGGGTGGGGTTGCAGCTAGTTCCACCGTGGTTGCGCTCACGCCACGCAAGGATGTCCTCCTTGTGCAACCTTCCAATTAGTATGTGCATTCTTCACTAGTCCCAAAACACATGTCGGACACCCATGTAGCCGAACCGCTGGCCCTACCTCGTCATCCCCATCCCGGGGCCTCCGATTCCCATCCCTCCGCCGGCAGCCGAGCCGTTGACGGGTTTCACGTGCTGTCCTCCCGGCCCTGCGCTCGCGGGTCCCCCGGCCATCACGGAGCCCATCATCCCGGCCTCTCCGGGCTGCCCGCCGCCCTCCATGCTCGCCTCGTTCCCCATCTCGGTCTCGGCTCGGGAGACAGGAGGGCGGTGAAGAGCGGTACCGCGTCCGATCGGTCCGAACTACCTCTGCTTCTGTGTCGCAAGATGCCCTTTTAATTTATGTGGTCCAAACTGGAGTGGACGGGGGTAAAAAAAAAAGGGGGGGGGAAGAGGGAGAGCGAACTCAGCGTTGCTCCTGTATCACCGCCATCGTCTTCATCCTCCTCCTCCCCGTCAGCCTCAGCACCAGTAGGCTGGGTTCTGACGTGTGACGGGAGCGCGCTTATGGGCCGTCCAGGCTGTGGGGAACAAAACCGACAGGCGGCGCAGGAGTGCGCGATTGGACTAGAATTACTGTACATGTTCAAGAGAGGTGGCTATAGGCTACTCAGTCAACACTACAACTCACACCGTGTTCTTTAGTTCAAGTGCAGATACTTCTGCACTGAAGAAAGAAAGAAAGAAAGAAAGAAAGAAAGAAAGAAAGAAAGAAAGAAAGAAAGAAAGAAAGAAAGAAGCCATGCATGTGAACTACAAGTAGGCTATACTAATTCAACTCCTGCGCATCACTAAAAAAATGATAATAATAAGTACTTACTGTGAAAATACACTTTGATGGAAAGGTAAACGAATTCATGTCAATTAGTTATTTAAAAAATGCATTTTTTTTGATAACTTGACACCACGAAAAAAAACCGGCACACAAAAGTTTCCCTCTTTCATCAATCATTTAAGTAATTCAAAAAAAAAAAGTGGCATGTTGTTAATAACTACCCTACCATTCTGTCTGGCAATTTACAGAAAAATGGATCCAAACTAATCGAGAGAAGCTTCATCATACAAAAAAACAAAATATACTGCCAGCGTAACAAATGACTTCATCAGGGGGTAAAAGTGGAAGGTCTTCGACTGGCCAAGTCAATGACCAGACCTCAACCCAATAGAGCATGCAAACCAAATTATGATCTAATATCATTTTACTATAGCATTGCATCTAATTGTTTGTCATATCGTTCGTCATGAAAGTCAATTTAAAGAGTAAACATAGATAGCAATCGAAGGTGTACAGGGGAAGAGGATCATGAGTGAGGAAGTGAAAGAGGGTTGTGTGTAGGTGTGTTGTGTTGGAGTTGGGGAGTCAAACTCCTCCCCTTTTTCTTCCTCGCTAGAGCAAGGGCACCAAGGCTAAACTGCACTGGGCGACTCATGTCTCCAATCACTGTAAACTCATAGACCTGCAGGGTGCTCTTGCTCATTCGCATGCATGGAGCCAGAATGGATAGAAGGAGCCTTGAATTGTCCCTGAAGGAGACATTCAATTCAATTTCACACATTCTCCTTGTCTTAAGTCAACCAGATGGAATGCATACATACGAACAACAGACGATACTCACGACCTCAAAACCAAAAATAATTCATCCTTTTTTTTCTTTTTAAGTTTCCCATTTATCGTTTATTGCATCCGTCATAGGCGGAATGCATACATACATTGTCTAACCTTTGTGAAAAAAAGACAATAGGCCAACTACAAAAAAGAAGCCATTGCAAACAAGAGTCCAAATTTGTCTGGATTATAGTTGGAAATTAGCATGTGTGTTTGCAATTTGAGACCATTTAAATTTGCCTTTCTAATTTCTTTTTCTTGTTTCAACCCTCCAGATGATGCTAATTTTCTTGCTTGATCATTTGAGTTTTACTGTATTTTTATTACTGTACAGTTTCCAACCACTGTGCTGCATCAGTTTAGTGTGTCATGAAGGTTCTGAAAATGATGAGATGTGTTCATTTGCTTTGTACTACAAATAATGTGTCTGTTATCTAAGACAGCAGCATATAATGACAGGCATAACAATTCAACGGTCTTCCACTAGATGGCACCTTTGTATCCATTGGGGCTGTGACAAAAAACTATTTGAATCGACTGAATTTGATGAACCAAATTGAATCATTACATTTAAAAATCATTACATCCATGAATTGTATCGCATTCCATGTATCAAAAACAACATAGGTGGCATCAAATTAAACTGCACTACTAAACTAACCACCGGAGGATACTGGAACTGCACAAATGGAAAACAACTTGGCCTTTTAAAGATATTTGCTGCTATAAATATTGTGACATTACGACGACGATATATCATGCCGAAGTCACGATATTGCCGATATTGTGACATCCCTATAGTAATGATGAATTACAAAGAAAAAACTAGATCATTTTGGGAACAATGAACTTAGTTCATTTATTATACTAACTCATTCAGTACCAGACTTTTTTTCAGGCTCATTGTGAAATGACATAAATATGTCATTTGGATAGAATGAGTTAACTATGAACTGAACAAGTTCAATAAAATATTTGTGAACTTTGAACTAGTTCGCAGAGCAAATCCCCTGGGGGACATATTATGGAAAATGTATTTTTGAATAGCTTATGTATAAATCTTTTGCCACCTGAATATTTCAGAAAATTTGTGAGCGAGACTTTCTACACTCGACAATTTGCATAATAGCCGCCCACCCACATAACCCATGACAATAATGGCTAGGCTGGGCAAAGATCCATAGTCACTTTCAAGTGACAGCCGAACGTGATGAAAGCATCTCACACACATGTTATTTAGAGACACAGGGATTGTTTGGTTTGTGAAAAAAAAAAAAAAATCATACGATGTCTCCTTTGAAGCTTCAAAACGTCAGGGTCAGATCTTCAATTCACATCGTTGCCGAGCAGCATCTCTGCAGTGTGCCATGTTGAAAGAACTGATCATTGTGGAATCTAGCATGCACTTTCTGATCCAACCTTGAAGCCTCAAGCATACCTCTAACCTGAGCACTAGCAGAGTCAATCACTTTGACATGATGGACTCATTGACCCGCCTGCAGGGCCGATTACTAAAAGAGATTAAAAATGAGCAACGTGCCAGCCTTCCACTTCACTCTGAGCAACATAAATCACTACTGGTCAACTGTAAATGCTTAATTGAATGACTGGTGGGCCGCACAGACCTCTTCAGCACTTTCACTGGTCAAGTCCTTTTCTTTGACTTTTGTTCGTCTCCACCAACAAGCAGCAAGAGAAGTCATGATTCTATTTTTCACTCTTTGTTAATGTAAACAAACGAGACTTCCTTTTGAAACTTTGAAGTGCATGCAAATGGAGTGCTCTTCAATTGCAAAATTGAATCTAAAATAAGGAAAATGGCTCGGTTTCCTTGGCAATACAAGAAGAAAAAAAACGTTCAAACTAAATGACCAAAGGAGAAATCACTACATCCAAAATACCATATCATTTTAACCTTTATTTATTCTCTTTTCATGTTGACCTTCTCAATACAGCTTAATGAAGTTGACATTTAATTAACAATAGATCCTATTCAACCAGTTGCTGCATAGAAAACCTTGAAAAAAATGTGTCAGCTTTTGTTTCCTCCAAAGAGTACCACAAAGGAATTCATCTCCAGTGTTTCACCACCCAAATGCAAAGTTAATTACAGCAATGTAAGATGTGAGAGATTCTGTTCTTGTTGCATTGTGTCCAGGCCTCGGAGGAGCACTTTTGCTGTCAGCAGCAGAGGAAAGGTGGTTTATTTTAAAACTTTACGCTCATTGAACTACAATAAGAAACGAGAGTGGAAGAACCAAGGGGAAAGCTATGAGATGGAAGGAGAGAGAAATTTTCAAAAGTGCAATGAAGCAGGGAAACACAAGTTTAAAAAAATGGGATGAACGTTTGATCTGATGAAAATAATGTGATGGAGCGAAACTCATTAGAAAAATCATCTGAGTGCATGGGCAAATTAGTAGGATTTTATATGTAAAAATCAAACATAAAATAGTAGAAAAATGTACATGTTTTCCCATCCACCCACCTCCCATAAAATTAGCGTGTAGAGACTCTAAATCTGTGAATCTCCAAGTGTGTTACGAGTATTGCACTAGTGGTACGCGGTCTCCGCCTAGTGGTGCTCAAAAGAATCACTGAATTAAATATTAATCCAGTACAATACATCTTTACTTACATAGTTTACATCTTTACTTATACAGTGCTTTCACAACAGCTTCAGCTGTAAGAAAGGACTTGACAGAACATTTAACCTA